>NC_060887.1:11003795-11347128 GCF_014805685.1 Silurus meridionalis
TCGACTTGTGTTGTAGTTGAACTCAGGTTTCATCTTCTTTCTGGAGTGCCAGCAATGCCCATCTCTGCTAGATGAGGCTTGTGAAGGCAAACATAGCTGTCTCATGAACCAGAACTTCTTACACCTTAATCACGTTGGCACATAATTCACAAATCCACCTTTTTGGCTTCATCAAGGAACAGGGACTCTGCCATATTCTTGATGAACAGGTGCTACGTTCGAGTTGCCGTGGTTTGACCCCGTGCAAGGCTCGGTTCTTTGTACTGTTATGTATCCGATGTTTTTGTAAACCCCCCCCCCCCTTTCCTATACACGGTGCACCTGTCATGAATGCTCACAAACTAAGGACACGATTTGTGATTTATGATCCTGTTTGATTGATTTATTTAGCGCTTTTTTCGCCATTGTCTCAAAGCAGCTTTAAAGAAGTTAAGAATTAAAGTGGTATATGTGTATATGTATTCTATACGTGCGCCAAGTCCCGTCTCACACGTCAGGACCGCATCAATTTATATTCCGTGCCGTGTATTTGTACAGGCGTCGGTGCATTTAATCAACTCCTCAGCCAGGTCCATAAGCTCTTGCACTTAGCGGGCCTCTTTAGAGCTGCACTGAAAAGACACTAGAAGCTTAGTAACAAGCTCGTTCAACTTTATTACACGCCACAGCAACACCAGAGCCCGAGAGCCGCGTAGTGTTGTCTCAAATATCACACGGCTGCAAGGTTCTGGGGCTTTGCACGTGGCTCTCGCCTTGCCGTCCGTCTTCACTTGTACTGACTTGTAACAATTATATAATCGATATCACTGATTATAGCTATTGGTGCTCTGCTAAAACAATCAGACTTACAATCTAAAGCTTATGGTTTCAGAAACAATCTGACGCGGATTTATTGTCGTGCTGATGCCTGACTCGTTTCTGTGTAAATGGGAAAAGACTCGGAGGACCTGACAGTCTGAAGAGCATGGATAGGAAGTGTGGCTACTGTTACAGTCACCGAAAGTGCTTTTGAGGTTTTGGTAATATATGCAGCGGACTTGGACTGTGCTTCGTGCTTGTAGGACTGTTCTGCCCGTACACACGGACACTGTTCGTAATTTATCCAAACAGTCGGCCATTATAGGCTGCTGTTTCTTAGCCAGATGCTTCATTAGTATTTATGTGACCCTGCTATGTTCCGCGTGGGATTCTTTTTTTTCTTCTTTTTTTTCCTCAGGAAACTGATTTATTAAGGCCCGCTGCATTCGATGGAAGCGTTCCCCGGGTGGGAGGTGTCATTTAAGATAATAACCGCGCGATTAATTTTTCCACTCCGCCTCTAACGAGTCATCTGGCCGAGATCTCTTAGGGCCGAACTTCTTATTAAGCCAATCAAGTCTCATTATACTCACACCGACAGGCCGCTCGGTAGTCGGTACTTCGTGTTTCAGACGTTGGAAGGTGACAGTCTATACACCTTGGCTCATACAGATGCGCAAAGTCACTAATGGTGCTCTCGTTGCATTACCTTTTATAATAGCCATATTTTGATCTGATTTCTAGGGCATTGGTAGAACAGTTTCAGGGCTCTCGAAGATCAGTTTACCTTTTTCTAAATCGGTCATCTTTCTATGTCTAAAAATTATCTTCAACAGTTTAGCTATGTAACTTGGGGCTTTGTTTTAGTCTCGGTCTATGAGTAATAGAATTCGGGTTATCGGCTAGCAGGAAACAGTCACTGAAATCGAATATTAGACCGTTTCGCTGTACTTTTTAAACCAAAAAAAAAAAGGAAGGAAGGTCAGGTCAGGTCATAGTGTCAGCCTGGAGAACGGGAAAGAATACGTGGGCGGGGGGACGGGGGAGAGAGAGATCATCTGGAAGAAGCGAGCGAGCGTGATCGAAAGGGAAAGGGAGAGGGAGCGAGAACAAGAGGAGGAGGAAAGGAAGAACGGTGCCCAGTGCACAGTCTGGAGGCTGAGGGAGGGATTTCAGGAGAGGAGGGACAGGGAAGGGGAGCAGCCGAAGGGAAAGAGTACAGAAGGAGCTCGAGAAGCTCAGCCAGAAGTGATCTGGAAGAGGCGGGAGGAAGAGGAGAGAGAGAGAGAGAGGATACAGCTGGACGACAGTGGACCCAGAATCATTTGGAGGAAGAAGTAGAGAGAATGAGAAGTAAGAAGGAATATAAGTGTCCGTGACTCGAAAGAGAACGGGAGGAGGTCAGCCGAGCGAACTCGATCCAGACTAGAATTGGTGCTTTCGAACCTTTTGTGTTCCTGATCTAATACTATGTTATAAAGTTTACAGTATTCTTTTCTCACAAGGACTGATTTCTATCATTTACGTTCTTAAGAATTTCGATCAAGACGATTTGTTTATAGTGCTATTAACCAGGACATGACAGGCGACAGACAGAAGCACTGAGAGGTTATGTGCTTGGATGTGGGCAATTCTTCAACCAGGTTCGTCTCAAACTTGAGGTAGATTATCTGACAGTGTTCAGTGGTTTCTCACGCTCTTTCTTTCTCTCTCTTTCACACTTCCTTTTTTAAATATTGATCTGCCTGTCTATTGGAAGCCTCTTCTCTTAGAGACTCAGTTGCAGGTAATAGCTTTTTATGGGACTCTTTCAGATACGAGCGATTGTAGTTTAGCTTCACTCATAGAAACCCAAACACCCCCAAATATCAGAGACTTTTTTTTTTTTTTTTTTTAAGTCATTCACATTTTACTATTAAAAAAAAAACACCAGACACCAACCAACTGATATCAAGAAGACAATCATGCTTCTTCAGCGGAGCTTTTGGTGCTCTTAATGATGCGAATATACAATGTGAATTATAATTCTCTCTATGCAGACTGAGATCTGATGCAAACACTTTCACACAGACTTTAACCCACACTGTGTGACTACACTGATGTCATAGTCTGAAGACTTGGAAGTCTTCTCTTCAATTTAGAGTCTTTCTCCTCCTCCTTGTTTCTCACGTTCACACTCGCTTTTGAATTGAACTGAGCCGTTTTATAATTTTTTTTTCCCTTTGGCCCAAAGATGAAGTGGTCAGTGGATCGAGATAAGAAAAGAACTATAACAGAAAAGATGGGACCCGTTTGTATTTTATTTGAAAGAGACTCTTGGAGAGACCTGAACAGACCCTGAACGACCTTTTCGATTCGAAGCGGAACTGATCGACGAGAAAATGGAACTCGTCCCCAAAGCGAAATACACCCCGTTCCGGAGTGACTCGTTCAGCTCTACGGACGAGACAGCCTCTAATCCTTCTCTCCCTTCCTCTGCTCCACTCACCCCTTTAACTCCTTTAAGCATTGCTTCATCTCTGTCTTCCTCATCGCTCGCCCCTATCCTGCCCCCGACATCCCCCCGGCCGGCTGAGAACAGCCCCACTACGCTGTGCTCCTTCTTTCCCAGGATGGGCTCCCTGCGACTTGGCATGTCTGCCACCCTTCTCCCAGGCCTGAAGGCATCCAACAGGGCCCAGGAGACCCCCAGCACCTCCTCCTCTTCTTCTGCTTCTACTCCTCCTCCTCCACCTCTTCCCACTCCTACCCTCCTTCCTCTAACGGCTCCCTCTCCTCCTCCTCGTCCTCCACAGGACATGAACCGGCTGGGTGGTGCGTCACGCAGGGCCCGTGTGGAAGGGGGCCAGCTCGGGGGCGACGAGTGGACGCGCCACGGCTCGTTTGTCAACAAGCCCACGCGAGGATGGCTGCACTCGGACAACGTGGTCAGCACTACCGGAGTCAGCTACATGGTTAGGGTAAGATGATTTTAGTTCAAAACTTGAGACTTTTAAAATATTCTGTTTTATGTTATTTTCAGTAAGTTTTTTTTCTTTTGTTGTGAAACATCATTGCTTCAGTTTAGTAGGCGTTAATAGTACAACTGCCAAATCAAATTCATTCTGATTATATAACTAAAATATAAAAATGAAATAAGCCCACATTACAGCCACACCAATGGGACCTTTAAAAGTTAAGCTGTTAAAATGCCCTTACAGAGTCCTGCAAAACCGATGATTCAATCCCTTTATCTTCAATCAATATTTTCATAGAATTTACATATAATAACTGTTTAAGAAAAGTTCTCACGATTACTTTAACTCGCTGGAATTTTGTCTCATTCTGTGCGCGTTACTGATCCTCTGACTCATGATGTACAGACAGCAGCTGCCGAAGAAACTTGGCTTCGTGTCATTACACTGAAACAGGGTGCATCCTTTTCATTCATATGACTAAAGCCATGTAATATGTCTCAGAGCTCCATTAAATAGTTTGCCATTCCATTCTTGACTAAATCCAAACCCTAGCAGAAGACTGATCTCTATGTGTGCTGAAAATCTCCCTCAACTTCGAAATAAGGCCATAGTTAAGAGATTGTAATACGATATACTTACAGCGTTAGTGCTCTAACCCAGTGCTCTCAGAAAAATGTTCATGCAATCATTTAGGAATCATTTGGATTTTGAATTTCAAGGATGCCCAAACCGTTTGTCTCCAGGAGCGCAAAATAGGCTCCGGGTGGGAGGAGTGGCATACTTTTAATCCCCTGTTAGTCACAGCACAACACTAGCCAATCGTAGGCACCTGCGAGCGCCAGTGTGTAGAAGAGGGTGGAGAGCAGCTGTTCGAATAGATGTAGGTTCTATATCTCTGAGGAAACACGTGCTGGTGTTCATGCTCCCAGGCGGGTAGCTGTTGCTGGATAGGAGAGTGTCGGTGGGTGGGGATTAGCTGAGCCCAATTTACAGAGAAATATAAAAAAATAAATCTTTTGATTATAGACCAGTCTGAATTAAAAAGTCCTTTTAGAAATATATTCCTTCCTCAGCAGGGGTCAGATTCAAATCGAGCCAAGACCTGGAGAAAACCTTTTAAATAGTGACTCGCTATATTACGGTTTAGTCGATGACTAGCATTAATCTGTAATTAGGGATGTTTTGTCTTTTCTGTTTGCTTTTTATTATTATATCTAGGTGTATACCTTTATGTTCAGTAAGACAGGAGCTGCTGTTGGTATCTTAGATGCTGTTTATCGCATCTCTGTGCTTGGTTTTTGTGTGGGTAGATACAGGAAGTGGTGTGGCCTAACATCGCATTGTGCGTTTTTCTTCTCCTTCCTGCAGTACATGGGCTGCGTGGAGGTGCTGCAGTCAATGAGGGCGCTGGACTTCAACACCAGAACTCAGGTTACCAGGTAAAACCCGCCCTCGCGATAAAACCGCTTGTTTTCCATCAAAGGGACGAGGCTGGTTGTGTGCGCTTTCGCTTCAGACGCACTGCAAACCTGGCGGATAAAAGGCTCTCCTTTAATAAAATATTAATCGCCTGCTCTCATATGCCTCTCCTCTGTCGTGGTGAGAGGGGGCGGAATCATGATAGAGAGAGAGATGTCTTTTCTCTTTTAATTTCACTTTTTATGCCCTCTGCTGAACTGATATGTGTGTGCTTGTATGTGAATGAAAGAGAGGAGGCATTTGAGTGCCATCACTCGTGCCTTGCTGCCACATACTCTTATTATAGAAACATCTGGAAGCCTCTGGAACCCTTGCGGTTTCTCCTATTTTGTTTAGTCGTCTCTACCATTTGCTCAGCTCTATAGTTTGTGCGTCCGGTTCCAAAGAACGGCTGACTGAATAAACCAGGCTGTTTTTAAATGCAAACATGATCCTGTTTAATTTATTGAAAGGGAGAAAGGAGTGTGTGTGTGTGTGTGTGTTTGTTGTGCGTGTACTGTGTATGAGAGAGATCTAATCTAATTTTGTGCAAGACTGTGAAATCTGGGAATGGAAAAAAAAAAAAAAAGCCTTGATGGAAAACCTTGTCTAATAATCTGATTAACACACACACACCCATTGCCTGTGTTTGTGTGCGAGTAACTCTGCATGTCTGTGTGTTTCAGAGAGGCGATCTCAGTGGTGTGTGAGGCAGTACCAGGTGCCAAAGGAGCTCAACGCAGGAGGAAGGTATTCAGCGCTAAACTGATATTCACCCGGCATTTAATCACCGCTCACTTCTCTGCACTGTGCTGATACAGCAGCCGACACGCACACCGTCTCTCAGTGTTAGACAAGACTACAAACCTCTTCTTCGGGGTCATAAAATACACGTAGCACGATTAAACTATCTTAACTGCAAAGGGCACGTCGATTGTCCATAACAGTCGGACAGAAAAAGATTCATTCCAAATAGATATAGAATAGAAACCTCATTTTCTTTTTCTCTTTTTGTGCTCTGTTCAGAGTTTGTTTTTTTCGGGGACAGTCAATTCATCTGTGCACTTTTATAGCACCGACTGCGACATTTTTGTGGCATCCAGGGTCTGACCCTTTGGACATCCAGCACGAGAGAAAAGAGCCAGAATGCGATCTGGAAACTTCCAGAGCGATTTCTGCAGCTGTTTTTTTTTTTTTTTATTTGCTCTGTAATATTTACCACTTTGTTTTTTCCCCCTCCTAATTAATGAACCCATCCTACATTTAAATCCATTTATTGTGTAAGTTGTGTAACTTGCATGAAATCTATTTATCTTGATGTTGAGGGAAAAAATTATAATTATCTCGTTAACAAGACACAAACGATGGCAGATCTTTCGCGTCTTGGAAAGCGTAAAGATGCAGCTTAACCCCGAACTGTTCTAAAGCGCTGACTCTGGAGACGCCTTCCAGAAATGCACCGTAAACAGGTTCTTGCAAAAAAAAAAAAAAAAAAAAACCTTTGCCGTTAACCGTGGTAATGTACAGCGTCTGCCATGCAAGTCCCTGTGCACGTTGTTACTATAAAAAAACAAAGGGTTTTCAAGTGACCGCATTAATCTAAAGCGTGCAGCTGCAACACAGTTATTGTTCAATTTGTGCTATCGTGGAGCATCTGACTAAGTTCTGTGGTGTAGGTGTTAATGATTGTGTTTTGATCACTCTTTTGTTTTTTTGTTTGTTTTTTTTTGTCTCTCTGTCTGTCTCCAGCCGACATCTCGGTCTCTGATCTCCATCCTAGGAAAGAGTAACCTCCGCTTTGCTGGAATGACAATCAACCTCACGGTGTCGACGAACAGCTTAAACCTACTGACAACCGACTGCAAACAGGTCAGACAGTAGACCGAGAAAGATAAGAAGGGGAAAGCCAGCTAAGGACCAGAAGTGGTTTTCTCCAGCAAGGCTACACTATATGAACAAAAAGTTTTGGGATAGCGGATTTTTCCATCCATATGTGCTTCCTCCCCAAACTGTTATCTCAAAGATGCAGGCACACAATTGTATATGATGTATTTGGATGTGGTAGTTTTTCCTTTCGCTGAACTATGTAACTCAAACCTGTTCAACATTAACCCTTGTGCACATTGGCTGGAAAAATCCAAAATCCAGTGGAACGTCTTCCCAGAAGGGTGCGGTTTATTACGCATTGGTATCAAAAAGTTTCGAGACTAGCTCTGTTTACAAGAAAGCACTTTTATTTATCTCTATTTACACACCATCACCTTCAAAATAGTCCCCTTGCACAGCAATACAGCGCTCCAGCAAATTCTGGAATGCGTCCTGCAAGTGTTCTTTTCGAAGCGTGTCAAGCACCTTCTGCTATTCGTGCCGGATTTTCGCAACGGTGCCAAAACGAAGACCTTTATCTTCAGGCAGAGGCCGAAACCAAATCTTGCGAGAGAGGAGATTTCCGGTGAGAAACTCACAAGCGAAGGAGTTCAGTGACCACGTGCACACGTGGTCAGAATAACACAGGACGATGTCTTTTGGCACAATTTATTAAGTTCGGTGCTTGCTGTGACTGTGTGTGCAGCCTAGTGCTGCCATCTGTTGGCGTGTTTCATAATTGCCGTGTCTTGAAAATTTTTGATACCACATCGTATACCAGCAAATGGGGACTACACGTGTAAGGGAGTCCACAAACCTTTTTTCATATAGTCTATGAGAAAATAATATATTAAAAAAACAACTATGATGAGCCTTTAATATGTGACAGCAGAATTGAGCTTTCTAGGTAGGCCTGATTGTGTTTAGATTGTGTTAATCAATATGGCAAATCCTTTGTAAGTGAAAAACAAGTTCAATACCGTAATTCTTGTAGTAATTTATACCTTGTGTTGTTTACGATCGAATGAATTTGTCAGGTTTTAAACATATGACGATGATTACGCAGATGTGCATGAATGTAGCTTCACTATTTTCACCCATTCACTCCTGAGCAAGGACCTGGGATGAGTGTAATCTTGAGACAGAAGCTGATTGAATGTCTGTAGTGTCTCACTTGCCGTTGTGAATCATACATATAAATGGATGCCTCTGATGCTTAATGTCTGCTATTTTAAACCCCAGACTCCCTACACACTCATTGTGTGCTTTTTTTTTTTTTTTTGCTGTTGTTTTTACCCCCCTCCCTCCCTGTTTCTATATTGCCACTTTCACCTCTCACACGTTTTTTTATTTTGTTTTTCTTTTTTTCTTTTTTTTAACCATCACCCCATACTTTCTCCATTCGTCTTCACCTTTTTTTCTCCCTGCAGATTATCGCCAACCATCACATGCAGTCCATCTCTTTTGCATCAGGAGGAGATCCAGTGAGTCCCACATCCTTCACTTTTGTCTTTTTTTTCTTTCCGTGCCCATCTTTTTTTCTTCTTCCTGCATCTGTTTCTCTCGTTTTGTACCCATTTGTGTCTCTTGTCCTGCCCCTGTGGTTTGAGCTCATTCCTGTTTGCTCATATGTAGTTTCCCTCGCTCTGGACTCGTGATGAGTAGATCCTCTTGCAGCTCAAATTGAACTTTCTTTTCTGACTTTTCCCCTTCTTCCTTTTATTTATACTTTCTGAAAAAGAAATCTGTCTCAACATAGAGTAAGTTCTCTACCCGCATCTTCCTCTTCATCCTTGTCTTCCTCTCTTGTTTTTAGGATACCGCAGAATATGTAGCCTACGTAGCCAAAGACCCTGTCAATCAGAGAGGTATGTCTAAACTATTACCTGTGATTATTTCTTTTCTGATACATTTTATTAGCAGTTTTTCAGCTGTATTTAATAAAAAAAAAAAAGACAAATATGACTTCTTTGTGTGCTGATTACTAAAGGAAAAAAAATCATAATCAAAATAAATATATATTTATTATAATTTATTTTGTACGCTAGCAAAATCACAATGTTATTTATATTGTTGCACAGCATTTTGTCTCGATCCTGCTCTGACTTCCTGTGTTGATAGCGTGTCACATCCTGGAGTGTTCTGAGGGCTTGGCGCAGGAAGTGATAAGCACCATCGGACAGGCGTTTGAGCTACGTTTCAAGCAGTATCTGAAGAACCCCCCTAAACTCGTCACCCCACATGACAGGTGTGTGTGGTTGAGAGGTTGTGTATGTAAGCACAGCGTTGCTCTTTGTTGCTGAGATGGATAGTATACAGCTGTCTTTACAGCTGCATATCTAAATCATGATTGTTTGTTTATGTAACTCGAATATGTGCACAATGGACAGTTCCAATGTGTATTGAAGACACTGAAATCTAATATAATTATTGTTGTTGTTATTTATTTATTTTATTTTATTTATTTTTTTCATCGGCTACACAGAGAGTTGAATGCAGTTTAGAAAACAGAAATGATGACTAGTCCTGCTAAATGAATCTGTCCCTCTCTCCCTCAGAATGGCTCCTTTTGATGGCTCAGCATGGGAGGAGGAAGAAGAGGACTTTGCTCCTCCCATAGACGTTCCATACTATAATAATTTTCCCGGGAAACAGCCACCCCCAGGAGGCCTCGTGGACATGAGAACTCGCCCTGGACACAGCACAGGAGCTACAATCGTGAGACCCTTTTCGACCTGTTTGATGCCTTTCTGTGTGTTCATGTAGACTATGAGAATAAGTGTCATTCACTTAACAGCTGTAGAGAGGCTACAAATTCCATCCAAAGCAAGACTTAAAAGAAACAAGTGTGTATTCCATACATCTTTACACCCAACTAGGGGGAAAAAAAAGGGTAAAACCGTATTCTCAGCGGAGTCTTACACAATGTGCAGCTGACTATAGTTGACTTCCACTAGTTTGTACTACTACTGAAGCACACACGGACAGTTTCTGTACTTTTTTCCTCCCAATTTCCCAGTTACTGAACAGCGCCCCACAGTGGTGACTAGCGTGAATGTGTTAAATGGCTAATTAGTTTGTGCTTCAGCACATGATTAAAGCTAGTGGGCACATTAGTACCGTGTTGTGAATGTCCATGATTTTATTCCAGGAAGGGCAAGACGTAACAAAATGACGGTGAGCTTTTGCAACCTAATGTGTTGTTTCTTTCTGTGTGTGCAGCCCTATGGCCAGCCTGGAATAAATGACATCCATAAGCAACCTCTGCCTCCACTACCAGGTCAGTATATGTTTTATCGCTTTTGTCCCCATTGCCATCAGAATGTTACCTGTGCTGAAAGCATCGCTCTAATAAACAGTACTACTTCTTTTATTTTCTCTCTCTTCGCATCTCATTTAGTGGGAGCTAAAGACGGCGGTCTGTTTGACGACCCGTCATATGTCAATGTCGATAAGTCCCGCCCCCAAGCGGCCGCAGCTAACGGAAGTGCTCACAGAGACGCGTTCGACATGAGTGAGTCGAATTACCTTTAAACACTGAGCTCCTGATTTTTTTTTTTTTTTTTTTTTGTAGTTTTAATTTATAACCCGGATTAGAAACGAGTATATTAGAGGGACCGCGCATGTAGGACGTTTTGGAGACAAAGGTGAGGGAGGCGCGACTAAGATGGTTTAGACATGTGCAGAGGAGGGTGGAAGAATGCTGAGGATGAAACTGTCAGGATGAAGGAAATGAGGAAGAAAAAAGAGGTGTGGTGAGGGAAGATCGGCAAGTAGTTGGTTTAAATGAGGCAGATGTAGAGGACAGGGCGGGGTATGGAGACAGATGATCCGCTGTGGTGACCCCTAACGGGAGCAGCCGAAAGAAGTTGTTTAATTTTATGAACTATACATCAGCAGGATCTGTTGTACTTCTTGTGAACGGGGTTTACACCACAGCGCTGCTGAATTCTCAAATCCGATTGGCCGAAAGGTGCTGATTTGACTGTTATGACTGGGCGCCATATGATCTAATAGTAAACTCTAATAAAAGCGAAAGATTTAATATATTTTTTGTTACTAAGCAAAGGAAAGCAGCTGATTGATTGATCTAGTTAACTTTTTTTGTGTCAAGACATTTATTTAACAATTTTATGCATAGATAAGGGTGTAACAGTTTCCGTAGCTAATCAGACCAGGATTCTCTGCATTATTTGCGTTATAACCTTTAAGATATATTGAAAAAAAGTATAGACTGGTGAGGAAACGAGTGTTGAGCGGTGCTATAAGTAAAAACAGAACTTACTTGTCTTGGACATTTCACAACATTAAATGTAACTACATGTATGAGGTGTCAAGTAAATTTAGAAATGAATTTAATATCAGTAGTAACAGCTCCTCACACCACTCCATGTTCCCTATATTCCTGTTAAAGCACACCGTCACGTTTAAATGGTTGTGTATTGTGCGTATTCACAGAGCCATTTGATGATGCCCTCAGCGTGTCTGGCACAGTGCCCCCTATGGCTCAGCAGCTACAGAGTGAACCCTGGTTTCATGGACCCCTGAGCCGCAAGAAGGCCGAGAAGCTGCTGAGCAAAGACGGCGACTTTCTGGTGCGCGAGTCGAGTACCACGCCAGGCCAGTACGTGCTCACAGGCCAGCAGGGAGGCCAGCCCAAACACCTGCTGTTGGTGGACCCAGAGGGAGTGGTAAGAATGACTGATTTAAGGAGGGGAATGATTCAGCTAGAGGGGGAATGGGTTGGGGGTGGGGAAGTGAAAATGACCTTACAGAGCTTTAATCATTACCATCAACCATGTGTTGATGGGTTATGAAATTTTTTGAGTATTTCTAATGTAATTATAGATAGTTTATCAGCTCAATTCGAGTTCTGTCTCATGCTCCCTCTTTTGTCTGCATTTCCAGGTTCGTACCAAAGACCATCGCTTCGAAAGCGTCAGTCACCTGATCAGTTATCACATGGACAACCGGCTGCCGATTGTATCCGCAGGAAGTGAAGTGTGCCTGCAGCAACCAGTGGAACGCAGAGCCTAAGTGTCTGCCACATACACTGTTCTTCTTCTGCCATGGTGTCTCCTTCCTACTCGAACTCTTGTAATTAGATTTTTCTTTTTCTTCAGAGATCGTCTCACGCTTTGTTTTTTGCAGAGAGGATGAGCAACCAAAAAAAAAAAAGAAACGTGTGCTCTGTATATTCTCAGTCCATTTTGAAGCTTCGAAGCGATTGATCATTGGACTCGTGGACCAAGAGAAATTTGCAGACGTCAGATTAAGCTGTAAGGATAAATACAAGACTCCAGTGGGGGAAAATTGAGCCAAAAAAGAAAATCTGGAAAGACTCGTGTATGGTGTGTGTGATTTCAGAGTAACATGTCTAAGCATTCAGTGGATGAGCTGAGCTCGGTAAAACTCAAAAGGTCATGTGCTGCAGAAGAGAAGTGAAGGGAATGATTTGAAAGACTGGTAGTTTGGATGCATTTATTGATTGATTCATTCTCAGAGCACCGGTGTGTAAAACATGATCATGCAGAATCATTATGGACAGATCTGACACAGCCAGGCACTGATGCTGATGTCACACGTGTCATGGAGTGTGTGTGTGTATATATATTACATTAGCGGGAACCACTTGATTTGATAGATTTATTTCAATTAACACACTTTTCAGAATAGTCAAGATTTAAACAGGTAGACCAATTCTAAGCTTGAAACCTGCCATTCTGGTTTATACTGGTTATAAATTCTTTTACCATTTGGGAGTGTTTCAAGGCCACGTATCCTATATGCAAAGAGAAATAGATGATATACTGTAGATTATAGATATAATGAAGTAAAAAAAAAAAACATTTACTTTCACTGAAATGTTGACCCCAGCAAGGATTGGATCAAAAAAAAAAACTCAACACCCATTCAATCTGGCAAGAACGGACGGAAAGATACTGGGATCGGTTATATACAGAGCTTAACAAGACTCAAAAAAAAAAAAAAAAAAAAGTACCATATTAAACGAGTCATATTCTTTTGTGGTGATGTCATTCTTTCGAAAGCATCTGTATCATAAACTTTCTGGGTTTTTTTATTTTTTAAGCTGTATGTTTCACGTTTTTCTCTGCGTTTGCCTGGTTCATTGTGTACTTGATTTGAAATTCAAGAATAATGAGAGTCAAAAAACAAAAAAAACAAACGAAATCTGACACTCTGTTGCAATAGGATAGTTAATATGAAACATTTGATCAGCTCTGCCCTATAATCCTGGAAGAGAACACGCCCCATTTTTTCCTGTTTTTGTATTCCTGTTTGAATTGTGCCTTTTCCCTCAAAACCACATCATTAGGATGCAGTCGGAGTAACGAAAACTTCGTCAGCGTTCTCAGTCCAGAGCGTTTTCTTGCCGAAAAACCACGAGTGTAGTTCGGTTCGGTCCAGGTTTTATTCGATGACAATCTCTGTCGATTTCTTGCACATTCTCGTAATTTTGCTGGTAAATAATGCTCATGTTTTAGTGCTGTGCCGTGACTCATTGAACCTAGATATTGTTTGTTTCCTTTTCTTGCTTGTAATTTTATATATATATATATATATATATATATAATTTTCCCCCTCATAGATGTCAGTGTTTATAATACTTGTATGCTTTACCAAGATCCAGGCTTGAATAAGGCCAGACAGCTCAGTTATTAATGTCTGCATCGATTAAAGAAACCAGGAATCCTATTAAAACAACGGTGATAGTGAGTTTTACTGCTTTTTATTGATTTGCAGCAGGGTTTGAGTTGATTTCCAAATGTACCACTCAAGTTCAAAGATTTTTGTATTATTAGGCAACCAGAATTGATGTGTGACTTCTTTTGTGTTCAGAAAAGTAACTGTTAGAGGGTCAAGTGCAGACTTATTGCGACAGTGGTTTCTTTCTTTCTTTTTCTTCTTGTGTGTGTGTGTGTGTGTGTGTGTGAATTGTTTTTTTTTTTTATGTATTTTGCATTATCTTGGCCAAAGGTTTATTTTGCCTTACAAGAACAATTTTTTTTTTCTGTATGCTTTCTTTTGGATTTATTTTAATATGCCTTTAATGGTTTTATTTGGGGGAAAATACATGTTTACATATGTATCTGGAACTAAAGATTGCATATATAAATGCATTATCAGACAATTCAAATGAGTTCAGTGTGTTTTTCTATCATTTGCACTGCGTTGTCTTTTCCTTCTTCACATTTTATGTGAGCTACAGTATCTGCACATTATTGTACCATTACCATCTCTCTGTCAGCAAATCACAGCACCCTTTTTTTGAGAATCGGGGCAAAACTGGATGAATATTGATTTATTTACCGCTTGATATAAATGATCCTTAATTAAAGAGTCGTATTTTTAGGCCTCCCACATACCTATTTATAATAAATAAACACCTCCCATATATATATTATGTATTCTATGACAGGTGAAGTGAGTAACACTGATTATCTCATCAAATTACCTGTTACTGGGTTGAATATACAGTATTAAGCAGCAAGTGAACATTTTGTCCTCAAAGTTGACGTGTTAGAAGCAGGAAAAATGGGCAAGGGTAAGGGATTGAGCGACTTTGACGAGGGCCGAATTGTGATGGCTAGACGACTGGATCAGAGCGTCTCCAAAACTGCAGCTCTTGTGGGATGTTCTTGGTCTGCAGTGGTCAGTATCTATCAAAAGTGCTCCAAGGAAGGAGCAGTGGTGAATGGACAGCAGAGGCAGTTTTATATATATTAGGGGTGTAACGGTACACATATTCAGACCGAATTCGCCGGTACAGGGTTACGGTACTCGTGTACTGAATGCAATCCTTTTTTATGTGCAGAACATAGGTAAAATCTGAGTTCCTCTCAGGAACGCATTAAGTGGTGGACTGCAAGTTTGTTTAGGCTCTTTAAATGCATTAATTTAAATGATTATTTTTAAACTTGCACAACAATGCCATACAAATACAAATAATATACAAATAAACTAGAGTTAGCGCAGTGTCACTGTGGCTACTCACTCCGTACAGGAAATAAGAATTTTGCGCATGCATGAAAACGCTAAAGAATCCATAGGGTTAGCCGCTAGCCACTTCCTCTAGCGCTATGAATTCTTTAGCGTTTTAATGTCCAGTTTCAAGAATTTCACTTAAAAGGAGAAAATCCTGACAATTCCACATTTGGAGAATTGAGAGTGAATGAATGAAGGATGGAAGAAAGGAATGAAAAAGTTTTTTAAAGTATGCGGAAATAAGTTGAACAGTCTAGATTATATCTTTAAAACATAAATATTCAATGTAAAGCACACACATACACATCTGTATTACTCAAATGGGGTTTAACAAATTAAACTTTAATAAAATTCTCCATTTATTAAAATTGTATTTAATCAAGTGAATTTACATAAAAACATGTATTACATTAATTTGATTTATTCGATTTTATTTTTTATAAAATAATATAAAATATATTTTATGTTATCTAATCAAGCAGAACCATAACCAAAGCACCAAACCATTTTATTTTATAAATTTTTTTTTAACTGTAGGACCTTATGTAGACAGGTGTGTGCCTTTCCAAATAATATCCGATCAGTTGAATTTACCTCAGGTGAACCTCCATTAGCATTTTTTATTTATTTATTTTTGAGTATTATATTTATTTTAGGCTAAATCCAAAATGTATTATTTTGGTGCCAATAATTCTGAAACCGGTCTGGAAAATGTACATTACAAATATTTTTTACAAAGTGATATCTCCTCAGGCTCAGCTTTTCCTGAAAATGGCCAATAATTCTGGAGTTGACTGTATTATATTCCTGTTCTCGTGTGTGTACATTTCTTCCGTTTCAAACCTCCTCCTCACATCAGAAGGACAGAACAATGTGAGTATTCAAACTCACTTTTGCACGAGTCAGGAATTGGATGCAGTGGACGCACCAATGACGCCCATAAATTGCTTCCTAAATCACATTAGAACAAAAGGCACCGGTTCCAGTGGGGGCAGAATAGACCAAGCATGTGTTAGGGTAAATTATCATTTTGCTTTATGTGTAGCAGGTTGTGGGCGGGGTGTGGTGGGGGGGATGTGAGGCAGGGGATTCTGGATAGTTTCCCAGCACAAAAGATGAGCTAAAGATACACAATAGGGAGATTTATAGGTTTAATGACTGTACAATATAATGTGGGAGAAGCATAGAATGTGCCTGGTCCACTGGTATGTTCCAGACCTGAATATAACAGAGACTAAAAGAAAGGTAAGGTCATTTAGAGACGGTGTGTGCAGGTAACAGCTGCTATTGATAGGTGAAGAAGAAAGTCACAAAATTTGGTCCCACTTTACAACGACAAGCTGGGGAACTTTATCACGCAAATCCATGGTACCCTCCACAACTTTCTTGCCCATCACTTCCAGTCTTCGGTAGACAATCAGCACAGGATGCATTCTCAGCGCCCCCTGGCGCAGGCAGTACCTCCCTCACTGGGCCAGAATCTGAGAGACCTGGCGTACGGCTTTGGCCATGGAAAAAACCTGCAGGGGGGGAGCATGGCCTATGCTGTGATCCAATCTCTGAAAGAGTGTTTTTATTTCCTGCTCTGCTGCTGGTGCATCAAAGAGATCCTGGATTGAAACACAGAAAAGAGAAACCAAAGATAATACAGGTATGTGAGGGCTTTGTTTTTCTCCTTTTCCTTTTTGCTTTTTTAATAGCATGATGAGAATGATGGTAATAAAGGGTTGCCTTCTGCTGAATTCAAGAACATGCATAATACCAGTGTAAATTACATTTCTATAATGAAATCTGAAATATTAAGCCATTGTAAGAAGTTAATTGTAAAATATACAGTGAGGAAAATAAGTATTTGAACACCCTGCTATTTTGCAAGTTCTCCCATTTAGAAATCATGGAGGGGTCTGAAATTGTCATCGTAGGTGCATGTCCACTGTAAGAGACATAATCTAAAAAAAAAAAAATCCAGAAATCACAATATATGATTTTTAAATTATTTATTTGTATGATACAGCTGCAAATAAGTATTTGAACACCTGTCTATCAGCTAGAATTCTGACCCTCAAAGACCTGTTAGTCTGCCTTTAAAATGTCCACCTCCACTACATTTATTATCCTAAATTAGATGCACCTGTTTGAGGTCGTTAGCTGCATAAAGACACCTGTCCACCCCAAACAATCAGTAAGAATCCAACTACTAACATGGCCAAGACCAAAGAGCTGTCCAAAGACACTAGAGACAAATTTGTACACCTCCACAAGGCTGGAAAGGGCTACGGTGAAATTGCCAAGCAGCTTGGTGAAAAAAGGTCCACTGTTGGAGCAATCATTAGAAAATGGAAGAAGCTAAACATGACTGTCAATCTCCCTCGGACTGGGGCTCCATGCAAGATCTCACCTCGTGGGGTCTCAATGATCCTAAGGAAGGTGAGAAATCAGCCCAGAACTATACTGGAGGAGCTGGTCAATGACCTGAAAAGAGCTGGGACCACCGTTTTCAAGGTTACTGTTGGTAATACACTAAGAGGTCATGGTTTGAAATCATGCATGGCACGGAAGGTTCCCCTGCTTAAACCAGCACATGTCCAGGCACATCTTAAGTTTGCCAATGACCATTTGGATGATCCAGAGGAGTCATGGGAGAAAGTCATGTGGTCAGATGAGACCAAAATAGAACTTTTGGGTCATAATTCCACTAAACGTGTTTGGAGAAAGAAGAATGATAAGTACCATCCCAAGAACACCATCCCTACTGTGAAGCGTGGGGGCGGTAGCATCATGCTTTGGGGGTGTTTTTCTGCACATGGGACAGGGCGACTGCACTGTATTAAGGAGAGGATGACCGGGGCCACGTATTGCTAAATTTTGGGGAACAACCTCCTTCCCTCAGTTAGAGCATTGAAGATGGGTCGAGGCTGGGTCTTCCAACATGACAATGACTCGAAGCACACAGCCAGGATAACCAAGGAGTGGCTCTGTAAGAAGCATATCAAGGTTCTGGCGTGGCCTAGCCAGTCTCCAGACCTAAGCCCAATAGAGAATCTTTGAAGGGAGCTCAAACTCCGTGTTTCTCAGCGACAGGCCAGAAACCTGACTGATCTAGAGAAGATCTGTGTGGAGGAGTGGGCCAAAATCCCTCCTGCAGTGTGTGCAAACCTGGTAAAAAAATACAGGAAACATTTGACCTCTGTAATTGCAAACAAAGGCTACTGTACCAAATATTAACATTGACTTTCTCAGGTGTTCAAATACTTATTTGCAGCTGTATCATACAAATACATAGTTAAAAAATCATATATTGTGATTTCTGGATTTTTTTTTAGATTATGTCTCTCACAGTGGACATGCACCTACGACGACAATCTCAGACTCCTCCATGATTTCTAAGTGGGAGAACTTGCAAAATAGCAGGGTGTTGAAATACTTATTTTCCTCACTGTATATATATATATATATATATGCTGTTAATTATCTGTATAAAAAGGTGAACTATCTGAAACTTAAAATCATCAGTCACTGTCATTATAGTCATGTGCTGCTTGTCATAATAATATATTGCTCTGACATTAATGCAATATAATACTATTTTAACAGAGATTCATCAAGGAAATAATTAAAAGCAAATGATCACCTTGGGTAATATGCAGATAATTTGCATATGTTCTTCATTAATGTACATATGCTACCTAGAGCCAGACCCATTATCCTCCCCCCCGGACCCTAATCCTGTTTATTGTCCAGATCTGGAAAAGTATCTTAAATACTATAACCACATTGGAGCCTTGGCATTGCATTCTATTAGCTTGGGTATTTCACCAAGTTCCAAAACTGAACCACTGTCTTTTTCCTACAGACTGCTTACTTTGCACATTTCTGCGTGTTTAAAAAGAATTCTTTCACTGAAGAATTCTTTTGAGATAGGGTCCTTTCAATGAAAGAGGCCAGAAAAACCCATATTTGGGCGTATCTCCCCCACCCTAAGATTATACAAATTCGTTTAGATTGTGACTGTTCCACTAGATGGAGTTCTAGTAAAACAAAGGCATGATTCCGAAGGAATATCTGGGACTGTCAGAGAACCACTGCAGGGTTTTGAAGCAAGATCCTCAGCAAAAATTTGCTTTGATTGTAACTCTGCTTGTCCTGAACAGTTTACATGCTTTTAATTTAAAACAATGTTCAATTAATCTAAGTGTATAAGTTGAGCTGTGTCTTTGGATTTCTGCTTCTTTTCCAGTGTCCCTGATTGAAGTGGTTTCCAGCCTGTTCTGTTAAGCAGACCCATCATAGAGGGCACTGAACATGACATAAAGAAAAAGGCCTCCCTGTGCACAGATCCAAATGCAATACTTTTAGGGTTTGTGCTAAAAGAAATGATGATTCTGAAGCCCTTTCACTCACCTGCCGCTTCACGTTTACCTGCTAGCGCTATCCATAGCATATGACATCTGTTAACCAGCAACGGTGAAGGCTATTCCTTCTTTCTCTGAGATCAGCCAGCTGCATATTTTCTCCACAGATGCTCATGATTGGCTAGTGTTGCTCTAATTGAGGCTCCCAATCAGAGAGCACAGCCTCTTCTCCAGTTACAAATGGCTGTGGTAGCATCAGGATGTAAACTTTCTAACGCCTAGTGATTACATTGTTTAAAAAAAAATTATAATAAAAAGAACAAGAGAGAAGCTTGGCCAGTCGTTCATTTAATCATTACTTTTGTCTCCCACACAATGTCATATCGTATACGCAGAGCATACATTACTGTCATAAGCTATAAAACATGCACAATAGTAATGTACAGAGTATATGACAAGATTATTTTCTATTTTATCCACCGTGCTGCTGTTTTACCACTGTATCACTGTGTTTTACAGATCAAATATACACGTTTTAGTATTTCAACTCCCATCGATTTAGGATATATCTGTGCTCGAAGACCTCGCGGTATAACGGAATACTATTCTCGTGTACTATTTTCATTTCAATCTGTATTCTTTCACTATAAAGCAGACACCATGTACATAAAAAAAAAAAGATTTATTCCACAATAATAATAATAATAATAATAAAAAGCCAAAATAACAACAAAATATTTGGAAACAGAAAAAGACCTAGCAACAGAAATATGGATATATAATGATAAATTACTCTCCTTTATTGCATATCAATTGTATCATGACAGGGATTTCGGATTCATTTGCAACCATGCAAATGCAATCTATGGTTTACACTGAATGGTACTAAAAAGTACATCCAGTCCGCAGCTGTTCTGTGAGGAGAAAAGCAGACAGAAAGACTATGGAAATTCAAATCACCACTTTTTACAACTGTGGTAAGCAGAAAACCATCTCAGAATGCAAACCAGTTAAACCTTGAGGTAGATTGGCTATGAGACAACTTTACATTTACAATGATGGTGTTTACACAAGGCCTTTTCTGCTGGCCTAAACACAGTAATCATGACTTACATGACTTACGTTTTAAGTAATGTTTCCATGAATATGTATTAAATTATTCCTTATGGTCTATTCTCTTTAAACACTATATTGCCAAAAGTTTGCAGACACCTTGTCATAAGTGTAGTATGTGCTTTTTGAGCATCGCATTCTGCATTTAAATCATGTTTTCGTAATTAAATAGTCCACCAAGCCATAAATTAAGGGGTTTATCAACTTTAAACCCACTGCATATGCACTATATATGCAAAATGTCACTTAGATTAAAAGCACGTATGCAATTAGTGACAATAAGAAATGTGTGCAGGTGTGTGTGTGTCTGTGTGTGTCTGTCTCCGTGTGTGTGTGTGTTAAAAATATATATAGATTAAATATATCAGCACTAGGAACATTTGTTCACAAGCTCAGTGCAAACTAAGCCTCAGGCTGGTATTTGCATAGACTGGTCTATTATACCACGTGAACTTGTTTTCTCTGGCTTCTTTCTCGCTCAAAAGATTTGGCACCCACACAGAGTGGCATAGAGCGTGCATGGTGCCCCGTACTCAATCCCAATACACACAAACACTAAAATAACTCTATTGCTTTTACATTAGATCCCATGGAACAATAATTAGCCTTGTGTTCTTCTTATATAGCGTTTACCAGAAGTGCAAAAAAAAGGCAGCCTTGTGCGAACCCAGAAGCGCAGATAATATGTAAATATATGTACCACAAGCAAATATAAAGGTTATGGGTGTAGAAATGTGCAGACACTGTTGAGCAAGTACAGTAAAAATATGTATGTATGAGAGGGGAAAATTACATTTTAAATGCGTGTAAGATGTGTGTGCATCACAATATGAAGAGCAATATGGGATATGTACATTTATAGTATGAGACAAACATTTATCTTAAGAGATATGTACATTTAAAGTATATATGTACAGTTACAGAATGAGAAGTACATTTTCAGTATGAGATATATACATTTACTGTATGAGAAATGTACATTTACAATGAGATGTACATTTACTGTATGATATGTACATTTACAGCAGGATATATTTACATTTAAAATATGAGACATACAGTTACAGTATGAGGTATGTACATTTCAGGATAAAAATATGTACAGTATTTTATATGTACATTTACAGTATGTGACATACATTTACAGTATGAGAGATGTATATTTACAGTATGATATATGTACACTATGATATATGTACATTTACAGTATGAGACATACATTTACAGTATGGGGTATGTAAATTTACAGGATAAAATGTGACAAATTTACAGTAGGAGAGATGTATATTTACAGTATGATATGTACACTGATATATGTACATTTACAGTATGTGACAAATTTACTGTAGGAGAGATGTATATTTACATTATGATAAATGTACACTATGATATATGTACATTTGCAGTATGTGACAAATTTACAGAATGAGAGGTGTATATTTCAGTATGATATATGTACAGTATGGTATATGTAAAATATCCAGTATGTAACATACATTTAGAGTATGATATATGTGCATTTACAGTATGTGACATAGATTTGCAGTATGAGAGATGTATATTTACAGTATGATATATGTACAGTATGGTATATGTACATTTACAGTATGTGACACATTTTCAGTATGATATATGTACAGTATGAGAGATGTACATTTACAGTATGTGACATACATTTAGAGTATGAGAGCTGTCCATTTTCATTTTGATATATGTACAGCATTATATTTTGTACATTTACAGTATGAGATGTTCATTTACTGTATGAGATTTGTATATTTACAGCAGTTGATATGTACATTGACAGTATGAGCTGTATATTTACAATATGAGAAATGTACATTCACAATATGAGACATATTTACAGCATGCAATATGTTTATTTACATGATTAAATATACGAGATATGCACATGTACAGCATAAGACACATTTATAATATGAGAGATGTACATTGCATGTACAATCGTGCCAAAATATTACACGATGTATGTACAGGTAGTATTCAGGTATATCGAAGCTAATCTAGAACATATTATGAATTTACAATGATATATATTTATAATTATATTATATTACATTTACATTTACATATGTGCTTTGACTCTCTAGCAATGATTAAATCTACACTGGTACACTAGATTACAAACTTAATATAAATATAACTTTTGAGTTCTACGAAGCAAATTTGGAAAGTGCTAATTTAAGTGTTTCAGGAAGAGGTAGGTCTTCAATCGTCGCTTGAAGATAGCCAATGACTCTGCTGTACGGACATCTAGGGGGAGTTCATTCCACCACCTCGGTGGCAGAACAGAGAAGAGCCTTGAAGTATACTTACTTTTCATTCTGAGAGTAGGTGGTATAAGTCGAGCAGTGCTGGAGGATCTCGGACAGCATGGTGCAGTGTGAGATGTGATGAGGTCTCTGAAGTAAGATGGTGCTGATCCATTTTTGGCCTTGAAGGCAAGCATCAGTGTTTTGAATCTGATACGTGCAGCCACTGGAAGTCAGTGAAGGGAGTACAGCAGTGAGGTGGTGTGGGAGAACTTGGGCAGATTGGGCAGTCGTGCAGCTGTGTTTTGGATCATTTGCAGTGGATGAATAGGTTTCAGGGGAAGACCTGCCAGCAGAGAGATGCAGTAGTCCAGTCTTTAAAAGACAAGAGACTGAACAAGCACCTGAGCAGCCTGTGTGGACAGAAATGGTCGAATCCTTCAGATGTTGTAGAAAAGAACTCGACAGGAACAAGCCACATTAGCGACATGTGGGGAGAAGGAAAGATGTTTGCCAATAGTTACACCAAGGTTACGAGCAGAGCGTTATGAAGAGTTATTCGGAGTTAATCACAGAAGGGTTGGACATTTTAGAGCTCAAGTATACATAATACAAGATGATTTCTGGTAGTAAAATCAGTAAAGCATGAGTAAGTGTCCTGGAGGCACATTGGAGAGTTCAGTAGGGTCATGTTTGTAGGAATAGAACCTGCTGGTTGTGGTGCAAATGTTATAATTATGATTCTAGAGCAGACATAGGCAAACTACGGTTTATTAATTCGGCCCGCCGAACGTGACCAAATTCTATTAAAATTGGTACGGGTAAACATTGTTCAATTTGGATTTCCCCTGTAATGCCCACGTTTCCCCTAAAGATGTCGCACTTCAGCTCCATTGACGTTGTTCGCGTGCAATACTACACCCTGCTATTTTTCAAGTTCTCCCACTTAGAAATCATGAAGGGATCTGATATTGTCATCGTAGGTGCATGTCCACTGTGAGAGACATAATCTAAAAATAAAAAAAAAGATTGCTCCAACAGTGGACCTTTTTTAGCCCTTTCCAGCCTTGTGGAGGTGTACAATTTTGTCTCTAGTGTCTTTGGACAGCTCTTTGGTCTTGGCCATGTTAGTAGTTGGATTCTTACTGATTGTATGGGGTGGACAGGTGTCTTTATGCAGCTAACGACCTCAAACAGGTGCATCTAATTTAGGATAATAAATGTAGTGGAGGTGGACATTTTAAAGGCAGACTAACAGGTCTTTGAGGGTCAGAATTCTAGCTGATAGACAGGTGTTCAAATACTTATTTGCAGCTGTATCATACAAATAAATAGTTTAAAAATCATATATTGTGATTTCTGGATTTTTTATTTTAGATTATGTCTCTCACAGTGGACATGCACCTACGATGACAATTTTAGACCCCTCCATGATTTCTAAGTGGGAGAACTTGAAAAATAGCAGTTTGTTCAAATATTCATTTTCCTCACTGTATATATATATATATATATATATATATATATATATATATATATATATATATATATATATATATACACACACACAGTACAGACCAAAAGTTTGGACACACCTTCTCATTCAAAGAGTTTTCTTAATTTTTATGACTATGAAAATTGTAGAGTCACACTGAAGGCATCAAGGGCTATTTGACCAAGAAGGAGAGTGATGGGGTGCTGCGCCAGATGACCTGGCCTCCACAGTCACCGGACCTGAACCCAATCGAGATGGTTTAGGGGTGAGCTGGACCGCAGAGTGAGGGCAAAAGGGCCAACAAGTGCCAAGCATCTCTCGGGGAACTCCTTCAAGACTGTTGGAAGACCATTTCAGGTGACTACCTCTTGAAGCTCATCAAGAGAATGCCAAGAGTGTGCAAAGCAGTAATCAAAGCAAAAGGTGGCTACTTTGAAGAACCTAGAATATGATATTTTTCAGTTGTTTCACACGTTTTTGTTATGTATATAATTCCATATATAATTCCACGTGTTAATTCATAGTTTTGATGCCTTCAGTGTGAATCTACAATTTTCATAGTCATGAAAATAAAGAAAACTCTTTGAATGAGAAGGTGTGTCCAAACTTTTGGTCTGTACTGTATATATATATATATATATATATATATATATATATATATATATGTGTGTGTTTGTTTGTATGTATGTATATGTATATGTATGACCCGGCCGGTCAAATTTTAGAACCCATTGTGGCCCGTATGTCAAAAAGTTTGCCCATCCCTGTTCTAGAGCTTTGGAACAATTATTTTGGACTCGATCGGTTTGTTTTTCTTGACACCTGTGCTTGTCAGATATTGTGTTTGAAGTATGGCGATGCCGGCCTGTGATTGGTGCACTGTCGATAAAGGGGCGGGGAGTTTAGGAAAATGTCAGCTGCGATTGGTGGGCGGGGTTTTAGAGCAGCGAGAGCCAGGAGAGGAGCTGAAATTTAGCTGGAACTTGTGAGATTCATACGATTTCAAAGGATTTGAGGTAAGAAACAAGACTTCTTATATATAAATATATATACACACACATATGCAACCTATTATTATAAATGGAACCGGTTTATCTCGTGTAACTTGCATTCTTTCGCATATCCGCAAACTTTCTCTTTATTTCCGGCGTGGCGTGCATACAAAACAAGACTCTTTCAGCCCTGAAGTGCACTACAAAAGGCGTAGAAAGCTGTTCATTTGCATTCTACTTAGGTCACCTATACAGGGAATACAAATCTGATTGGAATTCGGAACGTTGTCCGAATTTCATTAGGGTTTATTGTCATTTGGGGAAAAAAACTTATATTCATAGCCTGTTCACGTCATGACCCACTGGCTGAATAGTGCGCATACAGTATGTAGCTGGCTTTGAGCTTTGGAGCAGGTACCTTCGGGTCCAGACTTCATGTTAAGACAAACTTTTACCTTTTTTGGGCATTTGGGACGAAATGGAGGAGAATGAACCCTATGATAGATGTGGTGGTCATTAAAAAAAAAAGAAACAACAAAAACATCAAAGAACTGCATTTGGGGGGAAAAAAGCTCTTTCATATCAATTGCATAGATATGTGCAGTATAGGTTTTGGCTTAAAAAAACATCTGAGCTGCTTTGGGAATCCATCATGGTCCATTCATGGTTTAAAAACAGTTCATTTGAATACATCCCAGTACACGCACACACACTTGTCACTCACAGTTCCGCCATCTGTGTTGCCAGAGCCTTGTTCCAAAAAAACCCCCCAAAAAACCTAACCCATCTAGAGTGCATGCATTTCCACTGCAAATCCCACTACAAACCATCAGTTGTTTATCAGTAAAAAAATCACCAAAGGTCTTCCTTCTCGTGCTGTGTTGGTATACAGCATTTAAGCGTTCAAGGTTTTTTTTTGTCAATATGTGCAGACAGAGGAATCGAAATACCGTTTCTCTTCTCTCTCAAGTGTTTTTGTCAATGCAATGAAGAAAGTTCAGTCAGTGCAATATAGAGCAGTAAACTTGTAATAAATAAACCTGTATATATCTCGTAAACGTCTGAATGTGTAAGGTGCAAAAATACATCCTTGTAGATGCAAACATGCTGAAGTTTTGAGTATAAAAGCAGGTCATTAACCCAAAGAAACCAGTGTAGAACCTCATTACATGTTGAATATGATGTCCTAATGGTTCCCATTGGTGTCCAGTAGACACAAATCCTGTGATCTACCAGCTATCGGTGTGCTATCAAGTAGAAATGACATGCCATCAATAGCCACAGTGTTACAGCATTACAAATTCTATTAAAACCAACTCGGTATCCATTCTAACCATTCAATATTTGATATTCAATATCTTTCTTTTTCTTTTTTCTTTTTCACAGCCACTTAGTTTTCCAGCTGAGCTAAAGATTAACTGGAAGTGCAAACATCTTTAAGTAAACAGACATAAAATACGTCATTTGTCATTCATGACTTTTAAACAGAGCTCAGTTTAGGGATACAATTTGGCAGTTCACTTTATCATTCAGATGAATTAAGATGGAAAAATATAGAAGCTAGAACGCCACTATAATCCTTCAGCGTTCCTTTTTTTTATTTTTTTTTTAAATAGTTCTGTTCATTAAGCGTTCAGCTCAGCTGTTCTTAAAGGCTTATTTTTAGCTCTTCTCTAATTCCACTATATACTGAGTTCCCATCACATCCTCGGGCTACATTTATTCACCTCTCAAGGGGGAGTTGCTATTAGCAGACCCAAATTACTGTGACAAGGATTTAAAAGATCCTTAATGCAGCGTGAAGTGTGTCACAAAGTACCTGATTAGTTTTTTGGTGTTTAATAAATTGAGCTTTTTTTTTTTTTTTTTTTAACCATCTATAAATTATGCTTGATATCTTCTTCATACTATTCTAAACTTTTCAATTTTAGTAACATAATGATTGTCTTGTACTGAATTGTAGAGATCAAAACAACCCAAACCAGTGACCTATTTGGAAAAGGCACCGATTTGTAGTTTTTTTTTTTTTTCTTGTTCCCCCATCTTATTCAAGTCTAACTTTTTAGTTTTTCCAAGAGTTTGCTGCTTCCGCATTTAAATTGCTCTCTTTTTATTTGTACTGTTTGTGACCGCCTTAGTTACCCCGGTCCCTGCCAAAACATTTGGTGTCTAACGAAAGGCCCAGTGTAGCACAGAGTGAGATAACTACCAATGAAGATTTGAAGACTCGAGCACATTAGTGTGTGCTTTTTCAAAATCATTCCACGTTAAGTCCCCATTTCCTGTTATAATAACCTCCACTCTTCTGGATGGATGTTCCCCTAGATTTGTGCTTATTTAGCTAAAAGGTAATTAGTGAAGTCTGTTTCTGATGTAGGTGAGGTGAAGAGGCCTGGGGTGCAGTCAGTGTTTCAATTCATTCCAAAGGGCCAAAGAGCTCTATAGCAGGCCACTCAAGATCTTCCACTCCACCACATCTGAGCCAGATGTTCACGGAGCTGGCTTTGGGTCTCCAAAAAGCCAAGTCTGGGTCTCAAAGTTCAACTGATTGGATTTGGAAGCGTTACATTTTCCTAGGACATCCTATACAATTGTGTGCCTCCAGATTTGTGGTAACAGTGGGGAAGAACTACATATCCTGGAGACGTCAGGTGTCCCAAATCTTTTGTTCTTATAGACTTTGTCACTTGTGGCAGAGGTCTGTTAATTTTCCTTTCATTTCCGCCTCATGAGCATATTGGAGAATGAAGCGTTTTGTCAGTCAGCATTCATATACGTGATTGAGCACGGAAATTATTGTCACTCTTTTACCTACCCTGTGTAAGAAAGGATTCCCATTCAGTTGTATTTCCACGCTTCACCACTAGAGGCATACATACAGTTTACCAATCATGATAAGTTACCTATGACACAACAAAGTGCACCGTTCTCCATCAAGAGTATAAAAGGCCAGAACACAGAGCAGCATTCGGCATCACGCAACTTTCGAACAGCAGCTAGGAACTGACAGCAAGAACCACACACGATCAATTCTAAACCCAGTAAAGTTTGAGTGTTCTGAATCCTGTATCGTGTTTTTATTGACACGCTGGGGGGAGTACAATCTCCTGATCAGCGCACACCAGCTAGTGAAACTCTCTTATATGGTCCTTCGAGCTAGATAGGAAACCTTCCTAACATTTGGTCCTTCGAGCCGGATAGAAAAAAAAGTAAAGTTGATTTCTTTTGTGTTGTGTTGCAGTGGCTGAACAGGGCCATCAGGGGGCGATGGCTGACAACAGCAACACCAATGGCAACAGTTGGACCATTCTTCCTCCAGATGTTAAGGTGTGTGTTCTGTAATTATGGTAGGCCTGGCAATTCTTTATTTTATTTATTTGGGATGGGGGGCGCTCTTCATTTCTTTCATACACTTTTTTGAGGAATTCATGCATCGTTGACATGCTGCACACTACATAAATCATTACACAAATCTACACACTAAATATGGTAACCTCTGTAAGTCTTGAAACAGCAAAAGCTATTTCTCTTTGAGATCAACAGATAAATCTGAAAATAGATCACATTTTCAGATTGAATTGTCTGATATTTAGGAATATACGTCTAGATGTGTCCGACATCCTTTGACAAACTTTGGTGCCAAATCCTTTGCTGGATATAACTGCATCAAATCGATCGACTTGGTCAGTCTAATACTTGCTACCTTTTTTTTCCCCCTTGGTGATGTCCTATGATGTAGCAGTGGATTTTAGGTCATTGCCTTGCGGCATGATGAAGCAAACGGATTTGATGATTAATAAAGATTCTTTAAGCCTGCTTCAGAGGCAGTCATGCACGTCATGATAGTGGTTCACGGTTTGGATCATGAGCAGATCCTTTCTTTCTCTACGTTTTGGTTTTTACATAAATTTAGTAGAGGTTAATTTTGGTTCCAGAGTATTTGCTGATCATATGTTGGTTTTGTTCTCAATTTGGCATTACTGCTGATGAGAACGGTAAATTTGTGACACCCCCATCCTTGCCTGATGGAGGTTAATACACTATATTGCCAAATGTTTGCGGACACCTAGTCATAAGTATTTTATGTGCTTTTTTGGGCATTGCATTCCATGTTCAGACCCAATTTCCTCTTAGAATTTCCTCCAGTATTTTGGGGAGATGTTCCACTAGATTTTAGAGTGTGTTTACAGTATGAACATTTTGTGTTCATCAGCCACATGGGTGTTTGTTAAGTCAGGTACTGATGTAGGTGAGAGGTGCAGTCCAAGTTTAAGTGCATTAAGAATTTTATTGCCCCACATCCAAGGACATCCTATACAATTGTGTGCCTGCAGCTTTGTGTTTAACAGTTTGGAGAAGAACCACATTTGGCAAGAAAACGCTACCAAAGGTACATGGAGTTTAGCAGTATTGGCATTTAGCAAACCCTAAAAGCTTTTTCAATGCTTGTTGATGCACCATTTTATCTACATTACCATATAAAGTTTAAAAAATCCTTCATTTTTTTTTTAAGTTCTGCCCCACTCATTCAGGTCTTGAGTGCAAATAATGAGTGGATGAAAACCTTAATGATGTTAATATTAGGTGAGAAAATGGGTTATCGAGTGGGCTGAGGAAAATGGGTTATGGAATATCAATTAAAGTTTAATTTATGTTCTTGTACAGGAGTCTGGTGTAGAGAGCATGGGTCCGCTGTCTGAAGAGCAGGAAGAACTGCACGCAGAATCGGTTCTCACACATTCATCCGCCCTCTCAGACACACCAGCAGAGCAAACCCACCCTCCTGATCCTCCACAGGTTTGTCGCACATACTTTTCATTTCACTTGAATGCTAGTGATTTTATTTTTTTATTCCAGGAAGGATAGAATAAGGTTGAAAAATATAGTCATTGAAGCACAAATGCAACACTTACATGATCACTTAAGATACATTAGGAACAACTTGAGGTGCAGGAACAGTGTAATGGACACAAAATACAGTGTAGATTTATGAAAAAAATAAAGATGTACATGTTATGGATATAGCAAAAATAATAATAAGTTTGCATTACACCTAACCACAAGATTTATATGTGCCTTTTGTACATGGCATTCCACATTTAGTTCCCATTTACAGTTCTGGAAATGTGCCACTAGATTTCTGGAGTGTGCTTGTGGAGATTTGTGATCATACATCCACAGGAGTGTTAGTAAAATCAGGTACTGATGTAGAGTGAGGAGGCCTGGGGTGCAGTCAGCGCTCCAATTCATCCCAAATGTGTTTTACAGGGTTTTTGTCAAATCTTTATAGCAGGCCACCCAGGAACCTTTACAATGAATCTTACAATCCCTGCTAGGCTGCATTGCCATTAATAAATAAGAAACTTTTAAACTGATTAAATTTGAAACTGTTTTTTTTTTTTTTTTTTTTTTTAAATGAGTAAGAGAATGTTTTTAGTAATGGTGTACATTTTAAGAAAAAAATAAATATATAAATGAATTGCTTCCCTTTTTTGAATGCATAAAAACTTTGCATGGGCCTCAGGTTTCCTCTTATTGTCTACCAGGTGACGCCACTAGAGGGCAATGAAGATGTAGCTGTTTTACCCAGTACCACTGTGAAAGAGGACGCGCCGTCCCGGAGCCTTGATCATGTCGAAAACCTGACTTCTTTAACCCCAGACCCTGCTGAGCGAGGAGCATCTGGCGAAACCTCCAAAAACCAACCTCTTATTGAAACCGAATCCTTCTCTGACTCGTACACGCACATCAGCCCATCACCTGTGTACTCTTCAATTCCTGGAGCCCCAGAAGATGATGAGTTGGAGTTTTCCCAAGGGGAAGAGAAGAGTGAGCTGAGGAAAACTCTAAGAGAAGGTAAGGAATAAGTCATGCACCAAAAATGGCCTAAATTTTAATGATCTACCTTGTGCATATTTTCTGTGTTACGCAGTAAAAATCTTAACAAGTGAAAATTATTGAACCCATTTCTTCTTATAGCAAATATAAAATAGATTTGGCTATGTTCCAGATATTGCCTGTGTTGTGTGCACATGTAAATGCCTGGAAACGGACATTATTTACAGAAGGCATTGTGTACATAGCTGTATGTGCAAAGTGTCAGCTTTTTGTGTGCACCTGCATAGTGTGGGGCAGGAATACAGTCCAGATGGGACACCAGATATTTTTGGAAAGGCGGAAGAAAACAGGAGGATCTGAGGTAAACTCCTGCATACCCTGGGTGAATACTGTGCAATACTCTATACAGACAGTAAATCAGAGAGCCTGAGCTCAGGATCAAACCAGGCACCCTGAAGTAGACGATTTGCAAAATTGTTTCGAAGGCAAATACAAAACGTGGCACATATATCAACGGTTTTTATTGTTCTTCTCATCTCAAGAAACTGGGTGTCTGCTGGATGTGGAACAACTGCACAGGCACACTGATTTCCGGAGCCCTGAGGAATTCCAGAAATAGAAATAATAGACCACATCTTGTGAAGCCCTAGTCTCGGTGTACGAGTATCGCCTTGGTCCACAAGCAGTATGGCAGAGAGCACGATTTTTAAAAAAAAAGCATTTCAGTACGGCTTGCTGAGAAGATTGCACTAATGATGCATTAATCAATCGAAAAGCTTGCAAAGGCAATAAAACATTCATCTCTATAGCAACGCATAAATCCAGTGTTGGCCACTACTGAGGTTTTAGGCACGTTACTGAAATATTAACTCGGAACTGGAATACTGGCATTACCCTCCCTGTTATACTGGAGATTTGTGCTCATTCAAAAAGAAAGAAAACAAAAAACAACCAATAAGTTGCAGTTCTGCTGGTGGAAATGCTTGGTTGATGGTAGGGGACACACTGATTGGATCGTACAGGGACGTTTTGAGCCAAAAAGCATGTCTGTGTTCGCTTCAGATTCCTGTCGGCTCAAATCTGTCTGTCTGACTTCATCTGACTTCTCTTATCAACATTGGTCTTTTTGTTAACAGATGTGCCACTGCATGTCTCTGCTGCAATGTGATTGGCCGATTAGATGATAAGTGCAATAAGCAGTGACAAAATAATGAATCTATGTACTGTATTCTAATCACGATATAATAAGGTGTGTCTCTTTCCTTGCAGAGTTTAAGCCGGAAGAGAAGGCGAACGAGGGTGACGGACTTAGGAGGAGGAATGTCTCCGTCCTGCCCCCTTTGTACCATCGGGGTGAGGAGGAAGAGGAGGAGGGTGAGGAAGAGCAGTTCAGACATCCGCAGAGAGATGGAGATGGGGACATCGGGTTCACCTTGAACAAGTGCATTTTTGGAGCCCTCGTTCTTCTAGGCCTCGGCACCATATTCTTCTCTGGTAAATACTGAACATGGAACATCATCTCTAAAACATGATATACTTCCTTGAATTGAGTTAAAGGGCTTTCTGAGACATGGCTGTATTATTCTGCAGGTGTACTTTTTGATCTGGATGACGGTAGGTTGTATGTGTGTGTGTGTGTGTGTGTGTGTGTTTGCACGGTTGTGAGAATTGGAGTAAGTTGAATGCATGGCTTCTAATTGATAAGGGATTGATAGGAAATAATCAGTTTGATTGGCATTGTGTTTTAGTTGGGTGATCCCTCAGTTTCATGTGCATATGACTAAAAAGAAAACGGAACAGCTTATGTAAGTTAACCACTGGATTTTGCTGTTAAAGCCAAATTCTTATAATACAAATGTGGGAAAAGTAGCACATAAGGTCAGGCCACCATGGACCACCACCATTCTTCTTAACCAAGATACCCTTAGGTGGCATTTTGGTAATAATGCTTGAGAGTGCTTTCTATGATTTTCCTATAGATGTTGAGCTCTGGTGACTGTGAAGGCCAGGGGTAATTATTTTTATCCCCCCTAATTTTCATTGTCATCATTCATTAAGCGTATGTATGGTGGCGTGATCGGGATTTCTTTTTTTATCATTGTGGAAGAAACCATTTTCGGTCACCTGAAGAGCTTGAGCTGATCCGTTTTTCTTTACATGGTTCACTAATATGCAAGAATCACTCACCTTGAATGTATGCGTTCGGTCCAACCACAATATCCAACTGTATGTGCTGATGTTTTTATAAATCTAAATGTGGATATCACTCAAGTCACTGCTGTTTTTCAGACACAAGCCAGTCGAGCAGTCTTTCTGACTGAAGCCCTTGTTAATAAATGCTCTTCTCCAAGATCTGATCCAAAAACAAGACCTGCTCAGCAATTTTATACATGGGAGGATTTAAATACTTTAACATTAAAAATCACTGTACATTCTTTTTCTGTAGATTATACATATTTTACTATACTTGGTATTCAGTACAAGTTGGAAAATTTTTCCAGAACATCTAGTGGTTTCAAGAATTGTGTGTGTGTGTGTGTGTGTGTGTGTGTGTGTGTGTTCTTCTGCAGTCTCTTCATGAACATGTCTAACCTTAAGTATGTGAGGTGTGGGAAGTGGTAGCTCAGTGGTTAAATAATTGAACTTCTGTTTGGAAGGTTGAAATTCAAATTCCAGTAGCACTGAGCTACCACCAATTTTCTAAAAATTGAAACTTTGTTGTTGATGTCAAGGCCATACCTTAAAGAAATTAAGTTTGCCTTGCAATGTAATGTGGAGAGGCACATAAAGCAAGTACTGTTGTTAAAATACTGACAAGTGGAGAGAAGCACTATGATGCATGTATCTTGTATCTCACTGGGCTTTTTATTGGGTATATATCCATATAGTTGTATTTTGTGATCATATACTTATTCACGCTAGCTCATTTTTTGCTACACAGTTTATTTATTTGAATGTCTTTCATTTATAAAGAGGGACTACTATTGGCCTGATATTATTTGGCCTGTAGCAACAGATTTTTTTTTTCACTTCTGGTTTAGGAAATGCTCAGCAACCGCAAATATCCTACCGGCAGCAGTATTCTGGACAGAAATAAAACATGGCATACACTTACATCCGCACCACACACACTATAACCGATATCACTGCTGTATTATGAATTATTGATTCAAGGAGTAGAAGAGGCTACAAGATGTGCTAAAGATGAGCTACAGTTAGTATTTCTATACCAATGGACTGTATCTGCACATACTAACTGTGCCTGAGCAAATCAATTCTGTGTATTTCGAAGGTATATTGTATCTAAATGCGTGTCCATATCATTGCTGTTTCTGTACAATCTGTATGACCTGAATGTACAAATCGCATGTAGCATTAACTCGTTGATGTCATGTGGAAATGAAAGTCTAAATGTAAAAATAAGTATAAATCAAGTTCATTTTACTTTAGTTTTCAGGTTTGGAAGTATATGGACCTGGCCTTTTGATCATTTGCATGTGTGCTTTTATGTTTGCATGTTTACTCACATGCTTAAAATGTTCATGTATGAAAGATTCCTACTTAATTTTACATAGACCAGGCACTGTGATGACCTTGGCTAGATTATCATTATTTCAATTATATTTTTTTAGAGGGGGATGCTGATTCCATGGACCTGAAATATCCACAAGAGAAAAAGGTTAGTTCTTTTGTTCACGTTGTCCTGTTTTCGAAAGTGCGCCCTGTAAAAGTGTCATTACTAAGAAACTGCAGTCTAATAATTACATTTAGCTGCAGAGGGTTAAGATATTTTGTTTAAAAACGAAAAATGACAATGAAAGGTTTTCTGAATTTTTGTTTGTGAGCTGCGGGAAGAGAACATTATGCATCAAATATCATACGTGGCATATTTTAGACATGTATATGGATATGATTTTGCCTCTGTGCACCACCTTGATGGATTTGAAAGTGGTTTAACAAAAATATTGCTTTAACCTCTGACAAATTATACACATTATAAATATAATGATTATTTTAATACTCGTGAGTCCCTGAAGTCTGGAACTCATGGGCTTCAGCAAATTTTGTTTCCTTTTCGAGATGCTTTGCAAGGTTTTTTGGTTTATTATACGCTTGTACTGTGAATAGCCAGACTTTTTTTCTGATACATCTGTCACATTCACTATAAACGCCAGTAATTACTGGTGAGCCCCACTGGTATCCATATATGACATACTCCATATATCATAACACTGCCCCCAAAATGTGTGACCGATAATGTGGTATGCTTCGGATCATAAGCCCTTCCTTTTCCTTTCATCTCCATTGTCCATTGTTTTTGAGTGTTACCAGTAGTTAGCTAGGTGTTTTATATTCATGTAGGCATTTCTTGACTGCAGAATTCTTTTACCAAGAAAAGAGCTCTGCAATTATCCACTTTAATTGTGTTCTGTGGCTTTCAGGCCTTTCGTGCATTCGTTCCAGTATTGCTAGTGGATCATTTCTTTTAGAAATGTACCAAATTGTTAGTATGGTCACTCCTATAGTTTCTGCTGGAAAAATCTATAAAGACCTAATGATAGCTGATGGTGAAGTTCTCATGAACACCTACTAAATACAAATTCAGTACTCATAATCTTGTGCCATTTTATTTCCATCATTTTGTAATGTGGATACCTGGCAATTTACTGAGTTACTGTGTAAAAATAGCTTTAAAAACTTTTTTTTACACCTCAATTGCAGATTTTTAAGTCTTACTTTGCAAAAAGCCACAGTGCTAATTATTATAATGCAGTACACCACTGGCGTCTTTGCTTTTCATATACTATATAGTATCCAATTTGGGACAAAGACATGAATGCGTATCAACTTGTCACTTGTTCCAGTTGGCATAACCTGCGTGGTGGAGAATGTTCCACAATGCCCGTTCTCAAGGAGCTGGAAGGGTGTAAATCCCAAATCAGCTTTGAATTTTTGGGGTTTGTATTACCAACCCCAGCCATTAGGGTTGCCAGTGCACTCTTAGTGCCAGTCCCAAACCCAGATAAATGGGGAGGGTTGCGTTAGGAAGGGCATCCAGCGTAAAAACGTGCCAAATCGAACTGTGGCGACCTCTAATGGGAGAAGACGAAAGAAAGTTATTATGGTATACAATTGATTTATTTCATACATGGTATTCATATTTTTAAAGTTTATCATATTAAAGCTGGTGGAGTGTGTGTGTGTGTGTGTGTGTGTGTGTGTGTGTGTTAGGAGTGGTTGAATGCTGATGCACAAACAGGCACCCCTGGAGGTGTCCAGCCACCAGATATACTGGACAAACTAGCCAAGGAGAACCACCAAATTGCAAGTTTAGAGGACCAGCTTCAGGTAGTTCCATACATTTTCATCTGTTTTGTGTGTCTTGTACATTGTACATTCTTTCTAGACTTTTTATTTTTTCCTATTATTTAAACAAAGAAACAGGAAGTGGATATCAAGGATGCACAACTGCAAGTGGAAGAAAGCACCAAGGAAAGACTGAGGAGGGAGGAGCTGGAAGCAGAAAACCAGAGGATGAAAGAAGAGTTGGATAAACTGCCTGCCTTTCAGAAAGAGTACCAGCAAGAGAGTGAAAGGGTGAAGAAAGAAAACGAGAGAGTAAATAAGGAGCTGGAAGTGCTTCCAGTGTTGCAGAAAGAGCTGGAGCGTTTACGAGATCAAGTTACCGAACTCACTCAGGGTACAGGTGAAAAAAAAAAAAAAAACAACAACAACAAGAAAATCATTATTTGCTGATAAAGTATGGATAAATATCATGTTTTGTTTGTCTTGTCCATTAAACTGCATTCATTCTTTCTTTTAGCGAATGTGCAAGCTGGACCGCCCTCTGCTGGACATGAAGAGGTACTTGGTGGTAGTCTGGAGAGGAAAGAGAGAAAGGATAAAAAAGCTTGGGATAAAGAGAGGATAGAGAAAGAGCTTAAGGCAGAAAAAAAGGAATGGAAGAAAGACAAAAACCTAAAGGTAACCGAGCAAGACGGCAAAGGAAAAAGCGTGAAGGATGGCAAAGATTGGCAGAAAGAAGACGTCAAGCAAGGGAGGCTCAAGGAAGAAGGGAGAAATGGGAAAAAAGACCATAAGAAAGAAGATACCCAAAGATGGAAACTTGATAATGGGAAAAGAGAGCCTAAGGAAAGAACTGGGAAAAGAGAGTGGAGAGAAGAGAAAAAGTGGGAAAAGGAGAAGCATGGCGAATTTGTTGAAGGAAGGGGGGAGAAAAGAGAGAAAGGGAAAGAAGGTAAAGAATGGAAGCAAAAGAGAGAGCATAAAGACTTGAAGGAGGAAAAGAATGGAAAAGGACAAGCAAGCAAGTCGGAATGACAAAGAATGGAAAGAGCGAAGTGAAAAAAAGGAGTGGAAAGAGCGAAAGGAACGGTGGGATGAGCGAGAGAAAGGCGATGACAAGTACAAAAGTGACAAAAGCCAAAAGGAAAAAACGAGGAAAGGGAAGAAAGATCATCACGACGAAAATGGGGAAAGAAGAGAACGGGAGGAGAAGCATCGAGGTGGGAAAGAGGAAGACAAACCTAAACGTGGAGGCCGAGCAGAGGAATGGAAGGCGGAGAAAAAAAACAAGGACCGTAAGAACCATAAGGAGGAAAAAATGAGCGGAAAAAACAAACACGAGGCATCGCATCATTTATACAGCGACGGAAAGCGGAGCAAAGACCACGTGCACGTTGACTACTGGGCTAAGCAGAGGGAAAAGATCCATCACTTTTACGGGTCAACAGAAGGGTGCGCCGATGTGACGGCATGCGCACGCGCAGAGGGGCTCGCTCCTGTTTCTCAACAAGATTTCGAGGCGTTCGTCTCGGGCTATTTGACGAAACTTCAAGGAAACCAGGACCAAATTTCCAGGAAAGAGGAACTCAACAAGCTGATTGGCGAGTTCTTCACTGACGGAGTCTTCGTCCATGACCAGATACCATTTAGCGAGTTTGTGGAGGACGTGGAGGACATATTGGAAGACATGGCTGATGATGATGATGACGACGACGACGATGATGATGATGATGATGAGCTAGAGAATGTGATGGATGGATTTGCAGTAGAGGCAATGGTAAAATTTATGATTCAGGAGAAGGAGGGGAACGAAGAAAAAAGAGGGGGACGAGGAAAGAAAAGAATGAAGGGGTAACGGGTTGCATTATTAAGAGGCTCTTGATTAAAGGGGTTACGTGTTGGGGCTTTGCTTTGTAGTTCCACATTTGCTGCACCCTTCGGTTTAAAACAAGGACATCAAAGCACTGCAACTGTTCATGCGTTTCCTGGCTGTAGATGTAATCAGAGTGTGTGAGGGAACATCACGCTTCCTGCAACATAATACCCTGTGCATAACCGATGACTTTAGATTTACAAGCAAATCAGGCAACTGTGCCCCTAAATGTTAATATAACAAGAATGTGTGTAAAAGGGAGCCACTTCCTAGTTTTGTCTGAGTGGTCCAGTAATTTCAGGAAAAAAACAATTCTGTCGACCATATTAAAAAAGAATGAACATTTGCGTTTTCGTTGCAATCAAAGGGTTTTCGTTATTGCTTTACGGTACACTATATGGCTAAACATTTGTGGACACCTTATTAAAGCACCCAATATGTGCTTTTTGAACATCATTCCATCCCATCCCATCGCTGCCCCTGCTGGGCCCTCGAGCAAAGACCCCTAACCCACAACCGCTCAGGTGTATAAAAGAAACGGGATAATTGTAAGTCACTCAGGCAATTAAGTGCAACTGGCAAATGCTGTAAAAGTAAATTTCAGATTTATTTCCTCTTTGCTGTAATAATCTCCACTTTGCTCTTATATTAGCCTCCATCTATATATTAAATTCCACTATATATTAAAACCTGTCTATGGGGATTTGTGTTAAAGAACAGTGATTTTTGCCCCTCGTGTCCAGGTCTGGGGTGTAGTTTGTGTTTGGGTGTTCAAGTCCCAACACAGCTAAGCTGAAACTGTTGGGCCCTTGAGCGAGGCCCTTAAACCTCTCTGCCTCAGGGACGCTTTATCAAGGCTGATCCTGCTCTCTGACCCCAGTTTCCTAACAAGCTTGGAAATGCAATGTATATGAGACTAATCTCCTGATGTTCGGGTTCTTGTTATGCCTTCAACTTTCTTTTGGGAAAACCCACATATGGGTGTGACAGTCAGGTGTCCATATTCTTTTGGTCATATAGTGTATATTCATCTATAGGCAGGGTTAGTGTGTAAGAGTATTCTGTATGCAGCATTTTAAGAAAACAGATTCTTACAATATTGGTTGAATGTAGGGTTTTTTTTTTTTGTTTTGTTTTACTATAATTCTATAATATTACGGACCACATTTACAATTTTTGGTACCTTTATTTATTCTTTTGTTGTTGTTTCTGTGAGAATATCTAGTTTGGTGTTTTTAAAGTCTGAGACTTAAGGAAGTAAGGAATTGGTATTTTTCCACCCAACCTGGTTGATATAATGTAGGGTAGAATTGCACTGTCAGCAGTTTTGTTGCTCATGTTTTCGGGTATTGCACTTTACATTCTGGCTTGTTTACACATGCAAAAAAAGAATAATAATTTTAAAATGCATACCAAGTGAGAATATTTTTTTTTTCCATATGTATACATGCAAAACAGACACCAGAAGTCCGTCTTGCAGTTATTTTCTGAGCAATACAAAGCTGTAATAATGTCTTATAATGATAATCACTAAGGAAAAGTGAGCAAGTGTGTAGCACAGAGCTGAACACGAATTTACATTAAGAGCATATAGTGAACCTGTTCAGTAGTGTTTAGGCAATAAGAAATACAATAATATATACAGAGTACTTTGGATAATGCTGAGATGTCTGTGCTTAGCAATAGAATCAGGGAATAGAATAATCCATCTTTATTGGCATTCTTTTGTTGTTTGCTGCTGTTTTTTTTTTTTTTTTTTTTTTTTGTTTGCTTTTGGACAAGCAAAACAGCTATTTTAAAATGCAGCGTGCTACACTTTTTCAGTTCCGCTTACTCTGTGGTCCAGCTAAAAGCGTTTGTGTGAAAGGTTACACTTTGTGCATTTTATTTTTGTTTTTCACATTTCACTAATAAAACCAAATTCACCCAAACTGTCTGTCTCTAACTAATGTATGATTTTAAAAAAATTTAATCGACAAGCTGGTCGAGATGCAAGTGAAATTTCTTTACTCTTAGAACATCTTATACCCCTGTAGCACCAGAAAACTCAGTCCAAGTGCGTTTCCTCTTGATGCTCTTGAGTTTACTAGGCTCCTGCGTGAGAGTCACTTACCCAGTGCGGGTCCTTCCTCAAATGCAGTCTACATGATTTAAATAAAACTGAAGGGGAAACAAAAAAGAACCCACCCAGTCCTCTGAGGTTTCAATACGTGAGATTTTGTTCAGTCTGACCTTTTATGCAACCGCAAGGATTAAATACTGCACTGAATAAACCCCAATAAAAACAAAAAAAAAGGAAATCTCTGGCTCAAAATATGGGTATGTACAAACTAACACCTGTGCGTTCGACTCTGCGTTTCTGCTCGAGATTCGTTCTGTGTTTTAGTATGTTTACTGTAGTCACTGCTCTCATTAATGAGCACTGCAAGACTTTTAAAGAGCATCTCCTCAATGACATCGGTGCCTTGTGCCATTATCCTCCTGGGCTCGGTCCCTACGCCGAATGCAAAGGTTTAGATTTCCAAAGGGATCTTTCGGAGGTTGCGACAGGAGTTCGATTTCTCTGCATTTTCACTGATTCAACAATGATTCCAGCTAGTGCGTTCTCTCACCTTGGAACGATTGAATTTCTAATAATACATGGCTACAATCTCAGGAGGGTTGAATCGGGTGCCTTCTCAGGCCTTTCCAACCTTAAATACTTGTATGTTTATTTCAATGACTCCAATTGCAGCAACATTGTATTGGACAAGTCTGTGTTTGCTGGATTGGAGAATCTAGAAGTCATCCACTTGAAAGGTATTAATTTGTCAAACATTCCCAATACGACATTTGAGCATTTGGTCAGTTTAGTAAACTTTTCTCTGGATGGCGTTTGTGTGAAAGAACTTGGCGATGTTTTATGCAAAATCCCAAATGAAATGTCCCGCTTGAAATCTTTAAAGGTGTTGACCAGCGGGATCACTTCTATCAGAAGTGCTCAGAAAGGATGTTCGTCTTGGCCTTTCGCTGTACTTGCAGGAATTCGGGTTTTAGATCTTAGTCTAAACCCTATTAAAATAATAGAGGCCGATTCTCTGGCAGTGTTTCGAAACCTTTCAAGTTTCTCACTAAATTTTAATGGTGTTTGGCTGGGACAAATTTGGGAGTCTGGAGTCAGAAACTTGAGCAGGATTTTATTTTCTGGATCCATCACGGAAAAATATGCTTTAAAGTCCAAAGACATGTGTCAACTAGTTTCTAAATTAAATATCCACTCTCTCGAACTGACCTATGTACACCTTGATTCATTGTCAATGGAAGATTTCGAAGATTGTGGAACAGAGCTTAAAGAACTTAGTATATTTTATTCAAATGTCAAGCAACTGGACCTAGGATTCTGGAGAAGCATAGCAGGAACACAGACAATGGAGTTGTATAGGATTTCATTAACTGAAGCTGCGTTCTGTGATGCTGCAAACGGGACTGTTTGGAATGTAACTACTCTGAATCTAATGGAGAACCATCTAACCGTTGTGAAAACGCACCAGTTTGTTTGCACCCCTCTACTTGAGCAACTACTACTTTCTAAAAATGCCATTACAACTCTAGAACCCGAAGCGTTCAGTGGGTTGTATCGTCTTAAGATTCTCAAACTTTCCACGAACAAGATCAAAACGCTCGCAACCGATGACTTCCGATCTCTTCGATCTCTGGAAGTCCTGCTTATTGATGAAAATGTGATTGAGAAAATCGAAGAGGGGATATTTAGGAATCAGGAGAAGCTGCGTGAACTTTCATTCGGAAGGTTGGAATACGTCTATAAGTTACCCCTGAACTTACTGTTTTATGGTTTTCCAGAAGATTTGGAGCGTCTTAGCATTGATGCGAATTTCGGGACTGCGTTTTCTTTCGGAAGTATGGGAAGACCCAAAAAAAACTTGACATTTGAACTAAGTGGATTGGAGCTCAACATGGACAACTATACTCCCTTTTTGGAGTCCATCCGAGAGTTTAAATTAAATACCCGCCTTTTTTTTTACAAGATCGACTTTTTAGTTCCTTTTTTCACCAATCTAGAATTGTTAGAATTTACAGCTGACCCTGAGCAGTTGTTCATCAATTACACAGGAATCAACAGATTGCATTATCTCAAGCGTCTTAAACTCATCAACCTTAATTTCTCAAACCACACCAATCCCGGAATGACCTTCTGGAATCTAAAACGCCTACGGATCCTAGTACTCTACAACTGCCGTCTGAACTTTCTGACAAAGATGATGTTCCGAGATCTGCAATCATTGGAACTGTTGAATCTCTACAGTGCCAACCCTTTGACCTTGAAGGATGGGATGTTTGATGCCCTGCCAGTCTTGAGTGCTGTGGTGCTTGACAGAGTGGACTTTCAGTGTGACTGTGACATGGGCTGGTTCCTGGAATGGGCGCAGAGCACACGAACACAGGTCATCAATCTGCAACAGCAGCAATGCATCTGGCATTACCAGAAACTGAATTTGTTGTCCACCATGGAAAAATTGTGCCAGACAGATGTGCAGTACTTGTGCTATTTGGGCACCGTCAACATCATCAGTCTGCTGCTGGTCAGTGCTCTCTGCTATCGGTTTGCCTACTGGCCATGCGTGGTCTTAATCCTTCGCCTCAGAGGATATATGGAGAGGAGGTTTGGTAAATTTTGGTGGAGGAGAAGGCAAAGGCAGGGACTGGATGATCCAGAAGACGACATGAAATATGATGCATTCGTGTCATTCAGCAGCCGTGATGAAGCTTGGGTCCTGGAGGAGTTGGCTCCAAGGTTAGAGGAACAAGGCCACCCCAGGCTGCGACTCTGCTTGCACAGCAGAGACTTTGAGGTAAGACTTTTACCAATCTATTCATATAGTGTACCTTTTAAACAGGCCATAGCAATCTGGCTTTATTAGTAGTTTTGTCCTAAAACTAATTGCCTTGAAAAAACTCATTTTCTAGGAGTGATCAAACAAATACCAAAGATTTAGACATTATTTATTTATTTCAGGTGGGAAAGGGAATTGTCGACAACATCGCAGAGTGTATCTACAGCAGCCGGCGCACGGTGTGTGTTCTTACTCGTCAGTATCTGCGAAGTGACTGGTGCGGCCTGGAGATGAGAATAGCAACGCACCGGCTGCTTGAAGAAGAGAAACATCGTCTCATTCTCATCTTTCTCGAGCACATCTCCCTATTTGAGCTCAGCAATTTTCACCGGTAAAACTTTCACAGAATAGACAGCAGACTTAGAAAGTAACACTGCAATCATTCAGCAGCTCCTAGCAAAAGCAAGAAGACTGAGTAGATCTGTGTTTTATTAGGATTAAATTCCATATCTAAATTGGTTTCTACATTTTGTGATCTTAGCCTTTAGACAATAAAACTGTGTTTATAGGACTGTGGTGAGACCTGTTATGTTGTATGGTTTAGAGACAGTGACATTGACTAAAAGACAGGAGGCGGTGCTGAAGATGTTGAGATTTTGATTGGGAGTGACGAGGATGGACAGGATTAGAAACTAGTTTATTAGACGAGTTTCTTTTTGGTTTTTGAGAACATAAAAAACAATTGTGTGCACCTCACCAACTTCTTTATACAAACATATAACCTCAAGCATTTATCAGTCTCACAATGTTTTGGCGAAATTCTGGCCCACTTTTCTTTCCAAAATCGCTTCAGTTCATTGATGCTTGAAGGCATTTGCTTTATACACAGCATCTAGCTGATGGATTTGATTGTGTTTTGGGGATCATTGTCCTTTTGCATGCTCTCAGATTTTCTTTTTTTTTTATCTCTCAAAATTTACATTTTCCAGGCTATTGATTTATAGAATGTAGAATGTTGAATAGCAGTTTGTTGGTCTTATGACCCTTCCATGATTAATGATCATCAGTTACTGATTTTGAGTATTTTTCAGTTAAACTTAGGTTGTGGAAGTGGTCATTTCCAAAAAAAGGGAAGTGGCAGCTAAGTAGTTAAGATGTGTTGTTGATTAGAATATCATGAGTTCGTGCCACTACTGGGCCCCTGATCAAGGACCTTAACCCTCAACTGCCAAAGGTATGAGTGAAATAAATCTAAATCTATCTGGTTAAGGGCCAAACGCACATGTAATGTAAATCTTAATGATTGAAGAAAGTAATTAAGGAGTTCTTATTCTTACCCCAACTGGTTATTCAAATTTTTTTTCCCCCACTCCATATTACAATATTTTATGTAAAAAAAAATATATTTTTTTAGTTGTTGTCACCTACGGTTACTTTAAATTTTTATAGAAGCAGGGATTTTGGAACAGTTTTTTAGGCAGCATTCCCCACCACCATTATCAAACCACTAGTTATGGTGATATATTGTGTAAAATCATATGCATCCTTCCAGAATATTGAATTGATAGCAAGGCACACTGAAACTGTTTTGTAAGATCCTTTAATTTGTATGAATCACATAAAAATTAGGAGGTGACTAACAAGTAATGATAAAGGTGAATATAAATATAATTTTGTGCAGAGGAAAATTAACACCAGCAGCACCCTGACCTAAGTTACTTAAGTTTTTAAATCAGTGTATGAAATGTATATGAAGTGCTTTATTCCTGAAGGGACACAACAATGCAAGAGTTTTGCATTTCTTCACATATGACAATCGTGAAAGCACTAATATCTGGGGGTAATAAATATATACATAAACATACCTAATAATAATGAATTAATAAATCATTATAGCTGTGGTCATGCTTAAGATGCCATGTATCAGCAGCTAATAGCTAAGAAAGTACTAAATAAAGGCACAGATGCACAATAAATCCGATGCCAGTCCCAATGGAGTTTTCCTGCTGTGCATGTCCTGTCCTGAAGTTCATGGAGTACACTAAAATCTAAAAGAAAAATGGACAAATCTGAAGCATCTAGCTGTATAGAGCATTTTCTCAAAGCTGTAAGGGTGTTGTCAAGATTTTTCTTAAAGGATCGATGAGAACCAAGGATGAGACTTTATGCTGATCCAAATATAGGAATCTTCTGTAATCCAATTACATCACTTCAATTTAATTAAATTCATTTTATTTGTATTGCACTTTTAACAATGTACATTGTCTCACAGCAGCTTTACACAGATAATGTGGTGATAAAAATCAATAAGATGTTCTTTATAAGTGTAAGTTTGTCTCTGATGAACAAGCCGATGGCGACTGTGGCAAAGGAAAAACTTCCCGAAATGGCATTAGGAAGAAACCTTGAGAGGAACCAGACTCATTCTCATCTAAGGAATCTTTGTGTTTACAGGAGTGTCCCAACTGCAAAACTGGATAATTACTGTGTAAATGAAAGGTTAAAATCTATAAGGGTGGCTTGAATAAGTAGTTTTAATTTCTTTATTCATGTTTCATTTATGTATACATTTATTACACAAACATAAGAATAGATTCTCTGAATCAGGAGTAATTTTTTTTTGTTACCTGAGGTTATGTACTAAATTTAAATGAGATGAAATATCTCTGATTATTATAAAAAAAAATTTCATTTTTATATATGATTTTTTTTATTAATAAGGAAGTGATTTATTTATTTCTAATAAAAACATTAATTCATAATAAAAAAAAAAATCCTGACAGACATGACTTTCAATCTTTAAATGACCAAGTATATTTAATAACACATAAATATAAAAATAAATAAATAATAGTAGAATTGTTTATTCACTTTGCAAGGCAGTAATATATGTGAATGGTTCTTGAAAAGCAGAATCATTCAGATTTGTAATAACTAAGTGCGTGTGTGTGTGTGTGTGTGTGTGCGTGCGCGCGCACGTGTGTGTGTGTGTGTGTGTGTGTGTGTGTGTGTGTGTGTGTGTGTGTGTATATATATATATATATATATATATAATGTGTATGTACAGTCAGGTCCATAAATATTGGGACATCGACACAATTCTAACATTTTTGGCTCTATACACCACCACAATGGATTTGAAATGAAACAAGTTGTCCTTTAACTGCAGACTGTCAGCTTTAATTTGAGGGCATTTACATTCAAATCCCGTGAACGGTGTAGGAATTACAACACTTTGCATATGTGCCTCCCACTTTTTAAGGGACCAAAAGTAATGGGCCAATTGGCTTCTCAGCTCCTCCATGGCCAGGTGTGTGTTATTCCCTCATTATACCTATTACAATGAGCAGATAAAAGGGTCCAGAGTTCAATTCAAGTGTGCTATTTGCATTTGGAATCTGTTGCTGTCAACTCTCCAAGATGAGATCCAAAGAGCTGTCACTAACAGTAAAGCAAGCCAACATTAGGCTGAAAAAACTAAACAAACCCATCAGAGAGATAGCAAAAGCATTAGGCATGGCCAAAACAACTGTTTGGAACATTCTTAAAAAGAATTAACGCACCGGTGAGCTCAGCAACACCAAAAGACCCGGAAGACCATGGAAAACAACTGTGGTGGATGACCGAAGAATTCTTTCCCTGGTGAAGAAAACACCCTTCACAACAGTTGGCCAGATCAAGAACACTCTCCAGGAGGTAGGTGTATGTGTGGTAAAGTCAACAATCAAGAGAAGACTTCACCAGCGTGAATACAGAGGGTTCACCACAAGATGTAAACCATTGGTGAGCCTCAAAAACAGGAAGGCCAGATTAGAGTTTGCCAAACAACATCTAAAAAAGCCTCCACAGTTCTGGAACAACATCCTATGGACAGATGAGACGTGATGGGAAGAGAAGAATATGGAGAAGGAAAGTAACTGCTGATGATCCTAAGCATACCACCTCATCAGTGAAGCATGGTTGTAGTAGTGTCATGGCGTGGGCATGTATGGCTGCCAATGGAACTGGTTCTCTTGTATTTATTGATGATGTGACTGCTGAAAAAAGCAGCAGAATGAATTCAGAAGTGTTTCGGGCAATATTATCTGCTCATATTCAGCCAAATGCTTCAGAACTCTTTGGATGGCGCTTCACAGTGCAGATGGACAATGACCCAAAGCATACTGCAAAAGCAACAAAAGAGTTTTTTAAGGGAAAAAAGTGGAATGTTATGCAATGGCCAAGTCAATCACCTGACCTGAATCCGACTGAGCATGCATTTCACTTGCTGAAAACAAAACTGAAGGGAAAATGCTCCAAGAACAAGCAGGAACTGAAGACAGTTGCAGTAGAGGCCTGGCAGAGCATCACCAGGGATGAAACCCAGCGTCTGGTGATGTCTATGCGTTCCAGACTTCAGGCTGTAATTGACTGTAAAGGATTTGCAACCAAGTATAAAAAAATTGAAAGTTTAATTCATGATTATTATTCTGGCCCATTACTTTTGGTCCCTTAAAAAGTGTGAGGCACATATGCAAAGTGTTGTAATTCCTACAGCGTTCACCGGATTTGGAAATGCCCTCAAATTAAAGCTGACAGTCTGCAGTAAAATCACAACTTGTTCGTTTCATTTCAAATCCATTGTGGTGGTGTATAGAGCCAAAAATGTTAGAATTGTGTCGATGTCCCAATATTTATGGACCTGTATATAGATATCTAATACATACACACACACATATATTTATATATATATATATATATATATAGAGAGAGAGAGAGAGAGAGAGAGAGAGAGAGAGAGAGAGAGAGAGAGAGAGAGAGAGAGAGATTATATATCTAACAATATTCTTTTTTTTTTTTTCTTTTTTATAGCTTGGCCAAGCTGGTAAAATCACGCACGTATTTGGACTGGCCACAGGACAAGTCAGAGAGGATACACTTCTGGGAACGTCTGAGAAGAAACATTGCTGAAGGTGAAATGGTGAGGCAATCACTCTTTTGCCCTTTTCTGGTGGATTCTACACATGATCAATATGTCTCTGATTTGATGCTAGTTTTTGCTCTTCTTTAATAAAAATTGTTGGCATGCATGAAAGACCAGACGGATAAAGGTCATAAAAATACATTATATAGACAAAGGTTTATGGGCACCAGTCCCTAAGATTTGTATGTGCTTTTTGAACAACCCATTCCACATTTAGTGCCTATTTTCTGTTAAAATGACCTCCTATAATGATCTCTGATTTAATAATGATATTGAACTTGGGAGGTGGAATTTTTACAGTGCGAACACGGACGGGAAGCATAATGCACACACAGCAAAAAGTTTCAGGGTGGTTATAAGGAATATAAGAACTCTAGTGGACCAGAACTAAGTGTGGTATGATCTGTGATAATGGATAAAATGAGAACTACAGGACATCACTGTCCTGAAAATGTAGTGATCAGTAGTAGTAGTAGCAGTATTAATAATGACAATAATTATAATAGCAACAAAATCCTATGTCTTCATTTCCTTTTCTTTTCCAGGATGCCCCTTAAAACCATGGACCGCATGAAGGGGACAACAACATTTAAATCTCTATGCTATATGAAAAGGAAAATAGTATAAAATAATGCAAATCTGTTTAACAACATTTGACCATTGTGATATTTCTATAAATGTCCAGTTTATTATTCATTACTCATTATGCATTAATGCATGAACAACAGGGGTTAAATTTATGCTGATCACTTTTGATTAAATGTTGCACCTTTATTTATTTATATATAAATATTATAAATATTATATAAATATTATTTATATATATATATATATATATATATATATATACAGTGAAACCTCGGGTTACGAACGCCCCGGCATACGTATAATTCAGGTTACGAATCGCAGTTCATCAAAATTTTTGCCCCTGGTTACGAACAATATATCGGGATACGAACGTCGCTCACCAAAAAATCGCAGGCAAGTTGGTTGTTTTTGCTCTATCCACGCAGCTCGTCACATCAGTTAGCGTCCTGTGTCCCTAGCGAGAGCATCGTGTTACTTATCCGCTTGAAGTTTTCCCGGCGGCAGCGTAACAACTCGTTAGTTGATGTTCGTGGAATGATGAGATGGACAACATTAGCCGATGCATAACCACTTTACTTGTTTTTATGAAGATAGATTAGCAGGGTTACAGTCTTTTCCAGTACAATACCCATAATGAATTTCACTCTGGACTTCAATACCAACTGATAGTAGCCTTAAAGAAACAGCTCTCATTTTCCTCTAATGCAACAATTGTCTCAGCGTCGTGTTAATAACACTGTCTTTAATATTCTATAATATAATATATAGTAATATATAAATAATATAATATAATAAGATTCTCCTTCCAAACAATAACTCTCCCTCCTCCCCCTTCTACGAACGTCGTCTCCTGCAGCGAGTCTTCTCAAAGGGAAAGTACCCCGTAAAGATGTTTTCCTCTTTTGTATGTTTTTATGTGGTATGATTTTAATATAACATGTTAAAAGTAAATAATATTAGTGAATATTGGCTTTATTTTTATTTAAGTAATATTTTTGGTTGTCCAGAACGAATTACCGAAGTTTCTGTTCGTTATTATGGGGAAATTTGTATCGGGATACGAACTTTTCAGGTTACGAATAAAGTACCGGAACGAATTAAATTCGTAACCCGAGGTTCCACTGTATATATATTTGTAAACATTGTGCTGTATTTGTAAACATTGTGCTGTAATAATATGATGAAGCATTGTACTGATTTTTATTAATAGGTCATTTAAATACACTATATGGGCAAAAGTATTGGGACACCTGACTTCTCCAGCCGTATGTAGTTCTTCTCTAAACTGTTACCAAAAAAATTTAAAGCACACAGTTGTATAGATTGCCAGCTCCATGAAAATATTGTTTATATGGGTTTAAGTGAAAGATCTTGAATGACCTGCTATAGAGCTCAGACTTTAACCCTACTGAAGACCTTTGGGAGCAATTAAAACACTGACTGCACCTCAGGCCTCCTCACCCTAAATCAGTATCTGACTTTACTAACACCCTGGTGGCTAAAGCAGCGCAAATCTCCAAAAGCGCACTCCAAAATCTAGTGGAACATCTTCCCAGAAGAGTGAAGGTGAATCTTGTGGTCAGGTGTCCACAAACCTTTGTTCATACACTCTATGTATGGTAGCAAAAGTTTACATACCTCTGTCACGAAAGCATTTTTTACGATGTAAAACATAAAACCATGATAAATCATGTCAGAAATAATTTTTAAATAATAAATAAAGCACTTTTTATTAATGGGGTATGTGGATGTGCTTAAAACGAACCAATCACATTCAAACTTCTGTCTTTTATCCTTTATCTGAGTTCTGAAATCATGGTCTGGATGGTATCTCACACAGAAAATGTAGTTTTATGTTATATACAGTCATTGGGCATGAATTCTGTATATAACATAAGAATACATTTTAAGCATTACTAGAATAAAACCTCATAACTAAAACGCACCAGATACACTTCCATACTTCATTTAAGGACTGTGCAACAGACTCCTTCAATTTTCAGTACAGTTCAATTTCTTTTTCTATTTGCCTGCCTTTCTGAATTTACCACTTATTTGGAATTTTATTCCAAAAAAAAATAAATAAAAAAAGTGGAAAGGCATTCAGATTTTTTTGTAAATACCTCTATATGAAGAAGCAATTGCTAACAATGAGCTGAACAAAATTCATTAACAAATTCATTTTATTAAATAGTATTTCATGTAAACGTGAGTGAAAAGACCCACCAAGCTTGATTGCAAACATACTTCACTTTTTAGAATTATTTTCTGTTTTATCTACTAATGTTTATTCTTTTGCTAAGCTTGGAATGTTTGTATACATATACAATATGTTGAATAAGTCCAGAATTAAATTTTATTTGATAATTAAATACAAATTCTATGTTTTTGAATAAGCTTCAATAAATATCTGAACCCTTGTCATTTTTCTTGTTTTTTCTTTTTTTTTCTTTTCAATCTACTGATATGTTTTCAGTTCTGCTTTTTTTTATGGCTATAGAACAACATAAGTACCTCACTATATATTTACTATTTCAACCCTAGTTTAGAGAAGCAGTTTTCTCTCATTTCCTCTTTATTGAAGAGATTGCATTGGTACATTTCATTATATAGTACATTTTACATAGGTTACATTTTAGGTTTACAAAACTGTATTCCTCCAGAACGATGTGAAATACTGATTAAAAACCTGCACTTCAAATTATTGCTTGAAGTAAACATACTTTTAGGGGAAAGAAATATTTTAGACTTTGATTGTGGAAATTTGTGCTCATTCAGACACAAGGGTGTTAGTAACGTCAGATACTGGTGTAGGTGAGTTGAGGAGGACTGTGGTGCAGTTAATGTTTCTATTCATCTCAAAGGTGTTCAATAGGGTTGAGTTCAGAGCTCTATAGCAATATATATCTTCCACTTGAACCTATGTAAAGCATATCTTCATGGAGCTGGATGAGACATTCTCATGCTGGACCAGGTTGTGTCTACTAGTTCAAGAAAAGGGAAAATGTAATGCTTTTACAACCGAAGGCATTTTATACAATTGCTTCCAACTTTGTGGTAACAGTTTGAGGAAGAACCAAATATGGTTGGGGAAGTCTGGTTTCTTAGTAATATTTTCAATATAGTGTATTTATTAAAATCCAACAGAAAGTTCACAAATGTACATTCTAGCATAACGATAATGATGCATTTTATATGTTAAATTATACATGCAGCCAAACCTGTACAGATCAGTGCTAAAAAAGTGAGTATTCAGTAATGAGTGGAGATGTTGAGGTTGATGAGGGAAGCATTGTGATGAAGTATGTGGTGAACAGTGGGGAAGTGGTTAAGGAGTAAAACTGATCGAAAAGGTCATAAGGTCAAATCCAGGGAGTGTTGAACTGCTGCTCCTTAACCATCAACTGCTTGATTGAAATAAGACATTTGTAAGCTGCTGTAAATGTGTCGTTTGCATTTGTTGTTTTAAAAGGTAGTGTTATTAAAATATGATCAAGGCACCAAGCAATATAGGCAAATATACCAAAGTTGGAAATACATAATTGTCTACAATAATACGCTTTTTCATTTAGAATTCTACTTTGTTGGAATTTAAGGGTTTTAGTGCAAACCTGTTCCAGCATTACACATACCTGTGCACAAAGTGAGTTTCATAAACACTTACATGGTTACATGGTTGTGCCAAAGTTATTGTGGGGAAAACATAAGTCAATTCAATTCAATTCAATTCATTTTTATTTGTATAGCGCTTTTAACAATGAACATTGTCTCAAAGCAGCTTTACACAGATAATGTGGTGATTAAACATAAATATGTTCTTTGTAAGTATGTTTGTCCCTGATGAGCAACTGTGGCAAGGAAAAACTCCCCGAGATGGCATAAGGAAGAAACCTTGAGAGGAACCAGACTCAAGAGGGAACCCATCCTCATCTGGGTTGCACCAAATGTCCATTTGAAGCAGATATACAATGTTGTGGGGTACAGTGATGATGATCAGAAGCAAACTGCACTCCCGAGTCAGTGCAGCAGACCGCCAAAACCAACTACAATCCAATCCGTCCTCAAAGCACCCGTTCTACTCCGGACTTTCAAATTGCCCTGATTTCAACCTCCCTGAACAATTTTAAAATCAACTGGAGCACCAAACCAGTCAACTGGATATCTTGCCCTGCATCAGAACCAAACCTCAATAATGTTCTTGTGCTTTAAGAAAAATAAATCCTGACAGCCAGACTCCAAAATATAAAGGAGGCTTTCCCAGAAGAGTGGAGGTTGTGTTATAGAAGCAAAAGGGGCGGACTTACTTGATATTAATTTCCATGGCTTTGTAATGGGATTCAACAAACATGCAACATGATTTTTCTGGTGTCCCAAAAGTATTTGGAAATCCTAGGACAATAAAATGTTCAAAAATATTTTTGTTAAAATGTAATGAAGTGTAATGAAGCAGTCTTATTTGGCTTTTCTGACAGACACACATTCCAAATAAAGCACAGTGTTGCATGGACTACGCTGTGGTTTATTAGCCAATAGTTTATTTGATAAGTAGAAATTTTATAAAAAATAGCAGATTTTAAGAAGATATACGCTTATGGATAAAAGTGCTAATAACTATAACACTTTGGATAATAAATATTTTATACTTTTACTAAATATTGGCATGAAGATTTATTTATAAAAATATTTTTTACTGCCTGGTGAGTATAGGCACCAACTGGATTTAACTAAACAAATAGGTAAGGGCCTTCAATTGGATTATTACTGCAGTAAATAATACAATTCAGCTGGCAACAAGTCTTTTTTAACCCTAACTGATGTAATCACCAACTTATTTTTGTGTCAGAAAATATGTGGTCTTGGAAAAGATGTTATTCTGTTTCAGAAAGCCTGCATCAGGCAACAAAAAAAGCAACTAAGCTGGTTTAGATACATTTCTAGCAACATGACCTTTAAAATCCTTTTTTTTATTTTTGACACTTTCCTTTATGTAGTCTTTAATACCTGATAAGGGCTGCGGCCTGCTCAGCCTTGGGGTCAGAATTATACTTTAATAGCACAGGCTTCTTGTGAGCATGGTAGTATTTACTCTCAGTAATATGAAGACAAAACCTCTGCTAGAGATATGAATTAGTTTCATAAGGATACACAAGTTATTTTTTTACTAAGACCCTAAGAATTTAAAATGAACATTAGAATGATTTTGAAGGGGACTAAAAAGCATTTCTGTTAGTCACTCTTGATAATTGTCTACTAAATTCTGTTATTTTAAATGTGATGTAAATCTACTTGGAACTTTATAAGTGAAATAAAAAAATGTGGCATTCCTAATATGCTAATAAATTAGCATTGCTTCCACTGTTCATAAGAGACAGAAATCATTAAGAGTTCCACATGGATAAAAAGTAGGAATGCAAAGCTGAACACTTACCTCTTCTGGTAAGATTTGGTAGTGCATGAAGGTGTTAAACATTCACTGCAATAAGGGGCTTCTTGCTTTTACATTGTTTTGTTTTCCCTTTCAAATGTCTCTCCAAATGCAGCTGCAATAAACATTCTAGTCTCTCAGTTTAGGGCAGGGAAGTATGGCTTGAACCACATACCAAGCACAGATGCGATACCTAGCTCACACCACAGCAAGGCCCTTTAATTGGAACCATGGCTGAAAGCTTAACATGAGTACAGGAGGGGTCTGGTTTCATAGAGCTTGATGGATTAACTGCTAAGACACCTAATAAACCTGTGGCTTGGATATATTGAAACAGTTTCCAAATTATATTAACTCTTATTCTCCAGGATCGGAGTTGGTCTCAGGTTTAGACATGGACACCAAAGCAGAGACTAGTTTCCTGCTGTACACCTGAGCCAACAGATCAGCTAATTATTATACATTTCTTGATTTGGCTCAGGTGTATTGAGGAGACAACCTGAGAAGATATCCCAGACCAGACCTGGGCGGGCTCCAAGAGGATCCAATAATGTGATTCGTATATAATTCAAATATGTTGGTCCAAAACATAGGTTTTGTGTCTGTCCTGGGGATTATTGAGGTGGGTCTATATACAGTATTTTTCCTAGGGTCAGGTTTTGAATAAATAGCATACATTGTGTTGAAATTGATCCCGTTTGCTGTTTAAGCTATGTTGGGCCTACACTATGATACAAAGCAGAGAGCCATTACCACCCATGGACTCTTTTCTAATAACAACACACACAACTAATCCATTTTATATTTTATTCAAGAATGACAGAATTATACTTTTTAATAAACATTTAATGTTGTAAAACACTATTTTCCCCACTTCTGCTGTAGCAAATCTAAACCCACATTCTCTCACCACTGTACTTTTCTCCCTTGAATTTCAGAACAGAAATAGCAACTTATGATGATTCTGAGAAACCACAAGGCCAACTGTTATAAAGACAGTCCCATATAAGGAAAAGGAGCAAACACTGATGAGTGATTTTAGATTGAAAGATAGGTGGATAGAGTATTATATTGCTGCCAACAGAAAATTGTTGAGAATAATTGCTTATGTGGTGCATAAGTTTTACCCAAACATTTACAGACTAGAATAAGTGCATTTGTATTAGATTTAAACTCGAATTGAATCCAGAACTTTATTCAGGAGCTGCTTTTGTTAAAGCTAAATTGATGACAGATCAATTCTGAAAACTGATTATGGTATTGAGATGCAGTAGAAACTGAAGTAGCCTCTACAGAAATCCTAATACATGTTGGGTATAATCCTTATAATCATCTTATACTTATATTATTTTAGTTATATATAAATAAATATAATATATCCACCAACGCATAATATACACATTAGGATGATTTGAATGATGCACTGATGTACTAAACAGTATTCGTAATCAAAGCTAATAGGCCTATATATTCACTAGAGGGCAATATAAAATATCCTAGCCGCAACGCCATATTTTACGTGAAAAAAGGAAAGGTTGGTCTCTTAATCACTAAATGAAAAACTGCCCAATGTATTTTTTTTCCCCAAATATTCCAACAAAATGAAATTGTTGCCCCAAACACCAAACCCCAGCAGACTTTGAGGTACTCATCAGGACTTATTGACCAGCTCATGTGCTCCTTAGACAAAAAATAAAAAATAGAAATTATAAAATATATAAACAATGAGTTTCCTGTAGTCCTGGTGGTTAATCAACCAACTAGCAATCACCAATGCAGCTTTTACCAAATAGTTTCTATTATTCTGTTTTTGAAAGTGATTTCTAAAAGTGTTTTCTATTAGACACAGCTTTTTGGAAACTCTACCTATCCAAAATACAATTTTGAATGATCTTATTTATATAAAATAATATTAATAATAATAAAAACTATAATTTAACTCAAAGATGGACTGGATCTGTATTGGCTTATAAATTGCAGTGCTCATGTCTCAGGTATGTGCATTTTTTGGTATGTTTTATACATTTAGCACTTTCTCTCAACACATATATTTCAAATAAATCAAATCCACTGACTGTTTTTTTTTTTTCCATATATACAAGTTTGAACATGAGAAAAAAAAGGAGTCATGGTTGTGTCTTGTCTCTCTACACAACTGTACAGTCCTTGTGCTGCCAGGTTGAACTTCTTGGGCAACCTCTTGATGAAACACTTAAGGTGTGGTGCCATGAGAATGGTCTAAGCTTGGTTACAAAATGAATCTTTTGGTATAAACCTGACTTTACATGTTTCCACTTGCCACACACATTAGATATGGAATGTGCAGCTTAGAACAAGCACTGTACTTGTTTATGAGAGTGGAAAAAAAGGGGGATTAGGCTATTATATTCTTTTTCCCCCAATTCATCACAGATCTGCATTTTGTCTACAAGTTGCAAGCTATTTTTAAAGACTTGTTTTGGTGTAATCCAGCACTTCACACACAGACACACACATTTACACACGGATATAAACTCCCGTTCCTTTCTTCTCCTCCACCCCTGTTCTGTACGCGCACACGCCCAGTTATTTAATGAAAAAAAAAAAAAGACTTGGAAAGACTTCGGGATTCACGAAAGAGACACTTAAGGGCGTTGTACACAGGCAGAACAAGGCAAAACTACGAAAACTTCATCACTACAGTAAGTTCTGACTTATTAAAACAGAGACACACACACTTTTATATATACACTAATACTCATTTTTTTTGTATTTAGTATGGAATTTTGTCTTGGTTCAACTGTGCGCATGCGCGCGAAAAACTTTCTGCTACTTATATCTAGTCCAGTTCGCGTGTCATATAAATGGTGGCATTTATGATAAGGGCTTTCAACTGTATTAAACATTAATAGTACATGTCCAAGGCCGTGGTGTCATGTCTTGAGGTGTCCGGTTCCTCAGCTCGGAAACGAGAGAACCGGATTGTTCAGAGTAGAGGAGAAACAGAAACCCGCAGCTCTTTACTAATTCAGCGCCTTTTTTCTCCTAACCAGCCGTGTGTGTGACAACCAAACTCGCTTTCTCTTTCCTTCTTTTAAATGGTGATGTGTGTTAAAAAAAAAAAAAAAAGCTCTTAATCCCTGGACAGTTTAAACCCCAGCACCTCCAGCTCTCATGTTATAACCCACTCCAGAGCTGGAAGCTGAAGGTTCTCATTACCAGGAGGAGAAAGCTGAAAAGGGATTAAAACGCACCACTATCACCACCACCACCACAGGAAAAATCTCCATATTATATCACCAGTCTACAGGAAATGCCACTGGTCTTTGATCCACCCTATGCCACTTTCCATCTTCATTCTCTAGAGGTGTGTGGAAGGGTCCTCGATAACCCTTCAGACTCCCTACAGTCTGCTTTTCATTCCTGTAGACCCTGTAATCCCCCCCCAAACCTTTACTAGCTGAATCATGTCTAAAAGATTCCAGCTGAACCCGAGCTCCATGACCACTCGGTTGGATTGTGCGCAGATTTCCGAGAAACGGTGTCTAACCTATAGCTGTAACTCTTATAACTTTTTTTATGTCCTGATTCAAGCCATTTGTATGCTACAGGAACAACGCCAGGCAAGCATGAGTCACAGGCATGAAAAAAAAAAGCCATTGATATTCCCGTTGTTGTGAATCCGTTTTCTATATCCATATACGTTTTATAAAAAAGGCAGTATGACCGTTCTTTGACTTTTAATTCATCTATAATAAAAGATATACACTTCTCCTTTTGAGGAATGCCTAATGGCTCAAAGCTTTAAAGGGTTAAGGGTGTGCAGAAACCAAAGCCGAACTAAATAAACAGTTTGAGAAGTAGAGAGGTTGCTTTAGATCTCTAAGTCTCCAGTGCTGATCCGAAGAGGACAATATGACATGTGGCAAAGTTATAACAGATGCTAAGCACATTTGCCAAGTACTCAATGTTAGAAGTGAAATTTGAAGCAGAATAAGAATGGGCTACGGATCCACTGGAGAGAGATGAAAAAAAAGCATACTTTTAAGTTATTTAAGTTAAGTTTAATATTATTATCCTAATATAAATTGGCTTGTGTTGTTTGTAAAGCATCTGAAATCCTAACACACTTAAAGCATCTTAAAGGGTTTTTATTTTTTGTATTTCTTTTTTTTTTTAAGAAGAGAATTGCTCAGTTGCAATGCTCTACAAAAGAGTTGAAAAAGGGTAATCGGTTCAAAATAAATGTTCATAGATCATTCTTTCAAATTAGATCCTTATAAGGTGTCTTGTGTATTTACATATAACATGCAGACTTCCAACAGCATAGAATTGTAAATAAAATAAAAAATCAACCACTAGAATCAGTACTCCTGCCCACATACACTGAACAGCCACTATAATGTGACTGTTAATGTGAGTAACATGGATTATCTTATTACAATGGCACTTGGATCTATAAGGCAACAAGTGAACCATCATTTCTCAAAGTTGACATATTGAAAGCAAGAAAAATGGGTGAGAATCTGAGCAAGTTTTACAACAACCAAACTGATCTCTCCAAAGCAGTAGGTCTTTTGGGGGTTTTCCCATTATGCAATGGTTAATACCTAAAAAAAAGTAATCCAAGGAAGGACATCCATTTACCTGCTGACAGAGTTATGTGTGTGTTATGTGTTATATGTAGAGAGCGAAGGCGAGCCTATCTGGCTCAAATCCTACAGAAAAGCTGCTGTAGGACAAATTGCTGAAGAACGCGTTCGGGAATGGGGTCCGGGGTGTTGAATGGGTCTTTATACTTTCCGTCCATCTGTACTTAATGTATGGCACCATTTAATATGTGATTTCAATTGGCAATTTAGTGTTGGCTCACAAAAGCAATTAAATCAATCCTTATTCAGAGAAAATATTATTTAAAATCAGTAATTACAATGGTGATATACTGGGATTCTTACTTTCCATTCTTGAATGAAAGTCACCAACGTATTAGTTATTAACCATCGTTTAAGAAACAGACTGACCATTGAAATAAAGATTTGAAAAAATAGAGGTTAGGGTAAACGCATTCTGACAAATAAATCACTTTGTCTGACATGTCTACCACAGGCAGTTTGTGCACCCTGGGAAAGTATTCAGCATGCCAGAGAGGTTTTTCTGAAACTTTTTGCAAACCTGTTTCAATCCTTTTAAGCCCAGCCCATTCGCCCCACAGGTGTTTGTTCAGGTTAAACTAAGCTGCACTGCAAATCAGCCAAGCCCCATGAGGCATAAAGCTGGGGAACTGGTCTTGCTGATTTCTTAACAATGCCACTCATTCAAAAAGTGCAACATAATGCAGCAATGGATTCAGTGATAGCGGAGAATCACAAAATATACTATAAAGTGCTGAAAATCCAGTGGCTTACAGGATCCTTTAACAAGGCATTATAAAACCGAGCAAACAGGTTTTATTAACAAAGTCTGGTTTATTTGCAATGTTGTAATTTGCTCATATCTAGCCAAAACATTTTTTTTTTACTTGTGGTAACCTTCCACATATATAACCTTTAACCCTTTTGAGCAGAAACCACTTGAACTTGCGTTTAACTTCCATTCATGCCCACTCAACAGATTTGCGAACTTGTCCCCAGAGTCAGTTTGGGAAAAAAATTCATGGCATTTTACAAAATTATAGTATTATATAAAGGGAAATTAAATGTTCGACCAAGCAGTTAAAATTAGAATAGACATGTCAGCTGTGTTATTACAACTGGGAGTTTGTACAACAGTGTTCAGAGGCTACATGAAGGAAATGGGTGGGCATACAAGTTGATTAAAAAAAATTGTATTACATTTCGAATAAAAAATGCAAAAGTTTTAATGACTATTTAGATTTTTTCCCCACTATTTTTAGTATTTAAACTTTTGAAAATAAGATGTTCAGCCTTATTTATTCATCTAATATTTGGTCATTCATCCATTCACTTTTACAGTCTCACAATTCAATTTGATTCAGTTTTATTTGTATAACACTTAGCAATGAACATTGTCACAGAGCAGCTTTCAGAAATAAATAGGTTGAGAATTTTAACGTTTAAATTCATATTTGATGAACCTATGTTTATCTGGGTGAATGTATATCATTCAATGAATTTATGTTTTTGCAGGGAGATCTTGATTTTTGTATGGAGAAGATCGATTTTCGTATTAAAACGTGTGAAAGTCTGAATAGGAACTATTTCTTCGAAAATAAATGCAACAAGCTCAAGCGGGAAAATATCAACATTATCGTGTTTCTTCACAAAAACCCATTAAGGGAAATGCTATAAAGTTAAAAAGGAAAACATAATGTGACAGTCTGAATATGGTTGGTGTCACACAGATATTAAAAAAAAGTGTTTAAATGAATGATTAATATTTTTTTAATAAGTAGCAAAGGTGAAGTGACTCAAAAATGACTTGAAAAGTACAGATATTGGTATTGGTATTGATAAAACTGCTCTTAATAGTTGGTATAAACAAAAGAAAGGTGGTATTGCCCATCTCTAATGGGAACTGAAATGGTAGCTATTGGGAGTAGGAGGAAGGAAAAAACAGGGTAATATAGACATAACACAAAGAACCACTAGGCGGCAGTCATGATACTTTAAACCATTTTCCAACCCACCAGATATACATTCTTTTGAAATTCCATTAATCTTTATCATATTTTTAAGAGATTTACATCCCTAATATACATCCCGGAGATAAATATACAGCTTGAAACATCTATTAAAGAATTACTAATCATTTTTACTCCAATACTACTTGGCTTTTACCCTCCTCTTCTGTTCCCTAATTCAGCGATTGTAACAGGTATATGGACAAGTGGGAATCAGGTGGCATAATTTACAAAAGAATTACATTATTTTAATCTTAAATCAAAATAATCCACAGTATATATTTATAAAAATAGATATATGTTAATTTGTGCATTTAAAATGGACAAATTCTCAGTTTCTGTCAACAGGTCTGGATTTAAATTCATGGTTGTTTTTCAGTAGTTAAATAATAAAATAACTTTTTCTTGTGGCCTCTCTCAGTAGGGGTCGCCAGAGCGGATCGTCCATCTCCATACCCCCCTGTCCTCTACATCTGCCTCTTACAAATTAAACCTGCATGCCTTCCATCATCATATCCATATACCTTCTTCATGGCCTTCCTCTGTTCCTCGTTACTGGCATCCTCAGCATTCTTCTACTGATATACCCCATGTCCCTCGTCTGCACATGTCCAAACCATCTCAATCGCATCTCTCCAGAACGTCTTACATGCGCGGTCCCTCTAATTAACTCGATTCTAATAATGTCCATCCTCATCACTCCCGATGAAAACCGCAGTATCTTCAACTCTGCCACCTCCAGCTCCACCTCCTGTCTTTTACTCAATGCCAATATACTTTTAGATACATGGTTTATTAATACAACAGAATTCAGGGCCTTTCGTATGTTTAGAAGTTCAGATCAGGGCGATTAGATTCAGCATGTTTAGAGCGCTTGGGTTACACAAGCCCTCACACTGTATACTTTATGTGTCAGACTGTATGTCTAAATTGTGACTGAATTTCAAAAGCGTTCATTAGACGAGAATAGTGTGTGTCTCCCACACTAATGACTAATCACACATGGAAGTAATCAATCATTCTGAATAAGCAAACCGCCATTGTCTGCACTCATCCCTGCTTTTGTAGCCTCAGTAATTATTTAGAACTAAATGACACTTTGTAAGTGACACATTTGCTTGCATGGCACGCATTCACGTCATAGAACCATGACACCACAGTAAACACATCGTGGTTTTTTTTTCTGTGCATCTTTAAATAATGCGCTCCAGGCTTGCTGATAAGATCGGTGCCCAAGATGAATCTAGTGTCTCTGGTTGCCTTCTTCCTTCTCTTCACTCTTCTTTGTGTCCACTAATTCTAATTAGGTTAATAGAGGTGCAGCAGTAATTGGCAGGCACCGCTGTGTCGTGTTAACGTTAATCGTTCAGTGTTCAGTGATCATGTGGGGACATCTGTTAGGTGGAATTTTACCTCAAAGTCACACACACACACACGTGTTATCGAGCTAGGTCTGCATGTGTATGTGCACGTCCCCTTCGAAAGTATTGGAATGATCAACGTCGAGGCGCTTGGGTTTTTGCGGTACAGTTTGAGATCAAATACAAAATGGCAGGAAGTGAAAGCTGAAATCTTGATCTGTCGTCTCATATTCATCGTTTGATCTCGACTACAAATGTCTTCAGTGTGTAGCACAACGAGAAGAACTGGCCCTGTTGTTCCAATACTTTTTGTGGAGACCGTACATACACGCATTATTGAGTAGAACTAGAAGTTTATGGCTTTCTAGGCATTGTGATTTGTATAATATTTTTCATTTTGCATATAAAGTGCAAATTAATAAAATGCATTCCACACTATACTATAAAGTGCATATATTTTATAATAAAATGGTGTGTATGTGTGAGTTTGACCACAATGCAGTCATTTGTGCATCTGCTTGGTCTAGCGAATAAAATACAATGCTATAAAGATATGAAGTGAGGTGTCTGTTGTTTCCATGTTTTTTATTGTGTGTGCGAGTGTGTGTGTCTGTCTTTCTGGGTCTCTAGGTCTCTGTGTTTCTGTTCGAGGTAAGAAGTGAGTGTGGTTTGCTTTTCCAAGGATGAGCGCCAAAGTAGACTAAGTGTGTGTGTGTGTGTTTTGTCAAAAGTAGACAGTAACATAGACAGGCAACGGGCGATTCCTCAAGTAACATGAGCTCGTAGCATGCTGGTGGCCCAAGAGGATTGAGTGTCTGTTCAAGATCACAAGTTCTTTTGTGTCTCAGTACGGACTTGCTGAGCTTTCCCCAACCTCCGTCAGGCTTCTTAACTATTCTAGCATCACTGAACTCCTCTGGTCTCTCATTTTTCACATGCAAGCCTCCCTGAAGCCATGACGCTCCGAACCTAGTTACGTGTGTCACTGTGGATTTTGTGACTCCCCTGGGGTGTTGAGAATCAACTGAATGCCTTGACTTTCATTTGTATAGCACCTCAGAGTCGGCGCTGATTCTGAATGACAAGGAACCCTGGTCCTTCCTAGAATCCTATTACATAACACAATCAACAGGGTTGCTGACAATCACCTGAATAACCTACTTTGAAATGTCATGATGTGTATGGGTCACTGGAAAAGTGTTTGGCATTGCCCACTAAGACACTGAGAGAGGCAAGGTAGAAATGGAGAGAGTGTAAGTTGACCCCCTGGTATCAGCAGAGGAGACTTTCTAGAGTAAAACGCATCTAAGTAATCCCCTTGAGGAGGACAAGCTTCTTATGGCATGGCATGTCATGATAGGGGTAGTGTATCACACTAAACAGTGGGCCATACTTTAACTCAAAACCAACTCAGCTCACATATCGACCATGAAGACAAGGGAAAGACTCGCATCTGTCTTCAGTGACAGAAACCATTCCAAATAGTGCTTATAGGGTACATACTGGGCAAAAAAGCTATGCACCGGTAGTGTGCTGCCTTTTGTGTATACCAAATATTTTTCATTTGTTTGAGCTAGCAGATCTGCCAAGGTTTGCCAGATACTAGGAAAGGCATAGTGTTTATTTTATAATCCAATAGATCAAAATCCGATTCCTGACATGCATTGGCCATTCATAGACTCCGAAAGTGAACAAGTGTAGAAACCAAGGCATCATAGGGCCACAAACAGTCTACTTTCTACTAACTTGTTTCTGAATTTTGTGCTACAATAGGCAGAATCAGTGGTAGATATGGAAAGGTACACAGTAGATGACTAATCGTGGGCCAGTGCATCCGGTTCTAGGCTGTCTAGCTTTGTTATGGAAAACCCCAATCATTAAACCATTGTCTAGTTCGTGCTGGCAAGTCATTCTCTTTAACAATGTATATGGATCGGCCTGCCTGAGGCCAAGCTAAAGAATGCAACCAATGTGATGGCTTTTCCTGCTTGAACAGTGGAGAAATACTTAGCTCGCTCTCAGCACATAGAGCAACCATTTTAAAATGTAATATTACATTTTCCTACGAATTGAAACACTGCTTTCTTTTTATTGCCACAAATTATGAAGCACTCTTTATTTAATATGGTGGTGGTCTGTCTTGATGTACTTTTTTTTTTTTATATTCCATAAGCAATTGTTAAAGTACACTATTTTTTTTTTAAACTGGTCAATATACTTATGAACTCAAAGAGACATCACATGATATCGTTATGAAACAGACTTTTTTGGCCATACCTTCCTATTACTATAAGCTACTCAGAGCCTCTGCAAATATTCACTCAGATGTTCATCGTGCTGGCATTTATGGATGTGGTGAGGGAAGACATGCAGGTAGTTGGGTTGAAAGAGACAGATGTAGAGGACAGGGGGGTGTGGAGACGGATGATCCGCTGTGGCAACCCCTAATGGGAGAAGCTGAAAGAAGAAGAAAAAGACGAAGAAGAAGAAGAGTGCTGGCGTTTAGATTTTATTAGATTAGATTAGATTGAACTTCATTGTCATTGTGCAAGGCACATGTACAGAGCCAATAAAATGCAGTTAGCATCTAATCAGAGGTGCCTAAGTGGTCTATTTGCAGTATATAGCAGTCTAATGAATAGAGTTTAAGGTCCATATATACAGGGGTGTGGGTGAGTTTATAGCATTTATCTCCAAACTAAAAACTGCAAAATTAAATAAAACATTCTAAAAAAAAAACATATTTATCTAAAAAAAACAACAACTTTTCTTTCCCAATACTTATGCTTCCTTCTGGTCAATCACCGGTCTTGGTCAGTTTATGTATTATTTTCTGTTCTCCTGTTCTTTTCCCTAATCCTTTTTTTATTTTTTTTGCATTAGAAATGGAGTCAGCTATCAAGACCGTTGTTACACAGTTCTTGGGTTCAGCTGGAAAAGACAGTTGCCTCAATAAGGGCAATTTCCAAAAGCTGGTCCAGCGTCAACTGGGGAACATCATGTCTGTAAGATGATTTCTTGTGTTCACACATGGAAAAATTTTAATATAATGTTTACAATGTGGATACGGTGCTTGTTCATCTTGTTCATACAAAATTGGATGTTCACATACTTTTAGATCGTTACAAACTACATATACACTTCACAGAATTTACAAAATACAGAAGAAAGCTATGGTATATATTATTTGTGGGTGGGGGTGAGAGGAGTTTTTTATGCTATGGTATTAGCCACTCACCATTAATTAATTCATGATACACTTTTTATTAATAATACCCTTGAAACTTTTGTAGATGAATACTTTGACAACTCATTTTTGACGTAATATCTCCACTACTGGTTCTCCTGAAGTTTCTTTCTCATCTCCTAACTCTTATTTAAATTTTATTTTCTCTGTTTGACAAAGGACACAGACAGCTCATCAGCAGTAAAGGATATGATGCGAGGTTTGGACGAGAACCAGGATGGGAAGGTCAGCTTCCAGGAGTACATGACCCTCATTGGCTACTTGGCTAACTCTCTGAGTGAAAGTAAAGCTAAACCTCAAACCACCAACTAAGACCTCTACAGCTGACCAACTTCATCTTTGTGTACTCCAGTATTGCTAGTAACTCACTTTGTGTATGTTTTTCTTTTTTTTGCTTCTTTTTTTTTTTTACACAGCTGCCTAATTCAGAACTGACATGTCTACAATCATTACTAACACACCGTGCCATGGAGATTAAATGGTAATAGATCCAGTGTTAATTTACTACATACTATATGCCAAAATGATGTACACTGCCCTCAACCATCACTCACAGTCCTACAGTATCTGGACTGAGCACTGATGCTTCAATAACCTTAATTATTGTTTTGTACTTTGGAGATATTGCATGAAAATAAAAAAAAAGGTAATTGATCAAAGTTGTTTTTGTGGAAATGTGGAAAAAGGGGAAAATGATATATATAATAAATCATATTATCCATGCAAAATGATTAATTGCACGAAAAATCACCGCTTTTCTGGGAACAAATTATGTGACCAACGCTACATGACCTTTATACAGTTATTCAGCTTGAACGTCTGGCATTAGTTTATTCATAGTTTCTTTTTTACAAGCTTAATTTGCTTCTACTTTGCAGCTACATTTTTATTTTAAGCGTAACATATTTACAATAGAAAGCTTTATATAGACTACATAACTGCATATAAACTTTGACCCTACAGAAAATGTTGACATCATAATTATTCATTTAGTCGCAACAATAAAAAAAAAAACCCCATTAAGACAACTTTTGCCATGCATAAATGTAGTAACTGTGTTGTTTTTTTTTTTTTTTCATTTGTTCATTAGCATCTGGAGACTTTATTTTGGCATGTGCCAACACACACATTCACAAACACACTTATTGTATTCTTGCTACCTGATACCTCCAGCCATCACAATAAACAACTTAAATTAAACACCACCTCATCTGTGCTGCTTTGTGTGTCTTTGGGTTTGGTTCAATATTTTGATATAGTGTTTTTAACATTACTCTCAATCCTTCAGTATCTGGACAGAGCACTAATGCTTCAATATGATGCCTTAATTATTATTTTGCACATTGTAGATATTGCATGTACATTTTAAAGTCATAAATCTTCTATTTTTAGCTTGGGCTTATTTTTCACTTTGGTGGGACTCAAATTACGTTTCATAGAACAGGAGTTGTGATCTTGCAGGAATTTTTTGACTGATCCTCGTGGGGGGAAAAGTAGGTGATGTCCACTGTTCAGCCAAGAAGTCACTGTTTGGATTTAACTGAGCAAATAAGTAAGAGCATCAGTGGGATAATTGCTGCGGTGATTAATATGTTTCAGCTGTAACTGGTTACTTAACCCTAACTGATTCAGTGAGTAGCTTGTCAGAAGACGTATCCTGTGGGTGTGGAAAAGGTGTTACTCTGTTTTAGAAGGGCCAAAATATTGTATAAGAATAAGTATGAGATTGCTGAAACTACTAAAATTGGGTTAAGAACTGTTTAATGCATTATTGCAACCTGGACATTAGTGAACCATCATCTTTGAGGAAGAAATATGGTCAGACATAAATAATGAATAATCGTGATTAGATATCACTTCAAAAGTGAAACTGTTAAAGCAACAACAACAAAAATAACAAGATCAACAGTAGAACTCATGGCTGTGTTTAATAATGAATTAAAAATACTTTTACATGCACAATATAAAGAGAACTCTGGGGACATCAATGTAGCCCTAAGAAAATGGCTGATCAGTGAGACTGATAAATAAAAAAAGGCTTCAATTTGCTGGTTAGCATAAAGATTGGACTCAATGGCAAAGATCTTTTGGTGTGATGGGTCCAGATTTACCCTGTTTTAGAGTGATGGACAGAAACCATGATACACTTATCAGTCTTGGTACCTACAAGCCTGTTGAGGCAGTGCTATGATCTGGGTTGCCTTAGTTGTTCAGGTCCAGCTTTTTTGCAAAGTTAAGTAGCTCAGCAAATGAGGTCAGCTGACTACCTGAATATACCGAATAAGCAATTTTCTTTTCCTCCTATTATGCTTCAATTGTAAAAGAGTGGTTCAGGGAGCACAAGACATTATTTTCACACATGGATTGGTCTCCATAGACTCCAGACCATATCCCCATCGAGAATGTTTTGGATGTGCTGGAAAAGACCCTCGCATCATCAATACAAGATCTTGGTGAAAACTGAATGCAGTTCTGGACAGAAGCAATGCAAGGGTAAATACGTTTATTTAAAGGATGCCTTGGTGAATTCAAGTCATAATCAAAGCAAATGGTGGTCCAATGAAATATTACAGAATATAAGGGTTTTTTTGGCCACAGCTCAGAGAATAATACAATTCTGCCCTTAGGCTAGTTAAAATTTATCACATATATCTGAGCTTTGTTTACTTGATAATTTTTTTTATTTGATATCTAGATTGATTGTTTTACAGTTTTCTACTTGGTTCATTAGAAATGCAGAAATGAAACAGAATTATTACCCATCAATCCAAACTGTCCTTTCCGTTTTTATGGCCTGGTTTTAATAAAGATGCCTGTGATTAAGACATCGATTACAGCTCTTAATCATTTAGATCAGCATGTTGCACTATCACATTCTAAAAATTTAATGTGACAAGCACTGGAATGTATAACTACACCTTCGTGACGTGTTTCGCTTTCCATATAAGGAAACGATCTATTTACGGCCGTAGTAGTGATGGAAAATAAAGACGAGCCTGTGATCTGAGCCTCATGTTTTAATGATGTGTTTTTGGTCTTTAGAGGCCAAGAACATGGGATGAATGAATGAGTGTAAACAGAGAGGGAGGAGAGAATAGTGACAGGTGGGCAGAGGTATTGAAGAGATGGGGAGAAGGAGACAGAGAAGGAGGGGAGGGCGTGAATGAGAGGAGGGCACGAGAGGTATATAAGGCACAGTCTACATCTATTTCCCTTACAAAGCCGCTAGATTCCTTTTTTCTACAAAGAAACTCTTTCGACACACAGGTAAATGGATGAATGGATGGATGGATAGATGTATGGATGGATAGATGGTTAAATGGATGACAGAGACTGAGAAATGTGGCACTGATAATGTTATATGCATATATATATATTTGATGTATGTGTACATAACTCCATACAATAGTTATGTACTTTATGTAGTTATATATTTAAGTGATTGAGTTTGGTGGGATGTAATATAAATGGATTTAAATACTGAAAGACATGTGATTAGCATTAGATCAGGTTTTCTGCTTTCTTATAGTCTAAATAATTTTAGATTTAATACATTTTATAATGATTTGCTATTTGAAATACTTTTTAATTATTAAATAGCACAATTTCAATGCAAATGTGACTAATATACTTGCCCTGGGTGTAATTGTTATTCTTGTGTGTGTGTGTGTGTGTGTGTGTGGGTGAGCCTTCTTATCTGACCCCAGTGCAGTGAAGTTTAAACTGAGCTCACCTTACACTCAACCGTGTAGTTTCCTCTTCTGCTCTCTAGGTTCAAAGTGTGTTTCTCAGTTTAAGATTTCACTCTTATCAGCAGACTCACATTTCCCTCATCTAGTTAAAGCCCTCTTCTGGCACCATCGTTCCCTTTTGCTACTGTTTAGCACAAATTGGACCCTTTTTGACACCTTCATAGAGTCAAGAAACTGAATTTTATGAGACTTTAACTCTTTCAGTTTCCTTGAATGTCACCTAAATCTATATGTATATTTTTTTTAATAGTCTTGACCCAGAATGTCTAACCTGAACTCGGAGAACGCCACCACCCTGGAGAGCGCCATGCAGCTGATGATCCAGACCTTTCACAAGTACTCTGGTAATGAAGGGGACAAATACACACTTAGTAAGAGTGAGCTCAAAGATTTGCTTACCCAAGAGCTAGGAAACTATCTGGGGGTAAGACGATTTTATGTATAATGTGTAGGCTTTGTTTTAAAAAAAAATTACTATACAAAAAAACTTTAAATTTAATTAAGTAAAGCTCTCACATATTTACAGAATGCACAGGACAAGGATGCTGTAGAGAAGGTGATGGGTGACCTGGACTCGAACAATGATGGCGAGGTGGACTTTACAGAGTTTGTCATCCTGGTCGGTGCGCTCACCGTGGCCTGCAATGACTTCTTTCAGGAGTTCAATACAGAGAAAGGTGCTAAAAAGGAGTAGGTGCTGTCTCATCTCTCTCTGAACTAAAACTAACAAATGACCACTGAATGAAAGAAGAGAGAGAAGAGCTGGCAGTTAATGGTATATGTAGACCCGTATATATATATATACACACACACACACACACACACACACACATATATATATATATATATATATATATATATATATATATATATATATATATATATATGCTCTCTAACACTACAAATATATAATTCTACACATATTCGTCCACAAAACACATCTGTTGGTGAGCTTGGGTCATACGGAAGTAAATTAGAAGGAGTAAAAAACGATTTTAAAGGTGGTCATTGTTGAAAATTTGTATATTGGACTTCTTCCTTTCATTTTTATTAAAAAAAACTTTTTTGTGTCTGTTCAATACCAAGCCATGTCATCTTTATTAGCATTATAATAAAGATCACATTTTAAATTCACTGTGATTAGTGTCCTGTGTGAAATGCTTAGGGGTGACAAGTTTTTGTTTGTAACTGGGAGAAGATACAGCTGTTATATCTCTAATATTCCTTCACAGACTAAGAATAACAGGCTCCACAGCTTACAAACACGTAGAGGAAATAGTACACTTTATGAACAAAATATTGGGACACTTTTTCCCAATCCCAATCAATTGTCTTTCTTTTCACACAATTGTATAGGATGTCTTAAGATATATATATTTCTCCGTCACTCAAACTAGGAGACACAAACCTGTTCCAGCATGACAATGCTCCTGATATAGTTTACATGGGTTGTCATAGAAGATCATGAGTGGCCTGCTATAGAGCTCTGACCTCAACCCTATTGAACATAAGTATCTGACTTTTGTATACGCCTGGTAGTTGAATAAGCACAAATCTCTACAATCACACTACAGAATCTTGCAAAACATCTTCCAAGAAGAGTGAAGGTTCCATATAGGTATCCATATAGTGTATGTGCAAATACAATAGTGCTAATAGATTTAATCCCAGAGGGGGAACAACTTTTATTACTAAACTTGAATAGAAGGTTAGCTCTATTTTTTAGTACAGTTGAATTACAGTAATTTTATGATTTTTTTAAAGAGTTTAAGTGGTTTGGGCCATTAAGGGAGTAGGGATAATTTAAATGATTGGGTAGAAGGGTAGTTAGGGTTAGTGTTAAGTTTCTTGTTTATACTTGTTATGTGAAATTCCACTTATTTCTCTTTGCTTTGTCTACTAGGTTTATATAAGAAGCATTTAGATAGAAATATGAAAGAAAAAAAAAACATTATGGACTAGCTAAAATCTATTGTTGGCTAAATATTAGTCTGTGACATGTTAACTCTAAATTAATATGGATCAACCCACACTGCAGTTCCAATACTGAACCTCAACGCACATTTCCATTTACTAGTGCAGCTTTTTCTAATGCAGGAACTAAAAGGTTTTAGGGAAACAAAGTCTGTGCTCACTACATTCCAAGAAGCAGCTTATAAACTTTTGAAGTAGGACACACGTATTCATAAATCATAATTGTAGGTAAGTGGAAATGTGTTTAATGAATGCGTAGAGGTGCATCTTTATTTGGCAGCATAACACTTGAAAGTATTTGTTTGCTAATGTTGATAAAATGAATAATATATAGATATAATAGAATTCTCAATATACTTTTTTTATTAAGAAAGGTTAAGGTTATTTAAGAAGACTGGAAACATGGCCTCATATCTCTAAGGCGATGATGCAGAAATGTATATATGCAGTAGAATCTGAGGACGAATGTAATGAATCATCTGAATTGGATTTCTTTTTCTGTAAATGCTGTCAGATATGTTTTTTCATTGACCGCCTTCATTCTATATTCAGCTTTTAAGAAACACTAGGCTTAGAAAATGCTGAAAAATAGTAACAGACTATTACTGTGTAAAAACCACTTTCTGTAGGCGAATCCTAATCATACTTCACAGGCGAGTGAGTGATTAAAATTCTTATTGATATTTTTTCACAATACAGAGTATAATGACATTAGGATATCTCTCTAATGTAACTTTGAAAACAGGGATACGAATGAAGCAATGAGATAGAATTAGTCGAATGTAGAGAAGGGCAGCTGTGCAGACAAAGGTTATGGTACAAGCATAGTGCAGGGGTGTATTGTTACCCCACAACCGCAAATGAGAGAGTCTGAAAACATTAATAATACACTGTGTTTGCTTTGGAGTTCATTCGTAGCAAATGGCAACACAAAAGTGAGCGGCACATGGAATCAAAACGTGAAAGAAAGGAAGAGAAAGATTATAGGAGAGAAGGAAAAGAGCAAAAGGCCTAATAGAATCCAAGATGCCTATCAACTTTAATGGATCTGATATATTTTTGACCTATTTAGACTTCCTTACACACTTTTCTTCCAATTCCATTTTCAAAACTCTTTCCCCTGCAACATTCGGCAACAGTTCATATTTCACTACAGCTTTCTTTTTTTTTTTCTTTTTTTTTATCACAATTGTGCATGAAGAATCTACACCGCTCTATCATTCGTCGCAATCCATTTCTCCCGCGATCACTGCGTATGGTCATGAGCGGTTCATTTTTAAACACATTCTCGCTATGATAATAGAATAATACAATATTGCATTCAGACAGAAAATAAGCATTCAGGTGTGTTCTCGTACAGAAACAATGACCTCAGGCATGTAGACCATAAACTCGGAAAATATACTGGCAAATCATACCATCATACTGGCAATATTGTAGAGTAAATAAAAGGTGTTTTCATTTAAACCCATTTCTCCTGCAGTAATGAGCAGTCACTAGTCTCTTAAGGGGTTTGTATGCTCGCTTGCTGTCGCATGGTGGAGCTCGTGGGTGAAGATGGCTCAATCTAGCAGGCTGCTTGCGGAGAATAACATTGGTTTGCTGGCAGAGTGAAGTGTGCTCTCTCTGTCTGTCTGTCTGTCAGTCTGTCAGTCTGTCTCTCTCCCTGATTGTGTCACTCAAAAGAGAAGAGGAAGGGTAATTGAATGCTAGGTGCTTTGCATTAAAAAAAATTGCTGAGTGGTTATTGATTGTGTTTAGATATTCCAAAAAGGTCTCCAAAAAAACCTTAGAGGATTTATGGCTGAAAAGTCCCAGTCTAAGTTCCACCCTCGGGCACGAGTGCTCGCTCCTCCCTCCTCTATTCGTTCTATGAGGTGGCAATGTCTGACTGGTCAGCCAGGAGTGTTGATGATAGCTTTGGACGAGTTCTGAAAGAGCGGCTGCAGGAACATTCCTACTGTGCCAAAGACACACACAAAGATGAAGATCCAGAGAAAGAGGCGATCGATCACCATGGCAACATATTTCCAGTCCTCACTCACCTGTGGAAGAGAGAATAACAGCAGAGTAAACCCAGGGGGATTTGGGGAAATATGAAGAAGTGATACAGAATGTAAAAAATGGGATGAAACATGAAAAGAAAGCTCCAAAGAGAATATGAATGGGAAAAAAAGAAAATTAAGAAAGGGTGTAGAATGACAGATATGTTGAGATGAAATGAAAAGAGTGAGAGGGTAGGTTACATGATTACACATTGATTGAGGGAAGTGTTCAAGTGAACGAGAGATAGACTGGTGGAGAAAAGTGTAGGAGAAAAAAATCAGGATCAGGGGAAGGACAACAATGAACTCATGAAGGAAAATATTATATTTATGAATATGGCTGAAAACGGGTTGGGATGGAGATCACCGGTGTGAAAGAGGTGGTGCTTCAACCTGCGTCAAATCAGACAAACATTTATTACATTTCCGGAACTTCGCTGCAATGTTTAGGAAAGGCAATGTCACGTGACTAAAAAATGCGTCATCATTTTTGTAAACCTCCGTTTTCACCGTTCACACTATGATGCGGAATCGCCGATTTTCAAATGTATCCTCTTTGGAAGATCTTTGGAAGATTTAATTGATTAAAAACTTGATGTGAAAAACTCGTCTCGATGTGGACGAAAGGCCAAAACAGAGAGAAACATGCGTTTTCAAAAGAAAGAAAATTAGTATGGACATTGCCTGAATTAGTGCACTTATAACATTCACTCACTAACTACTTAAATAGGAGCACCTGTGCAACATTTTATTCATGCAATTATCCAATCAGTAATTTGTGTGTGGCACTAAGGGGTGTGGTTTAGAAGTTTTAGGAGTCTCTAAGAAATAAAATTGACTGACTTTGAGCTGATCATTGTTTACATCTGCAGCATGCTCATCCTGGTCACAGTAAGTCCTTTTCTTAATTAAATAATTTAAAATGATAATAATCTCTCTCTCTCTCTCTCTCTCTCTCTCTCTCTCTCATTCTCATTCTCATTCTAGTCTCTCTTACTTTTTTGGAGCTTTAGCAATTCTTTTTCTAGGCTACAATGTTTCAGCAGCGTAATGCATGAAATGCTACATATATGGGTCAAGATCGTTAGCTAATTTTGATCCTTAAATCAAATAGTAATATGGGACAAAATGTATTGGCAGTTTGGTGCTAAATAAGCTGGACTGAGTAGTTCAGAAAATACTCAGTATCTAGAATTTCCAAGAACAGTCTCTAGAGTCAAAAAAAACCCCAAAAAACTTGAGTTAAGCAATTCTGCAAATGAAATCACCTTGGCAAAATGTAAAACTTTTTTTCCCCCATGTTTATTTCTTTGGCACTGTCTGTCATTTCTTCTCTTGCCTGTGTGAGTCTAGTCTTTTTGTCACCCTTAAACTCTCTGTTTGTGTGTGTGTGGCATTTTGTTTGCTAACCACCTTTACACTTGACCATTAAAAGCAATAACCACTCTAACCCCTTGTGCTACTATTTTGTCCAAACAAACTGTAACAACTACAGTAAGTTGTTATTGTTCCTACATTTCCTTATCTCAATCCTAGAGGGAACCAGGATACATTTTCACATTTGAAAATTCTTTAGAGCTATGTCATATAGTCAAAAGGCCATATTCTAATAAGTATACAATGTATTGCGATATTATGTGACTGAACTGCAATATACTGTTTTATCTTTGTTATTATTTGCATATAAATAATACACTTTTGTAAATGACAAACTATTTCGACAAAAGTGAGCAAACACCTGACCACAGAATTTGTATGTGCTTTTTGAATGTCCCATTCCATATTTACTCACGGTTTGCTATTCTAATATCCTCCACTTTTATTGAAAGATGTTTGGAGTGTGGCTGTGGGAAATATGTGCCCATTCATTTATAAGTGCAGGCTTATTGTTTAAAGTCAGGCTGGAACAGGTTTGGGTTTCTGGAAGTAAAATATAATGATCTAGCATTGTACCAGTTTGGGGAAGATCCACATGCAAATGAAAAGGTCAGGTGTCTTAATAATTTATTAATTCCAACTGTATCTATAGTTTTACTAGTTTACTATAATTGGAATGATGATGAAATAATTCTATATTTATTTAGAGGTTTGAAAAACATTTTAAATTAGTTAAGTAGTGACAAAAGCTACTGCACGATCATTTTACAGCACTTCCCCAAAACCTACAAGAGTTTGGTCTTTGCACTATTATATCATTGCCAAGTCATCTCTTTTGGCACTCCTTCCAGTGCCATCTGTTTTGGCAGGAATAGAGCAGATGGAGCCCAGAGCATTTTGAAGCTCTGAAGTAAAGAGATCCTTTAAAAATTCTTTAGATAATTAAAGGTTTTTATATTTTGTAAATTCTCACTGCAAATATCAATAGAGCCGAAGCAGAATTTCGGTATGTACTCGGTGGTCTAGTGGTTAGGATGCGGCGCTCTCACCGCCGCAGCCTGGGTTCGATCCCCGGTCAGGGAACCAACCCCAGCCATTAGGGTTGCACAAGCCTTAGCGCCGGTCTCAAGCCCAGATAAATGGGGAGGGTTGCATTAGGAAGGGCATATGCAAACCATAGAAATTAAAAAAAAGGAAAGTTCAGAGTAAAACCACTTTCCAATCTACAACTTTTAATTATCCAAGGAATATATTCTACATGTATCCAGTTAAGTGAGGCCCCATCAGATGTAGCACTTTCATAGTGAGGTGTGATCAATAGGACTAGTTGTCAAAGGGTATACAATAATAATTTATAAAAGTTGTATATGTAAGCCTTAATTAGCAAAGGATCGCTAAATAAAAAAAGTGATGAAAGATGTAACAAAGTGAAGCAATATATAAGATCATGACTCACGCTGCGATCATCATCTTCACACTTCATGTGGCTGGCAATGAAGCGCACTCCCTCTACCGCTTCATCAAAGCCTGGACATGCCTGGCCCAGGAGGCCCTGGGGAAGAGCAGCAGGAGGCTGCTGCCTTGCCCGTGGCAAAGCCGAGGTGCCCTCACGCCCTCCGTCCCTTAGACCATTCAATCCCTCTGTGGACTCGCCACCACTTTCACCTGCCTCTCCTCCAAACTGCTTGACCGAAGCCCGATTGACATAGCACGTACATGCCTCGCCACTCTCCTGACCAGAGATGCCGAGTTTCTCGTTGGCACGCCGGCGTTGCCGTAGCTTTTGACGCTCGCTGCTGTTCCTGGGCTGTCTCATAAAGAGTAGGGCAGGGAGCTTATCAAGAAAGACCACTCTGACCCATGGTGGCATAGTGTGGGTAGTGGGTGAACGGTGGTGCACATTGAGCACGCACACACTAGTGACAATGGAGAAGGTAACAAGCACCATAGTGAACATCAGGTACTTTCCCACAAGTGGCACATCCAAAGATGTAGGTGGCACAATCTTGGAGATGAGCAGCAAGAAAACCGTGAGCGCTAGCAGCACGGATATGCATAGCGTCATCTTCTCACCACAGTCTGAAGGTAGGTAGAACACCAGAATAGCCAGTGACGTAATCAGCACACATGGGATTATCAGGTTGATGGTGTAAAACAGTGGCTTGCGGCGGATGATGAAATCATAGGTGATGGCCACGTAGGCTGGGTCTGATGGATTCTCATTGCGGCGCCCAGGCAGTGCAATGATGTCCCATTCTCCACTTGGTGTGAAGTCGTCCATGCTGGCCACATCGGCTCTCAACACCAGGTCCACTTCAGTGCGGTCGTATGTCCACGAGCGAAAACTAAGTGTACAGTTCTGCTGGTCGAACGGGAAGTGTTTCACCTCGATCTTGCAGGCACTCTTGTAAATTGCTGGTGGCAGCCAGAACACGCTGCCGTCATAGGAGACCACAGCGTTGGAGTAGAAGGACACTTCATACATCCCATCAGCACTGGAAGAAAACGAGAATATGTGGGTGAACTTTCCTCAGCAGAGTGAAGAGAGGCGGCCTATGCAAATGAAATGTTTTGCTGGGCCAGTGGGTCAGTATACTGTCATAGTACCCATGTTTTCTTTTTTGCAAGAATATGTACTTGTATAAATCCTGCACCAAATGTATTATGGTGCAGGATTTTATCCAGAATTTCTTGAGTAATCAAAAACGGAATCAGTTATTCCCAATGTGTAATTATATATACTGATGCAACTGTTCAAAAGTGAACTGTATGAAGAATTGATTTCTGGCAACCATTAGTTTAAATCATTTCATATTGTGGTTATTTAAATGCAGCGCATATTCATGTTTTTGTGTTTCAATTGATGAGAAGAGTTTGGAAACAGTAAGTATAAGTGAGTGCATATTGGTAAAAAGCGTTAAAGTGTAAACTGTAGGAATGGACACATACCACAGAGATGACAGAAATTTAGTCACTCACTTGTTGTAGAGGACTACATCTGGCAGCCAGATGTGTTTAGAGGGAAGACGGACCTTCTTCATTCCGTCAAATTTATCAGGGTCCCATGTGAGACGGTAGTCCTGCCACTCCTGAGCAAAACAATCAAAATCCACCATCATTCACTTAAAATCAAATAGGGAGAATAGTACATATTAAAAAGAATCCAAAGAAAGCTGTTCAACTGCTCATGGACAGATTTAGTGTGCTTGCTCGACATGATTTTAAGTCTAGTTATTCTTTACAACCTTTTAAACAAGCCACTGAAGGTCCAATGTGATTGATTTTGATTTCATCTTAGTGTTTTTCTGAAACAGGATATTGAATTGCCATTTGGTAGGTATGTCTAGAATCTCTAGTGTCTTGGTACAATTTCCCAGAATGAAAATTAATCAACATCTTACAGTCTATTTTTAAACACTTTTATGCTAAAACACTAAAGTGAAGCTCATACCAGCAGACTGCTTGGCAGAGGTAGTACTTCGAATAAACAATATGTTTAGGTTGATAGTTCCCTGAAACATCTCTGAGGTAAGTAATACGGAAAAATATAACAACAGAAAAGGCCTTTTAAACAAGTCATACAGCTGACGCTGTGCAACTGCTGAAACATGTCACTGCCATAGCCACAACCCTCAATGATATCCTTCCTATCATCCTCACCCCTGTCATCACCAGGTATTGTGAAGGATGGTCTCAATGTCACAATGGTGGTAGGCCAGAAACAATGACTGGATGGCCTAAAGGAAAAAAGTCCAACATTTGGAGGTTTGGTGTGCCAAAAACCACCCTCAAACTTCATGAAAAATCATGAACTACCAGCAGATATTTATGTTAGTGGGTGTCCACATCTCCAAGGATAAAGAAGGTGTGACAGCATCCGTACTTTCTGAGAAGACTGAGGAAACTCAACTGCCTACTCAGATACTAGTGAACTTCTATTTTTGTACCACTGAGGGAATACTGATGAACTGCACCTCAATGTGGCACAGCAACTGCACAAATTCTACCGGGAGGCCTTACAGTAGGAACTGAATACCACTTATACAACACAATACATCACCGACACCATTTAACCTTTCATTCAAAACATTCATCACACATACTATATAGGGGAGAAGCATAATCAAGGACATCTCACTGCAGCCATAAATTGTTCAGTCCTGTCCCATCTGGGAGCAGGCGAAGGAACAGATTCTTCCCCATGGCTGTCAATCTGCTGAACTTCTCACAAAGACACAGACCTCCTTCTGCCAAACAATTTTTCCTTGCACCCAAACTATATATAGTTCAGCATATCCTTCAACTTGCACCATATGCTCAGTTAAATTGCAAGATTTTTGGATTCTACTGGATCCATGTTGATTATACACAACTCAATTTGCAACGACAGTCAACTCTACTGGACCACCGTGGATTAATTAAATTAAATACATCTCTGAAGACATGTTTGCTTGTACACTTGACATGTTTGCCATCCTACCTTCTCTCTTTACACTACATAACCCAATACTTAATGTTTTGCTGTAATCATGTTCTGCTTTGTAATAATATTTCTGTCTGATTTGATCTGCTCTAACCAGGGTGGTGGTAGCTAAGTGTTTAAGGCATTGGACTTTGGATCCGAAGGTTGTGATTTCTAATTCCAGCCACACCAAGCTGGCACTTTTGGGCCCCTGAGCAAGGCCCTTAATTCAATAGCTGCTCACTTGTATGAATGAGATAAATGTAAGTTGCTCTGAATAAGGGCATCCGCCAAATGCCATAAATGTAAACGATCTAATCTAATTCAACACGCCCTAATCCCATGCTATATTATCTATTGTTTTCCTGGCTTTGTAATGTTAATCCAAATCACTGATCTGATTTAATTTCATATAATCTTAATCAACACCATCTATCCCAGTGCTACATAGTCTATTATATTTTGCTGGCATTGCTAAGATTGCCCAATCTGTACGAATCTAATATAATCCAATTTAATTCAACACTACCTAACCCAGTGCTATATTGTCCATTATGTTAGGTTGGCTTTGTAATGATTGTCCAATCTGATCTAATCTAATCTAATCTAATCTAATCTAATCCAATTCAATTCTACATAACCCAATGCTACACTGTCTATTATGTTAAATTGGCTTTGTAATGATCATCTAATCTAAACAAATCAAATCTAATCTAATCTAAGCATACCTAAACTAACTATATTAAATTGTATCTAATCTTGATATGATCAGTATTGTTTTTTTTACAAAGTGATGATCATATTCTCTTGACTACAAAACTCCCTGAAGCAATAGTGTCATAGATACTCTGGAATTGGGGGTGGTAATGAATGTCTATTAACATTTATTATTACTAATACTAATTTATTCTTAGTAATCATTTAGCATACAGCCTGCTTGTCCTTTGTCAGAAAAGAGCCATTAAAATAATCTGATTTTAGCTTTCACACCCACACACAGATCTGAGCTGAGCAGCATAGATGACAATCACTGCTATGAGGCAGTGGAGCAGTGCTTTATTGACAGCAGGCAACAATCCTGCCAAGCCGAATTTTTAACCATGAAGAACATAATCAAGTTGTTTAGCTCTAAGTGTGTGTGTGTGTGTGTGTGTGTGTGTGTGTGTGTGTATTTGAAGTGTGTGAGCCAAAGCTCAGGTGCTACTGACACTTGGTTAATTCATGCATGCTTGTGTGTTGTGTGTTGTGTGTGTGTGTGTGTGTGTTGTGTGTGTGTGTGTGTGTGTGTGTGTGTGTATTTTTGTGAGCACAAACAATGAACAGTGGTAAAGGTGAAGGAATATTGATGTGTTTGTAAGTAGAGACTGACCTGAGTGAGCCAGACGTTAGTGGTCATGATCTGTTCTCTCTCATGCTGTTAACACACACAGACGTGTAAGAAAATCGTTCCGTAAACATGTCACAGTACAACAATACAATTATTGTAAAATAGGAAGCAAAACTGCATTAACAAAATCTAAAAGACACATTAATTAGATGTATATATTGTGTATGATATCCTGCTAACAATAATTACATTAAAACAGCATGAATAAGGTCAGAAAGGGACAAAATCCATTAGATTATTGACGGTGTAGTTTTAAGCATAGAATCAGTAGGGCAACATTTTAAAATATCAATTCATTCCCCTTTTAGAGCCGATTAAACCTCTAGAGAACCATTAAAGAGCATTAGCTTTAAGCCTGCATCCTAGGTAACACACCTTGTGATTTACAGTGCACTAAAGGTACAGAGGATACAACATTTAATGCAATTAGCCTGACAGTGTTCAGCAAGCATTAAAGTAAAAGTGCCGGTGAAGAAGTGAAGCCAACTCTGTGTCAGTGTTCTGTTACACACCAATGTGGATCCTTATTTATGTAAACACAATCCACAGTAATTTTGTTCATTGTTTTTTGACATTGTTGTACACTGGCTGTAGCCATTCATGCAGGTTTCTAATCAGCCAATCATGTTGCAGCAGTGCAATGCGAAAAAACCTTAAATTAGCATAGTTGCTTGTGTGGTCTGGTTTGATTTTGTTCTGAAAGTGTGAGTCTCCTGGGATATTTACCCACAATCTCTAGAGTTTACTTAAAATGGTGCGAAAAATAAAGAATATTTGGTGAGCAGCACGTCTGCAGATAGAAATGTCATGTTAATGAGAGAAATTATTAGAGAATGGCTGAACTGGTTTGACATGACAGAAAGGCTATTGTAATTTAGATTCCCACTCTGTACAATTCTGATGAGCAGAAATGGATCTCAGAATGTTTAAACCATCAGGTTGGTGGGTTACAACAGCAGCAGACCATGTCAGGTTCCTCTTCTGTCAGTTAAGAAGGCTGCACTGGACACGAGGTCACCCAAACCATAAAAAAAATATTTAAGCAAAGGGTCTACATGCTGAAAGTTCTTTCTGGCACTTTACACCAATATGCCTTTCTAACTGACAAAAATGTCTCAGTTTTTTATTTCCCCGCCATTCTGTATAAACCCTGGAGACTGTTGTGTGTGAATTTCACTCAAAATCAAATAATAATCTCCTGCACGTTATAAAATAAAGTACCAACATCAATAGCAGATAGAGATTTTGATAAGTGTAATAAAATAGGGAAGTTTTTTTGATGGATAAATAGAACAATTGCTAATAAGGATTGGGTCCTTCATCTTCTTCCTGGAGTTCTGTAGTGTGAGACTTAATACATATTAAAATATTGTCCAGCATGAGTTCTTACCAGTATTTATACTAATGTTGTGTTTGGTGATTTTAGGATGGTTACTGGCCAAGTGATGAGGTTGCCACAGACATGTGGGCATTTACATATTTTACTCTTGGGGCACTGAGTAGATGATGAATGATTTGCCCTAGCTTGATTGATTTTTTGGTCCATCTCCCAGGTGATGGCTGCAATAAATCAAGATTTGAGAAGAATGGTTTCTAGGGATTTTAATTAAGATTGTATATAGATATGTGAATACTAATGAAGTCCTTAATAGCTAATGCCTTCATTGTTCCAGAGCTAGCAGGAGAGCTAGCTTGCCTGAGAAGAACACTGCCATGTGTTTGCTGGATTTCCTGTGTGAATAATGGTGTGATACGATTGTGAACTATTTAGAGTTTCTAGTCTATTAATGGAAGTGTTTTTACATGATCGAAAACATGCGAGGCCAATAAAAAGTCTGACAATAACTAATGGGGATCTATTTAGGGTTTAAGCAGGGGCCTGTATACCTATACTAAAACAGTTTGGTTTTATATACTGTTTGATAATTATTCACAAAACACAAAAGCCTGTTGTATTTTATCAAATTGTGCAAACCAACCTTCTTTCCTCGACTCAGGCAATCAAGATTAAGCTAACTGGCCTGATGGTGGCACTAAAGCACAAAATTTTATGGTTTAGTCCGAGGTGTTGAAAACCCTGGGTCCTAGATGCAAAATCCTTTTTCTCTTATCCCTTGGCTGATTTTAATCCATTTGGGCGATTATGTGTGAAAATACTTTTTGCAAACTAAGGTCACCCAAAGGGTAACCCGAGGAGTCTGACGTCAATTACGGGTAAAATACAATAATATTAATTTAATTATCTTATGTAATAGTTCTAACTTCCAAGCATGTCAGTGTGTCTGTAGAAACAAATATATACAGAAAGCCCTGTCCTAATAAGAGGGATGATGATGAGACTAACAACCAACAATGAAATAGATTGAATAGATCAGTAGCTTCCTAATAATTCATTCATTACTTTAATTATGCGTCATTGTAGGTTATCACAGTTTTTTCCAGAAAGGCAACTTTCCAGTTTAAACTCAGATTTATATGTTACTTGTCAAGTTTGTGTAGAGACTACGTTTCCTGTGTTTAACATGTGTTCGTGCACCTGTTTCATGTTCACAGTAATTAATACTTGTGTGTATGTGTGTGTGTATGTTGGGTTTTGTGTCTTTTTGTTTCTTAGTGTTTAATGTTTATTAATTTATTTTTTTAACAGTTGGAAAGAATGCAAATAAAAGCAAAATGCAATGAGTTGCAAACCTCATAAACGCTTATAAAGTGAGAAAATGTACCATGTTTAGATAAAAGTAAGGTCATTTGGAATTTGATTGCCACAACATGTCTCCAAAAGGTTGCAATAGGACCATGTTTATCACTCTGTAGCATTCTCTCTTTTTTTTAACAACAGTCTGTATATGTCTGTGAACTGGGGAGAGTAGATGCTGAATTTTTGGGAGAGTAATTTTGTCCCATTTGTGTCGGATACAGGATTCAGTCGCTCAACAGTCCTGGATCTTCTTTGTTGTATTGATTTGTTGTTGTTTTTAAATGACTATATACAGGAATTTCTTATTATATTTGCTGGTTAGTAGAGATTAGATGACTGCAAAATTTCTATACTGACCTCACTTATACTCAATTGTTATTTAGTTGTAGTGTAAAGTTCAGTAAAGTTAGGTTGCGTTAAAGTACCCAAAATTAAGTTAAACTGCTTTGTATATAATATAACCAAATATATTGGTATTTAATGCAATATGAAACTTTTGGAAAAAATATGGACATTTTACAATAGGAAATGGAAAGCTGTCCTCACCACGCTGATTAGCTGTGCCAGTGAGACCATCAGCTGCACAGTTACCAACTCTGAGCCATTTGTTGCTGGTCGAATCAGTTTGTTGTAGTGAGCAGGATTTAGGAGATGTTCAACCAGACGCTCCTCTGTGTCAGCTCCTTTGCTACCTATGAATAGATAATACATCTCAACTAACATTGAATAAGAAACCTCGGAGGTGCAAGACTACATCCATCATTCTTTGCTAACAATTATTTTATTCAAATTTGGTTTATAAAAATGACATATTGTCAACATATACTGTCAATATACAATTGTCAGCAATGGTAAACAAACAGAGCAAGATGCAGAAAGAGAAGGAGAATATTGACCCCACCCCCATTTTCATTGCTGGGAAAAAGAATCCAACTTGGGATACCAAATGTGCAAAGAGCGCTTGAGGTAAGCATACATAAATCAGTATATCATGTTGCATTTTTATTGGCTGGTCAGTAGATGTAGGTGGTTGAAGCAAACTGTGAGATGGTCATCCTAAGGTTTTTACAGCCTATTCTTGGTTGCAAGTCTAAGACAGTTGCCATCTTTAAACCTCTCTCATAGTATGATATAGGGCCACCATTTAGGACCAAAGAAATTGTTACAATTGTTTCACTTTGGTCATATTCAATCTGGGGCAGCCCAAAATCATAAAATATATACCAGGCATAATACAGTGGAACCCGGTTATGTCGATGTCCTAGAGGGTCGCCAAAAAGCATCGAGGTAACCGATGATTGAGATAAACGAAAATCAAAATGGCGGCAATATATTAACGTGCTTGAAATTTCTTTATGTACATGATGTGCGTTATTAAATGAGAATGTGCATGCACGTGTTTTTGAAGGTTTTTTTTACACAACAGCGTTGCCGCGATTTGTTTGATGAAGGCATGCTATAAAAATACATACAGTACATGTTTATCTGTCAGGAATCCACCTGCCACGCCCCCTTCGGCCCCCTTCAGCGTGTCAGGTGCTTTCTCGGCCACTTTCTTCTGAAGCTCCCGGGTTCAATCGTACGTATGGTGCTCGTTTATCATCATCACCAGCTCCTATTTAAACTTCCACACTCTCACCGTCCGTTATTGTTGGTATATGTTGGTTCACGGCGGTCGTTGTTATCGCGCATGCGTATCCCGGTACGTGTCTTCCCACCGACACTCTCAACGGCTGCTCTTTTCTTCCCAAAGCGCACCGCGGATCCCCCCCCCGATCCTGCCGGTGTTCATTCTATGCTTTTGGATGGTCATCACACGTTCCACGCCGCCAATCGCGGCTTTCGCCTCCCGTTCATCGCATAACATTTAACAACAAAAGGCATATGTGCACTAACTAACAGCAGAGATTCACCAGTATACAATACAACACCTGTAGCAGCTGTAAGACTTGATTTTTCCGCCACTTCATGAGTTCTTCTGCGGCTGCACCGAGATAACCGACGTTAAATGGCAAATTTTTCCCCCCTTGTGCTCGAGATATTAGGGTTCGGCGACATAAAAAAAGTCGACATAACCGATAAAAAATGCTTAGAAAAATTTGGCGGTTCCACTTCAAAAACGTCGACTTAATAGGGTTGTCGAGATAACCGAGGGCGAGATAACCGGGTTCCACTGTAATAACATTTATTGAAATGCTGAAAATCATGGAAAGCCAAATACAGTAGTGTCAGTGGGTACACCTGTGAAGTATTTTACCTTGTAAAGCATTTTATATTGTACAATTCTTACTAAATATGAGCTATGAGTTTGGATCTCTCCCTTTTTTATTTTTTTTTTATCCACCCCAACTAAAACCTCTTTTGTCAAGGCAGAATGCAGCATGTGGTCCAGTCCCAGGGGTATCCACGCTACAGTTCTCTCACTCTGTCTTTTGCATATAAGGCTTATACATGCTCAGAGTCGATATAAAGTGCACATCCTACCTCTTTCATTTCTCTCCCTGACCATCAATCTTTCTCTTTTCCTCCTCTCTCTCTCTCCTCTCTCTCTGTCCAGTATGCATGAGTGATGGCTTAACACAGCAGATCAATGAAGAGCCTAATCATGCACCATAAACTAGCCTCTCTTGCTGTCATGTTCTCCGTCTGTACACTCAGCTTACAGCAGCTTCTCAGACCCAGATTCAGATGGCTGTCATGTTCAGTCTGCACAGAATCCCTAATTATCGCACCTATCATTTGCCAGCGTTTTAATTTGTCATACTATCTGCACCTCAAGAAGTCAGTATTTGTATGGAGCTTCTGTATTGTATTCTGCATTAAGGTCCTGGGGATAGAATATATCCTACCACCTTTATGAGTGTTTGTATGCAGTGACAAAAGTGTGTGTGTGTGTGTGTGTGTGTGTGTGTGTGTGTGTGTGTGTGTGTGTGTGTGTGTGTGTGTTTTACTAGTTCAAATTATATAATATGTGCATGGTGCAAGCTTTATTTATAACTCTTGGAGTCTATGAACACAATTTTTCTTGTATTTTTAGTCTTCCCCTGTGTTTTTCAACTTGCCCTGTTCTGTTGTCTTTTAGAGACAGGATGCGACTGAGGCACAATGTAATAAATCCATATGTTTTAACATCTGTTTTCCAACACTTTAGACTGGATAGACATAAAAGCTAAAAGGCCTATTGGTCAACATCTATGATATTAATTTGCAGAGTGAGAGATCTGTATGGTCAAAAGAATGTGGCCCCCAAATTGGCATGCTGTAGTATTACAATTTCCCTTTTTTGGAACTATGAAGACCAAACCTGTTCCAGCCTGACAATTCACGTGTACAGAAAGTTATTTTCATTAAAATATTAGTTTTCCTGTACAGAGCCTTTACTTCAGCCCTACCGAATGCCTTTGGGATGAATTTAAAAGCACCCCAGGCCTTTTCACCTGACATCAGTCCCTGACATCAGATCTATGCTTCAAACTCAAGTGGAAATCCTTCCCAGAAAAGTAGTGGTTATTATATTAGCAAATGAGGAATGGGATCTTCATAAAAAAATATAATAAGGATCATTGCTGCAATGTTTACCGTCTCACTGTCTTGTGTTGTTTTGCATTAAATGCTGCACACATGCACTTAAAAAAAAATAAAAAATCTTGCTAGGACACTACATTGTGTTAATCTATATTGTTTTATGTAGGACCTTAGTTCTGGGGGAATGTTGTTTTGTTTCACTGTGTACTGTACTGTATGTGATTGCAACGACAATAAAAGCCTACTTGACTTGAAATCTATTAGGCAACAGACTAAAATTTGTCATGCATGTGCTATTATACAACCATTCTGTATCATATGCAAATTAGCCTAAATGAATCCAAAGCAGTGATTATTATTTAAACTTAATGCAATAGCAGTTTTAATTACAATAATCACAAACATTAGTCTACCATATTACTATTACTATAAAATCTTAAAATGTTACAATTTTGAATGCTATTTGCATTGCAATGTTTGGGCTTTGCAGTAATATGGTGAGTAATAGAGTATGTGGAGCCCAAGTACCAGAAAAGGTTTTCTTTTGCACACTTTGCATTAGAAGAATTAGTTTCAATAAAAAATAGAGTATGATTAAGTTCTTTTTTTTATTTTTTAACTAAACAAAAAACACTACAAATAAAGACTTTGGGTTACTGAATAGGTCAGGGGTTCAATATGCCAATTTTGTCTCTGATAAATAGGCACTATACTATAATTTTTGCTAGCTGGGACATGTAACTTATGTCCTGTAATGTACACGTATCACATTCTTAAGTAAGACTTCTTCATGAAATGAAATTAAATAAAATGACATGCAGTGAAAATGCTTTAAACTTTGCCATACAATTTGCATTAGCACCACTACAAGAAAACACTGTTAAAGCAAACTGTATACCAAGATTATAGATCATGAACTATCTTTCCCAGCAGCCAATGCATGTCCATGCCTGCATCACATGACCAAATCAAATGCCACTTGTTACAAGCACCTGTTTTCTGTTTCACTGTTAACTGGCACATGTATGCAAGTCTCACTTTGCCGCTCTCATGTTTATCTCTGCATCACATGTTTATCTCTGTGATCATTGTTTCATGTTGTTTTCGGTAGTCCAGTAGATCTATGATAGCAACGAGTAGATTTAACAGTGAGTGAGGGGGAACTTTATTAAAGGGAAGGGTAATGGGGAACAGGTGTAGGTGATTAGAGCAGGGAGAGACTGAGTGAGAGTTTGAGCCTTGGAGGGAGGCGTGGCTGGTGGTTCCCTGATAGTTTGCATATATAAATTAAATAATCTGCACCTGCATTTACTTTCAGTCATCTCATATGACATTTGGATATATAAGAAACAAGGAAAGAAAAGATGAATCTAGTGATAAAATAGTTCCTCTAACTCACACAGTAAAACTGGAAAATTAAATCAGCAAGAAGAAGACAGGGTTGTTGGAAGGGGGCTTATATATATGTTTTATATATAAGTATTAATAAGAAAAACAAAAGGCCAAAAATATCTGAACCACACAACTGATTGTGTTACATCATGCCTTGTCTTGTCTCAGCAAAGGCGTACGAGAAGGAGAGCTCATTTCCTGACCTGCTTATTGCTATTGAATTGAGTATACTCTAATCAATTCTAACTATAAACCTGAAAAGGTTATACATCAACATAAGGCTATACCGGTATAGATAATAAGGTCACATAAAAATGTTTCCAAATACAATGTGTCCCTTGCCGTATGCCTCAAGATTTACAACCTCTTAAGCTTCCTGGCATGTCGCTAGGTCTAGAATGATGTTCCTTACCCTAAACAACTAGCCATTTTCATTTTGTTGTAGTTATTAGTCATACATGGTAATTATCATACAATATGCAAGACGAATGATTAGCAGAGAGTACAAAATGTCAAAGCAAAAATAGTTTACATATCAGAACAGTTGTAACATTGTATCAAGTCCAAGAAGAACATTTTTAACCTAATTTAAATGTTTCTGTTATCAAGCAGTATATCACACAATATGCCTGAAGTATCAGTGTTAATATTTAATTATTGTGTCAAACTTACCTTTGGGAAGAATCCTCATAATCGGACTTGATAGCGTTTACATTTGCTTAGTGGCTATATTATTTATGTGAATGTGTTCTATTAAAAATAAAATTGCATTAGTCAACTACTGGACATTAGCTTAAACAATTACCAGCACCTCATTTACACCCTAATGTACAGTGGTTGAAAGAAGCATTACATTGAGCTGATCTTCGAATGTGTCCGAATCATACTCATCGTCCTATTCTCTATAAAAAATTCCTAATAAAAAAAAATGCTAATAACACCATTAAGGCTTACAATGAAAATGTTCTAAAAGTCAGGTGAAAACCTGCATTAAACTTAAAACTACTCAGCCATGAACTCTTTGGTCAGCTTTTAAGGAAGTGATTACAAAATTGTCTGCCCTTTGTGTCCTGCTGATGTTATGATATTATGTTCATACAAGTTTATATGAAGCAAAGATGAAAGCTAATTATACAAATGTATATTAAACAATCTCTGTGTATGATTCAGGTTAACAACATAACACATTAATGGAACCTACATGTCTAAAAGTTCATGAAGACCTAACCATCACATTTCACCCTTGTTACCCTTCAGTTTTGCTTCTATAACAGGAAATTAAAGATCATCTGCAGCTTCTTACCCAAATTATAGATGGAAAATAAATTATTAGAATGTTCCTCATGCAATTCTTATGAATGCTGGTTAACCACATTATGGGCATATTTGTCAGGCTGTACAAAATATCAGTAAAAAAACATGGATGGATGGGTTATATTTTGAATTGTCTCTCTTAGTCCAGTTGTTGGTCTCTAAAAACAATTTAAGTCTGAACATTCAAAAAAGAAAAACAAATCAGCAACAGAAATTGCTTAAAAGGTTTCTATTTAAAAAAATATAGGTTAATGTTATCATAAAGGTTGAAATGACACTAGAGTTACATTGGTAGAATTAGCTATTTAGCAGGATCAGTACTGGTTTTCAAAATATTTTAAAGCAGTCACAGCTTTCTACCCAAACTGATGCTGGAAAGCACTGTTTTTTCTTCTACTTACAATGTTGTGTGTAAGGTTACAGTTTGTGAGGATGACAGTTTTTAGGCAGAGCAACAAAGTACAAAAGCTCTTCAGGGCTGAAAAGTGACACTGTTGTTCACTCTTGGTTCCTTCTTTTTAGATACTCACTTTTTCATTTCACCATGGTAGCGCAGTGGTTAAGGCTCTGGGATACTGATCGAAAGGTTGGGGTTTCATGCCCTGGTACTGCCAAGTGGACACTCTTAGGGCCTTTTACCTTCCATGCTCCAGGGGCACTGTAACATGGCTGACTCTGCACTCGGACCCCAAGAAAGAATTTCACTGTGCTGTACACTACATGTTACAAACATCAAGCCATTACATTATAATGACACCATAGACTTCTAACACCTTTCTTCATCAAACTGTGCAACTTTCTTTTCAGCTTACTTTATAATATTCTAACAGGGCCAGACTGATTGCTAGCTGATTGTTTTTATTATTTATTATTTTATTGATCGATGCATGCAATATATTGATAGATATATCGGGACAGTTTAACCCAAAGTGTTCTTACAAAATTGATGACAGCAACTTTGAGGGATAGCCACCAAATACCTTTGACATGTCCATTTCTTCTTTCCCCTCTAAAGCGATTTCCCCTTTTCAAATGCACTATAAAAGGTTTTAGATCGATAGCACTTTGGACATGATTTATTTTTGTGGGGCACTCACTTCTCCTGCATCTGGTTGTGTCTACACATGTGCTCGGATTGTATGTGCCATAGGAAAAAAAAAAATGTGTAGATATTGGATTTGCTGGAATTGGGAAGGGGAGATAAATTGGTATATGGCATGTGTGGGCTTGTTTGGGCCTTTCTGAAATGACTGGTCTAGTGCTAGTTTTAGCACGGGGAAAAAAAAGACTATTTCTGTAACCTGATATTAAAGCTGATAAGAAAAACTCTGTCTTTCCATAATGTATTCATGTACAGTGTGTTTCAAGGGATTTAGGTCATATACTTTTAAACAGGTTTCATTGTACTAGCTTGCTAACTAACTGCCTAATTTATAGTTATAATGTATGATAGCATACATAAATCAGTACTCTACAAAAATCGATGTCTTCACTCAACCCTAAAAGATGCCACACCACTAAACATGTTATGTATTGTAAAGTAGCTGAATTTCTAAATATTCTTGTGTTGTGTCACTGATGTTTTAAAGATTGAAAAATTCTGCTATGTGCTATGTAAAAAAAATGTAAATGTGTTTACAGTGCCTCTTTATGTCTGCTTCAGAATGCATCATAGAGTAGTCACTCATCTAGACTTGTGACCTGATCGACTTACAACCGGTTTTTCGGTCCCTATCTACGTCGTAAGTTGGAGTCTACCTGTAATAGCATTTACTAAGAAGGCACCATTTTAATTCCTGTCTGTCATGCATCAACATAGCTGTACAGCAAATGTTAGTTAGCTGTTAATCAACATAATGTCCCTATAATAATGTGGAGATTTTCTCCTCCTGATGAAACTAAACACTGAAACACTGATATCCTCTACCCACACTTATGTCCTCTTAAGTGCTTTTTAGATGTTCTCTAGGGCAGGGACAGCAAATCAGGAATGAGAAATTGGATCTGTTTTCTGTCGGTTTAAGTCGAATCAGCAGTGTGGTTGGGGGAAGATAAGACATAAAGGTTCATCTGTATGTTATTGGGTTTGCTGAAGTACCGTGTATTTTCTTTCAAAGTAAGAGTTTTTGGTTTTTTTGCCATCTTTTAGCTCTAGTTATGTTTGTGTTGTGCAGCAAAGTAAGAAAATCATTCCCCAATATAGTGACCACAACAGAAGATTCTTGACACTTTAAACTCTGACTTTATCTTTAAAATGACCTCATGTTGCATATATTACTTTTTATCATGTTTAACAGTCCAATGTTAAAAAAAAAACTAAAACTAAGTGACCAAAAAAAAAAAAGATAATAGTGAGTAGGTTTTTGTATATCAGTCTGATAAACAGAAGTTAAACTATATAAGTCTGCACATCATTCCCAATCTGATACATTGGTTAGATTAATGTGTTTGTGTGCACATATTATTAAAAGGCTCATTCCGGTTGGGACCAAATGCATAAAAAGGTTAAATAAGGATGTGAGCAGTGTAGCTTCCCCACCCCCTCGAAGATCAAATTGTTCCCTGACATTCTTCACTGAGCTTTAAATGCCAACCGCAGCATTAAATAAAACACATTCATTTTTAATCATTATCATGGCCTATGTTATTGCCATCAGTGTAACAGCATATCAGTGCCAGCATTTCTAAACGTGAGCTACGTTTCTGGAAAGAGTGTGTTTGTAGCATATATCATGGCAGAACAGACTTATTAATCTCCTGTACAGTTCATTTGTCCCAGTGCTGGGAAATTTATTTTAAAATTAGCACATTAAACAAAAACTAGTATCACATCAACAAGGAATCAAAGAGTATTCAAATTTAGCTTATTGTAAATTAATGTGATTTAGAGTCATGTTCAGTACAATAGTCATATACCAGCTTAAATCATAAGCTATTCAATAATATCCAAATTGTGTACATATACACAGTATTTTATTAAAAAGGTGGATACACCTACGTATTTATGCAGTTATTTGAAGAACCAATCATGTGTGGCAGTGCAGTTTATAAAATCATGCAAATGCAGACTAGTAACATCAAGTAATGTTTACATCAACCATCAGCATGGGATAAAATGTAATCTCAGTGGCATGATTGTTGGTACCAGGTGGGCTCTTTAGAGTATTTTTACTACTGCTGATCTCCTGGGATCTCCTTTTTTACACAGAACAGTCTCTAGAGTTAACTAGAATGGTGCCATTCAAAACGTACATTTAGTGAGCAGGTGGTCTTCAGGTGTAAATGTTGTATTGATGAAAGAAGTATGGCCATTCTCCAATGACTGGTTTGACCTGACAGAAATGCTATCGTAACTCGGATTACAACTCTTGTCGTGGTGAGCAGAAAATAAAACATTTCAGAATGCACAATATATCAAAGTGGCTGGGTTAAGACAGTCAATTATTACATTGGTATATCTTCTGTCAGCAAAGAAAAGACAGTTGAAGCTATAGACACAACCTGCCTTGTGTGAACAGTCCAGGCTGGTGGCAGTTGTGTAATAGTATGAGGAGTGTTTTTTGGAATGGTTTGGACTTAATGCTACAATCTATTTGAGTTTTGCTTCCTCTCAAGGTTTCTTCCTTATGCCATCTTTGGGAGTTTTTCCTTGCCACAGTCGCCACTAAAGAACATCTTATTCATTTTAATCACCACATTATCAGTGTAAAGCTGCTTTGAGACGATGTTTGTTGTTAAAAGCGCTATACAAATAAAAATAAATTGACCATGTGTATCCATATATGCCCACAATTTATCTTCTAATGGATAAATCCATTTCAAAAGCCATCTGAATCTGGTTTCATGAACACAACATTAACAATGATTTCAGTTGTCTTCAGTGGCCTTCCAATCGCCAGGTCCTAATCGAGTAGAAGACTTTTGAGATTTTGGTAGAAGAGAGTCACAGCATGAAAGAGCACCTAAAAGATCAGCAGGAATTTCCATAATGTAATCATTTCAGCATGGAGCAGAATCTCCAAAGAAGTTCTCCAAAAGCTTGTAAAATCGATAAAGTGCCATTAAACATTGTGGCTGTTTTGAGAGAAAAGGTATTACTGTAGTGTTCCTTATAAAGTTTTCAGTATCTCTAAATTTGCCTTTTTTTTCTATTTTACACCTGACCATTTAATTATAGGACACATGACTGCGGGTTGAGACTATTTCTAGTTTCAACCCCTTTCCATAACATTTTGTTCAACAGTATATAAAGATGCTGGTTGAGACATTAGACTTTTGATCAGAAGATCATGAGTCGAAAACCCAGCACCACCAAGGTCCCACTCCTGGCCCTTTAAGCAAGGCCCCAAACCCTCTACACATCTTACAATCAGGCTTCTTTAAACATCTGTATATTTTTTTCAAAAATAACACTTTTAACATTGTTAATAAAATGTTCTTTGATTCATAAAGTAATGGTTAAACAGCACTATTAACTGTAAACAGAATTTTTACCTTCATTATTTCTGATCTTTTTTTTTTTACAGTTATTCACAGATCTTTAAGGAAAGTCAATTGAGATTAGCTGACAGGAAGTTCCTTTTTGATCAGAGCTAAAAGCTGCAGAGCTGCAGTATAGGGAGTCAAGAAATGCCTTTGAAAGAGCAGATTTGGTGTACATAAGAGAATAAGGAGTGTGTGTCTGTGAGTGTGTATGAGTGTGTATGTGTTTGTGCACTCTTGTGTATGGAATAGGGGCTAAATATAGAACAGAAGGTGACCTATCCCCCCCCATACCTTCAGTAACTCTGAATTCCTCTCAGAAGAAGAGACAGTTGGAATTAAATGCATGCACAAAGTGCAATTGCATCAGCTGTATACAGATAATGACCCTGTAGGCCTGTAGTATACAATAATGCTATCATGGACCATGCAGTACAACACTTTTTAGTAGCATGTTTGAGGAATAATTGTTTCTTGTTCTCAAGCGTGATTAATGTTAAAAACACGTTAGTTGAGCAGCTCAATAAACATGATAGCGATCTTGAGTTCTAGGCAACTATCTGCCCTAATGCTAATCAATTATTTATTTTTGTAACACTTTTAACAATAAACATTATAAAGATAAGCAGCTTTAGAAGAATCTAAATTTTTAACAATAAACATTGTCCCAAAGCAGCTTTACAGAGATAAACAGGTTATTAAACTGTAATTAAAATTTTAGTGGCTGTAAGTTTAGTTCCTAATAAGTCTATCCTCAATGAGCAAACCAGCAGTGAGAGTTGCAAGGAAAAAACCTGAGATGGTATGAGGAAAAAGACCTTGGGAGAAACCAGACTCAAAAGGAAACCCATCCTTATGTGGGTGGCACCTGATGTCCCTTCATTCTAATTTAGATGTAGATCCCTAACAAGCAGGAAGAATTATTAAAAGTTATATATACTATAAAAATTGCTATATACTATATACTGTAGGCAAGCAGTCCTAAGTGTATTCAGTATAAGCTAGTATGAGTCTGCTGACACTCAGTATTGGATCAGTACATCTCCAGTTTATACCTGTGATAAAACAACTCCATCTCCGGTGGGAGAGAAACAGCAAAACTCATCAACTTACAGCTAATATAAAAGAGTAATGCAGTTTCAATCATTTCCACATAAAGTACTAATTCAGTTTTCATGAGCATAAGCAGATCAAAACCGTTCTACTGAAAAACACATTAAATATGCTTTTGGAAACTGTCAATATGCACAAAATCAGAAAAGCCTAAATGAATAAATATGTGTGATGAATGCCAAGGGTTTTTGTTTTTTTATCAGTGTATCAAGTCCAATTCATGGTATTTCCTGGTCTTCTCTGTATTCACAAAATATGGACAAAGATTATCAGAACACATGACTTTTACAGCCTTATGTGGTTCTTATCCCAACTAATACTCCAATGTTGGAGACACACAATTGTTTAGGATGTCATTGATTGTGGTAGAATAAAATTCTCCTTTCACTATAACTAATAGACCCAAACTTGTTTCAGAATGACAATGCTGCTGTGCACAAAGCCATTAAGAAATGCTTCACATGGTTTAGAGAGGAAGATCTTGATTGGCCAGTTTTAGAGCTCTGACCTCAACACTACTGAACACCTTTGGTATAATTTAGAACGCTGACTGCACCCCAATTCTCCTCACCTCAGCTACATCAATACCTGACTTTACTAACACCCTTGTGGCTGAAATAGCGCAACACTGCGTGAACACACTACAAAATCTAGCGGAATATCTTCCCAGAAGAGTGAGGGTTAATTGAACACCACATGGGGACTAAATGTGGAATGTTGAGAGATTGCAGAAAGCGCTAATGAATGTGAAGGTCAGGTGTCCACAAACTTGTGTCCATTTACCATAGTGGTGTTTATGTGCAGTGTTATCTGGTGCAGTACGAAAACACATGCGCTCTACACAGAGCAAAGATTCAGAGATACAGAGCAGATAAAAGCTGCTGCACTCTGATTGTCTCTGAGAAGAATGATGTGTGGAGAGAACGGCCGAACTGATGATGGACGAAACCGTGGGTGGTACACAAGTGCTGACCTTGTCTGCCCCTGTTATTGATTTATGATGGATTAAGATTGTACGTCACTCCATAGCAATTCATCTTCACTACATCCGGAGGCAGAATCCACCCAGAACCCCCACCAGTCTGCATAGCTTCATCTGAAGAAAGCATACGGAAAACACACAACCCTCGCGGCAGGGCCAGAACTGAAACACTGATGCTAATTGCTCTTAATGAGAGTACTTAAAGATGGCAATTTAGATGACAGGAAGTCTGTATTGATCCCTGCTTTGGCTGTGAAGACACCACTCTTAGATTGTCTTGTCTTTCTTGGCACTTGATAGAGCACTTGGAGTTTTGCAGTGTTTCTACTGTTTGCCTGAGCTGTCATTATAGACTTCTTCTGTGTGCTTTATTGCTATCTACTGTAGACATAAGCCCGGATTTGAACGTGTGTGCCAATACAAAATGTGTAAGTACAGCATGTCGTAAAAAGCATTTCACTGCATGTCGTACTCTGCATGTATGTGTATGTGACAAATAAAATTTGATTCGATTTGATTTAGAATGGAGGTCATTTCATATTTCTACTTAACTCAGCACTTTTATTTCAGAACAATATATAACATTTGAATTAATGCATTTATCCATATAAATGTATTATCCCTAAAGGAGAATACCAGAGTTGATGGCAGTGATGATATGAGGAAGGAACCTTGAGAGGTACCAGTTCCCTCAAAATCCTCCTTTTGGTGACAGTGCAACTATAAATAATTCTCTTCTATAACTGTGTACTCATTAGTTACAAAGATTGCAACCGGGAAATGCATTTCAGTCTTATCATGAAGTCTACTTCATCAAATGTCCACTGATGGAGACCTGAGTGCAAAACTGTTCTAGGCAACTGCAGTCTGAAGCTATCATCATGGTTCCAAAGTGGTACAATAATCTATACAGTTCTATGAATCGTTGGTGTATAGAAATCCTGCGTAAATTTTGCAACAAACCATTCGTATATCTGTCATATATGTACAGATATTATTGGTTTGAAAGAGCCATATGGAGAAGACAGGGTGGTATAGAGACGGATGATTTCTAGTGGCGAGACCTAACGGTAGCAGCTGAAAAAGAAGCCTTGTACAGATATAAGAATGAAGCACAGCAATCTTTTAGGCAATTTCCTTTCAAAGGGCTTAGCAGCAAATGAAATGGATGATGATATGCAGGCCCATACAAGGCCATCTATTATGCAAAGTGTACTGTTTATGTAGAAGAGATATTGCAATGGTGCTGTGGGCCGCTTCATATAAAAAACCCACGTTTTCTTTTTCTTTTTGTTTTGTCACGATGGATCCATTTCTTCTTGAGTGCTCATGAGAACCGGTCAAAATAAAGGAAATAAAACAAGAATTGAGTAAATAGTGATTTTCTGTCTCTTTGTCATACAAACATGGATGATTAGAGACAGAATGGCACTGTCTCTGTGAATAATCAAGAATATAGACCTCCATGCATGTTCATGACTCTGCTGAGCTCATTAACCCCATCAAGTGAATTCTGCTGACTTGATGCTAGTTAATGAGAATATAGCTGCACTCAGTCTGCTAGTTAATGAACCTCGCAGGTTGTCTCCTCTGTTGCCTCCTTAAATTCTCTCTGAGAAAGACTCATGAAGATGAATGCACGATGAAGGCCTACAGGATGTACACTGATGCTCTTACTTTATTCCCTCTGTTTACTGAGTCGTTCTTTCAATTAACCAAATCTGTAAATTAGCTGGACTTTTGGTGTGTGTGTGTGTTTGTGTGTGTGTGTGTGTGTGTGTGTCCACATCTGCAGCATTCACACTGCACAAGTAATTATTCATTGTCTTGTTCAATACTGCCAATGACTTTCTGTTAACATCCCTGATTAACACAAGCTGATGTGTGAACGCACTCACACACACATAGACACACGTCTATGCCAACATCCAAATATCGAACTCTTCACAGGCACACCCGCACACACACACACACACACACACACACACACACACACACACACACACACTCTTAAGGCCACTGAGGGGGTTAGACATGCCTAAATAAGACGTGATCTAATCTGTCCAAGTCATTAATACACGTCTGGTTGAAGGATGCCTGGAGGATGCCTCTCATCAACATACACACACACACAAAAGAGAGAGAGAGAGAGAGAGAGAGAGAGATCACACACTGGATCACACAGCAGGACGTTATGGTTCATTATGGTTCTTATGAATAAATTAAACAAACAAACAAACAAATACAATTCACCACACAGAATAATATTCATTGAAAAAAGAAATTTACAACTTAGGAAATCATTTTTCTTCCTCCAGGCCTGCATGCAAAGATATAAATCATGCATTTATTTATTTGTTTGTTTGTTTGTTCATTTAAATTCCCATGTAAATGATATGTTTGTTTCACGTCGTTTTCTTTTTTTTCCCCTTTATGACATTAAAGCCGATCAGTGTGAGAATCTATGCATCGAAAAGCTCGAAGGCGCGCACTCGCGCATACACACATACACGCACAGACGTGAGCGCGCGCAAATAAAATAGGACACGCACGTATTTTTTTTAATTATTATTGTTATTCCTAGTATTATCTCTTTAATCTGTAAAATAACAGATTGTGACTTACTTGCTGCAGTAGCCAGCAGTATGCACAACGCCGTCCATACAGCCATGTCGGCTCGGATGAGGAAGACATCGGTCGCAGGAATGGGGATGAATTTTTTCTTTCTTTTTTTTCTTTCTTTTTTTTTTTTTGCGCGCGCGCTCGGATCGGTGAGCGATTGCGGTGTATAAAGAGACAGAGCTCGAGTCGATGCCTCTACAGCTTTCTTATCCTAATTCAGAAGGCTTTAGGTCGACCCTGGACTTAGCATAGTTTATAACACCAGGGAGATGAGTGTTTTCCGAGAAGCCAGGTATAGTATAGATGATGGGTTGGTTAATCGTGACGCGCGAGAAGTGCACCGTTTTATGCACGAGTCGGTTCAATATGAATGAGTCGACTCTTTTTTTTTTTTTGATGATGAGCATGATGAGGAGGAGGATGAATGAGATATGGAAAGCACATGATGATGCATTTTAACATGCCATGAAAATTGCATAGGGAACTTAAGTATACATGAGCATGCGAAAAAAATATATTTAAAAATGATTTATTCCTGGGAGAAAATCAGATATAATTCATTAAGGGAAATTAAACAACAAATAAACAAATCATGTGAGGAGAAATAATGTGAATAAAAATGCGTTTAAAAGAAAGGTTTGTTTGTTTAGAAACTGTAGGCTGGATGTGGTTATATTACATATTGTGGTTGTGGTATATTATATACATTAATCAGCTCCCTGGTGTTATGATTAGGAAGTGAATTACAGCCTATTGCATTCCTGGGCACTAAATATGATTCAATTCTGAAATCGAAGAAATCAAAGCACACTGATTCTCACGATTTCCTCAAAGAACAGGCATTGCTAAAGCATCAAATCAGTCCATCACAGATAGATGAAGAGATAACAGGGAGGGGGTTGAGATGTGGATGTGAAGATGGAGAAATGTCCCAAGCTCTGCCTCTCCAGTGGGTTTCCTCTGAGGACTCGAACTGTCTCTGATGCAAAAACATTTTTAAACCAACGTAATACATTTGCTGTGTTTGCCGTCAATGATTCTGTGAACATTTCTGGTTGACGAAAGCACAACATTAAACAAGAACCCACAAGCTTTATTTAAATCTTAAACAGTCGTCATTAATCCATTGGAGAAACCATTAAAGACCACATTATGCTTGCTGATTCAAATTGCTTTATGCTACTGGAGAAAATTGGAGCTTTTTTCTTGGAAAGTCAGTGGTTCTTAGATGTCTAAAAATAAAAAAATAAATGCTGTATTCCAGGTTGCTAGAGTAAATATTTAGGTAAAGAATGGATGTCATATACAGATATATAGTATACAGTCATATACAGTTATACAGTATATAGTCATATACAATTATACAGCATACAGTGCAATTTTGTCCATTACTTTCCACTATGACTATAAAAATATTGATTACATGTTGCATTTCCAATAACTTCCTTGAAAACAAATGGTGTAGAATCCATTCATTAATATCCCATTGTTGGCACCTGTTTTGTGTTTATGAATCACAATATAATCTGGTGACTAGCCCTGAGTGTTTCTAAAATGTGTTCGATCAGTAACATCATTTGTAGATTTCAGCTGTGTCCCCTCAAGCAGCACATCTAGTTTCCCCCTGCGCTGTGAATTGTGTGTAATTGGGATTACATCAGTATCTTTCTCATAATGGCTTGGGCACGGATGCACATATCATGCACCGTGCCTGTTAGCATGGCCATGCCTCTTGCTTTTCACTCAGCAGCTCTAGAGTTGCTGGATCCAAAATGGTGTGTTCAGTGTACCATAAGTAACTGTAGCTCCTGGAAAAATTATGTATTCACATTCTCTTTCTCTCTCTGTCACATGGCCTTTTCTTCTGTAATCATATTCTGAATTCAATGATATTATTCTTCTAACTATCGTGCTTATTTTGTATAATTTCAAAGTATCTGATATGCTTGCACTATATAATGGCATAGGTGGACAAACAAAGAGAAATATGATAGACATAAAATATTATGACTTATGAGAAAGAGAGCAGGGGAGAGAGATTGTCAGAGATAGATAGATAGATAGATAGATAGATAGATAGATAGATAGATAGATAGATAGATAGATAGATAGATAGATAGATAGATAGATAGATAGATACTGGGCATAGGGGGTTACTGGTAAACAGCAGCTTTGTCACCAGTGACTCATTCTTAGACAGTTACACATGTCCATTTACTATTCGCACACATGTTTGCAGCTATGCACTTTTAGCAGTGAGTCAGCCGGTGGAGTGAGGTATCAGAACCTTTTAGAAATAAACCACAATGCTGGAATACACCGGTCACATGACTGAAGAGAACCGACATATATTAATGAGAGGTAGAGGCAGAAAGCTATAGAGTTTTTTTTTTTTGTTTTTTTATTGTAATTGGTTTCCACATTTTAGTTTTAAGTAAACTGGGTGTGTTTTTATTAGTAATACAAAATAGAGCTCTGACCTCAACCCTACTGAACACCTTTTTGGATTAATTGAAACGCTGACTGCACCCCAGGCCTCCTCACCTACATCAGTACCTGACTTTATTAACACCCTTGTGGCTGAATGAGCACAAATTTCCACAAATACCATTGAACCATTAAGTTTTGAGATGAACTGAAACTAGATTGGATTTCTTTTTTATTAATTACTCAAGTTAATCAATATTTAAAAAAAGTGTATTGCATTAACCAAGCAGGCATTTTATTTAAAATTGTTTCCAAAATGTTAACTGTAAAAATGTTCACTAATGTTAATAATAATAAACTATGTTAATAAAAAACGACAAGCAATTTTATGTTTTGCATTTCTTCCCTCTAACTGTACTGAAATTGAACTGAAAGTCTCCAAGTTACGTATGTAACCATGGTTCCCAGAGGGAACAAGACGCTGCATCAATGCTTTGGGAAAGCCTCTGCTTTGTCCACGCTCTGAATCACGTGTATAATCAATCCAATGGAAAGTGCTGCGTCACCGGTGGGGTGACGTCATGACCAGGAAGCTTAAAAGCACATGGAGTGAAACCAGCGCTAGCTTCTCAAAAGGGATGGAAGCACTGCAGGGATGCAGGCAGTGTGGCATAAAGATGCAGCTTCTTGTCTTGTGGAACCATGGTTACATATGTAACCTAGAGACGTTCCCCTTCAGGAACTCGAGCTGCGTCAAAAAACACTTTGGGAACAAGAGTCCAATTAAGCCAGACTGACCAATCCCTGGCTAGTGGGTATGGGCACAGCTAGGGTTAAGGACAGAGGGGCCAGAAGTGGCACTGAGGCTATAAAACCTAAAAAAGATCAGCCCACAGAGTTGCAAATAACCTGGAGGGAAACTCCAGAGGACAAGACCTTAGAGGCAGCTACACTTCAAGTGGAGCACACTCTGAACCCGAAAGGAGCGGGGAGACCAGAGGATCATAAGAAGAAATAGCATCCACAATCCATCTGCTGAGCGTCTGCTTATTCGCAGGGAGACCTCTCCTCGGAGGGCCATAGCAGACAACTAGTTGCTTCAACTTCCTCCACAGTTCTGTTCTGTGGATGTATATGTCCAGTGCTTGCACTGGATACAGTTGGTTAACAACCCGTTGAACCGTGGCGGGCCAGACCTGAACTGAATTGTATAGCCTATGTCTACAGTGCGCTGGACCCACCGAGACACATCTGGCAGAGCCTGCCAGCCTGCCAGATAGTCTCTTAAAGGAATCAGTCTTTTAAAACAGACCTCAGTCCAACTATATTTGAGTGCTCTCCTCGCAAGGGGAAGAAACCGCCGAACGGAGTGTTTCTGAACCTTGCAATCGGGCACTGGACCCAGCAGGTGAAGGAGGTGAAAGGGAAGAGCCTGTCTCAAACCCCTCTGTGAGGTTTACTTGTCTTGTCTTGTCGAAAGAATCACAAGGAGCGGGAGCACCCTCCTCAAAGAGTGCTCTCCAGGAGCTGAGCATTTGCATTGTTATGCAGTCGGCTCCTTCGAGGACCGACCTAGCATGCTCTGCTTCCAGACAAGCAACACATAGCTGGTGCGTATCCCCCCGTGAAATATCGGGGATGAGGATGAATGCCGGGACGAAAGCAGTGCTTTGTCTTCTCGGTCGCTTTCATGCTGAAAGAAGGAAAAACTCTCCAGATAAACACACAGAGCATTTCCTGAACAACAGAAGCTAGTGCTGGTTTCACTCCATGTGCTTTTAAGCTTTCTGGTCATGACATCACCCCGCTGTTGATGCTGCTAATTATTTAAACTGCTGGCCTTTTAAAATGGGTCAATTAAAACAAATTAAAGTCGTCCCTCGATTTATTGCGGTTTGAATCTCGCAGTCCCACTTTATCACGATTTTCAATTTGGCATATATCTATTTTGTTTCGCGAATGGTCCCGATTTTTTCACAAAAAAATTAAACTTATAGTGAATTGTTTTTATGGAGTTTTGTGTTGAAATAAGGTAATTTAGTAATAAAAATATTATTATTAATTACAAAATGAAGGAAAAAGAATACATAAAATACTGGACATTGTATCATATATTTACCTGAGAAAAAGAACACATTGTGTTGTGTACAAAATTATTATACGGCAGGAAGAGCAAAGTATTTTAGATTTTTGGGGTGGCATTCATGTATTGGTTTTGGCACATAACTACCGCAATAAATGAGGGACAACTGTATGCCAACAACCTAAGCACATTTAACAGATCAGCATCGAAGGCAGAAAAGAAAACTTAAAGCTGATTTTAAGGTGTTCCATGACAATATTTTCATGCAGAATGATTTGCCCATGAGGGGTTAACACTAAGGGCATGTTGAATGTTTGCAGGCATATCTTGATTTAAAACTGTGAGAAGGCCAAACATCACTTTGATTGAAGTCTCCTTCTACATCTGGATTCTAAACAGAAGGAAGCAGTACTGGAAATGTTATGAAGATTCTATACAAATAGAATATACTGTGACCAGCAGAGGTGAGATGTAACGAAATACAAATACTTCGTTACTGTACTTAAGCAGATTTTTCTGCTATTAGTACTTTACTTCACTCAATTTTTTTATACAAATATCTGTATTTTTTTTTCTTACATTTTTAAAGCAGGCTCTTTACTTTATTATTTTATTTGTGACATGATCAATCTTTTATCTTTTAATTGTGTGTTGTTTTCAGCCCATCAACCTTTTTCTTGTCATTGCAATCTTTTTCAATGTACCACTGGTGTATAATTTCTTGGCTCTTAAGTACCTAGGTAGCCGACAAAGCAGAAGGCAAAAAGAAATATGGGGCTAGTGTGGATGAGGCAGAGGGAGTCAGTGATGTAAACATGACTGAGAATGTCTCTAGGTTATGTATGTAACCCTAGTTCCCGAAGGGAACGAGATGCTGCATCGCAGCTCTTTGGGAACCCTTCCGCATTGTCCACGCTCTGAATCACATGTGTAATCACACCAGCTTCCGTAAAGGAGAATGAAGTACTGCAGGGACACCGGCAGTGTGGCATGGGGACGCAGTGTCTCATTCCCTCAGGGAACTAGGGTTACATACATAACCTAGAGACGTTCCTCTTTCAGGAACTCAAGCTGCATCCCAACACTTTGGAAACGAGTTGTCCGTAATGGTGTGCTATATAAGGTGAAAAGAGATCCTAAGCTTAACAATAAACTGTACCTGTTTGTTGTGCCTGGTTTATTGAAAGCACAAGTTGTTCATGGAATTCATGATGCAGCAGGCCATCAAGGATGTGGTAGAACACTGTTGCTAGCAAGGCAAGGATTCTTCTGGATATGCATGAAATATTATATTGATGATTATGTGAAGAATGTCATCGATGTGTGGTTGGTAAAACCTCAGAACCCAATGCTCCGTTAGAAAGTATCCGTACATCAGAACCCCTGGAACAAGTCTGCATTGACTTTTGGTTAGGAGAGGTCAGTAATAGTCTATGGATGTGTTGATTGTGACTTAGCATTTTACAAAAATGGCTCATGCACTTCCATGCCAGAACCAGTCTGCCAAACAAGTTGAGAATAAGCTTTGATATGATTTCTTTCTAGTCTATGGATTTACCAAGAGAATACATTCTGACCAAGTAGCTAATTTTAAGAGCAAACTAATCAAGGAACTATTGACCATGGAAGGTGTAGACAAGCCACACACAACTCCATACCACCCCATGGGCAATGGCATTGCTGAGAGGTTCAATAGGACTCTTGGAAACATGATCAGGACATTTCCCCCTAAAGCAAACTCTAAATGGCCATAGATGCTACAGCAACTTTCCCTCTGTTACAACATGAGATGACAGGTTCTTTCTTATGTTTGGCAGGTTTCCTCGCCTTCCAATTTACGTCCTGTTTCAAAACGTGCTTCTAAATTAACTGGTTGCGAACAGAGATTAAAAGGGTACGAGAAAGGTGCTGACAAATAGGAGTCATCTCCATATGAGGTCATCACTGTGTATCCTGATATCAATGTTTACAGGATTCGGGACATTAACTCGGATAAAGTGAGGGCAGTCCATAGACATATTTTGTTATCTGTGAGCTTCCTACTGGTTGATGACCCTAAGGGAAAGGTTGAAAACGATGATGATGTGAATGATGAAACCGATGTTCAAGGTGATGTTGACAGTGATGACAGAATTGCTAATTGGTTATTAAGTAATCCTGATGGTTCTGTTGAATAGGATCATCATATAAACTGTACAAACTTACCTGATGTGGCAAATTGTGTGCCAGACATGCTGGATTCCACGAGTATGGACTTTGGGAACCTGAATGAAAAAAGTGATGTACTTGTGACAAATGATGTTGATTTGCTTGGAGTAGAAGGTCACAAAAGGTTTTGCAATTGCACCTGTGGTGTGTACTCGGCATGTGTGTGGTGTAACAGGCATGTTTTTGGTCTACTATAACAGTGGTCCCCAGGCCGCAGGTCAATTGGCACCGGGCCGCACAGAAAGAATACATAACTTAGATTATTTCCGTTTTATTTATTATCTGATTCTGAACAATGTTTTATTTTGGAAAATTACCGTCATAGACACATTTGTCTATGACTCACTCTTGATGCATGTCATGATGCCTCGTTCACATGTCTTACCTTCATCCGTTACCTTCTTAAAGGTTCTGTTCAGGCAGCTAACACATAATACATTACCGCTTAATTCAAACCCCCAAGCTGGCAAAATTAACAAAAAACAACACAGTGGATTCACGTTTATTATTATATTTAGAAAATGCCAGTCGTATAATTTTATTTTGTTGCATTTATCCGCCATACCTTAAAGGCCGGATCCGTGAAAATATTGTCCAATATTAAACCGGTCCGTGAAAATATTGTCCGACATTAAACCGGTCCATGGCGCAAAAAAGGTTGGGGACCACTGTACTATAAGATTGGGGTTAGGCACCTCTCTAATCTTTATGTACTCATTATGGGAGAATCTATAGATTGACAGCTGTATTGTACACTGTCATTTTTTTTTCCTAGTCATTAAAAACATTGTGTGAGTAATGGAGACCTGCTGTGGGTGAGTTGTTTCTGCTGTAGCAGCTCCGCCCCAGGGCCTCCAGGTGAGGGCAGCTCCGCCCCAGGGCCTACTGGTGAGCTCCTCTCTGTTCCAGAATGTCCCGGTGAGCTCCGCTCCGCTTCAGAGTTTCCCCAAAAGAGCTTCACTCCGCTCCTGGGCTCCTCAGAGCGCTCGACTCCGCTCCAGTGTGTCTAGGAGAGCTCAGCTTCGCTCCAGGACCTCCAGGAGAGCTCAGCTCCACTCCAGGTCTCCACAGAAAGCTCCTCTCTGTCCCAGAGCGTCCCCGAGAGCTCCTCTCTGTCCCAGAGCATCCCTGAGAGCTCCTCTTTGTCCCAGAGCATCTCCGAGAGCTCCTCTCCGCTCCACAGAGTCCCCGAGAGCTCCTCTCAGCGCCACAGAGTCCCAGAGAGCTCCTCTTAGCTCCAGCATGTCTCTGAGAGCTCTCTCAGCTCCAGTGTCCAGGCAAGCTCAGTTCCGCTCCAAGGTCTCCAGGCGAGCTCAGTTCCACTCCAAGGTCTCCAGGCTCCTCCGTCGGTGATGGCTCGCCCTCGAGCTCCCCCGCCAGCGACGGCTCACCCCCGAGCTCCTCCGTTGGCGACGGCTCGCCCCCGAGCTCCTCCGTCGGCGACGTCTCGCCTCTGAACTCCTCCGACGAAGACATCTTAGCCCAGAGTCTCCCGAAACCACACCTCCTAGACCATCTGAAGGCGAAGTCATGCCTCAGCGTTTCTCTCCAAGCGACGTCTCACCTCCGGGTTCTTCTGCGGGTGATGTAACATCTCCAGGTCCTTGGGAGCATGACAAAGCACTCCCGAGTTCCTCTGAAGGCGTCATCATGGCGTCAGACGACCGGAGACGTTTTTCTGCTCCTGGTCTCCACCGAGTGCATCACTCGTACTCCGATCTCTGCTACGGACGTAGCTCCGCTCCAGACCTCCCAGTGGGCGTCAATCCGGCCCTGATCGCCGCCAAGGGCGTCACTCGGTCTCAGGTCACTGCCGTGGAGGTCGCTCAGCCTCGGGATTCCGCCTGGCCCAGCTTGGCCCCTGTCCTACGCCGGAGCTGTCTCTCCACCTCCAGCCTCCGCTGAAGACGTCCCTCCGTCCCCGGTCTCCGCTACAGGCATCTCTCCGTCCCCGGTCGCCGCTGGAACCGTTTCTCCGTCTCCGGCCTTCGCCCTGCCTCCGGTCTTGGCCCTGCCTCTGGTCTTCGCCGGTGCTTCCGCTCCATTCCTGGCCAACTTCTTCTTCTTCTTCTTTCGGCTGCTCCCATTAGGGGTCACCACAGTGGATCATCCGTCTCCATACCACTCTGTCCTCGACATCTGCCTCTTTCACATCAGCTACCCGCATATCTTCCCTCACCACATCCATAAACCTCCTCATTGGCCTTCCTCCTTTCTTCCTTCCTGGTGGCTCCATCCTCAGCATTCTGCTACCAATATAACTCATGTCCCTCCTCTGCACATGTCCAAACCATCTCAATCCTCCCTCACCTTGTCACCAGATACCCTACTATCACAAATCACTCCTGTCACTCTTCTCCACCCACTCCACCCTGCCTGCATTTTTTTCTTTACTTCTCTAACACACTCTCCATTACTTTGCACTGTTGACCCCAGGTACCTGAACTCCTCCACCTTCTCCACCTCTTCTCCCTGCATCGCACCACTTCACTGCCCTTCCTCTTATTCACACACATGTACTCTGTCGTACTCCTACTGAGTTTTATTCCCCTTCTTTCCAGCGCATACCTTCACCTCTCCAGGCTCCTCTCAACCTGCTCACTACTCTCACCACAAATCACAATATCATCCGCAAACATCATAGTCCAGGGAGACTCCTGTCTGACCTCGTCCGTCAACCTGTCCATCACCACTGCAAACAGGAAAGGGCTCAGGGCCAATCCTTGATGCAGTCCGACCTTCACTTTGAACCAGTCTGTCGTTCCTACTGCACACTTCACTGCTGTCACACTGTCCTCATACATGTCCTGCACCACCCTTACATACTTCTCTGACACACCTGACTTCCTCATACAATACCACAACTCCTCTCTTGGCACTCTGTCGTAAGCTTTCTCTAAATCCACAAATACACGATGCAATTCCTTCTGTCCTTCCCTATACTTCTCCATCAACATTCTTAAAGCAAATAAGGCGTCTGTGGTGCTCTTCCTCGGCATGGAACTATACTGCTGCTCACAGATGGTCACCTCTTCTCTCAGCCTGGCTTCCACTACTCTTTCCCATAACTTCATGGTGTGACTGATCAACTTAATTCCCCTGTAGTTACTGCAGGTCTGCACATCTCCCTTATTCTTAAAGATTGGTACCAACACACTACTTCTCCATTCCTCAGGCATCTTCTCACCTTCCAAAATCTTGTTAAACAATCTGGTTAAAAACTCCACTGACATCTCTCCTAAACACCTCCATGCTTCTACCGGTATGTCATCTGGTCCAACCGACTTTCCACTCTTCATCGGTACAAATCCTTTTCTCCTTCCTTAGTGTCCATTCTCTCATATGCCTTTTCCTTGGCTTTCGCCACATCCCTCTTTACCTGCTGCCGTATCTCCTTGCACTCCTGCCTACTTTTCTCATCACTCTGTCGATCTCACTTCTGTTTTGCCAAACTCTTTCCCCTTATGCTCTCCTGCACTTCCTCATTCCACCACGTCTCTTTGTCTACCTTTCTATTTCAAGATGTCACACCAAGTACTTTTTTAGCTGCCTCCCTCATCACTCCTGCAGTAGTTACCCAATCATCCAGCACCTCTTCACCACCACAGAGCCCCTGTCTGACCTCTTCCCTGAACCTCACACTACAGTCTTCCTCCTTCAGTGTTCACCATCTTATTCTTCTCTCAGTCCTCACGCTCCTCCTCTTCTTCTTCACCTCCAAAACCATCCTACAGACCACCATCCGATGCTGTCTAGCTACACTGTCCCCCGCCAACACCTTACAGTCTCCAATCTCCTTCAGGTTGCATCTCCTACATAGAACATAGTCCACCTGTGTGCACCTTCCGCCACTCTTACATACATACCATCTACCACTTCATCTAATTCACTCCAGATTCTTTCCTTCTCCTCCATCTCACAACCCACTTGCGGAGCATAGGCACTGATGACATTTATCATCATCCCTTTAACTTCCAGCTTCACTTACATCACCCTATCAGAAACTCTCCTCACCTCCACTACACTTTTACTGTACTTTTCCTTCAGAATCACCCCTACACCATTTCTCTTTCCATCCACACCATGATAGAACAGTTTAAACCCACCTCCAATGTTCCTGGCCTTACTGCCTTTCCACTTGGTCTCCTGAACACACAACATATCTACCTTTCGCCTCTCCATCATATCAGCTACCTCGCTCCCGTTACCTGTCATAGTACCAACATTTAAAGTACCAACCCTAACATCCACTCTCCTACACTTCTCCTTTCCCTGCCATCTCTGTGGACATATTCTTCCTCTCCTTCTCCACCTTCGGCCAACAGTAGCCCAATTTCCACCGGTACCCTGTTAGCCAACGGTACCTGTGGCGGTCGTTGGTAACCCGGGCCTCGACTGATCCGGTATAAAATTCTGATTTGTGATCCGCATATTTGCTTTGGCACATGTTTTACTCTGGATGCCCTGCCTAACTCAACCCCCCCTATTTATCCAGGCTTGGGCCTGGCACTAAGAGTGCACTGGCTTGTGCCTCCCTAATGGCTGGGTTATTATATGCGTTTACTACTACTACTACTACTACTACTAATAATAATAATAATAATAAGGTCCTTGTTTTAAATGGCGCTTGGTGGCATCTACTTATCACCAACATACAGCATCAGTTCGACAACAAGCAGAACATTTTGAGAGTAATAAACAATGTAAGAAACTACTGACTCCAACTTGCCACAACATCTGTGACCTTATTTGCAAGATTTTCGTGAAGTTGTTAAAAAGAAGTTTTTGGGCTTAAGATAATTCATTTTATATCAATTATTGTTGGACTCATTAATATCATTCTATTAACAGATTGCTCTGCTGAGGGTAACATAAACTGAGTTGATTTGTTAGTTTTGTGATAAAAAAATAATAGGAATATTATAGCCATAATAAATTATAGTACATTTGAAGGCATATACATTTGTATTTTTACTCCAGTAAAAGTGTTCCCTTTAAACTTTCACTTGAGTAATATTTCCCCTCGTGTATCTCAACTTTAACTCAAGTACATGGTTTGTGTACTTCATCCACCACTGGTAAAAACCTAATACTATATTAGTGTAGGATGTAGCTGTGACATATAATTCCAAGCAAGACCAAAGTGGTCCATTACACCTACCCCTGTGGCAACACATGCTCAATGTAGGAAATTTATTGGCTCCCTAAATACAAATGGAGCGACATTTCAGATTATAAAAATCCTTGAAAATGTTTCAGTTGCACAATATAGGTTCCACCTGCATTTGTTAGCTGCAGGTGCATCCAATGACATTTAATATAATAAGTCAAATTTTTTTGGATGATCAACTATAATTAATTTAGCATTTTGTACTGCCAGTGGCAGAAATTATGACTTATGTGACAGGCTAAAGCAAGAATGATCTGTTCGATTCACAGAATTATATCAGACCAAGCAAGAAAGTAAGACACTTCTTCGTTTTAGACAGACTCTGCACCCAAATGCACATCTCTCACCAAAACATCTGAACAGAGCCTGAGTCTGTAGTTAATGCATGTCTGAGGACTGAATATGCCATATTATAGTTCAAAACAGAGCGCATGTGTAACGGTGTGTAAAATAGTTACATTAATGCATAAATAGGGACAGCGCCATCTGTCTGTTGCGTGATGGCATTTAGCACGTGAAATAGGGACCGCCCAAAGCAGATATAATGAGACTATGCTGTGGGTAAGTCGCACGTTTTCAGCAGCTGGAGAATTAAATGTTAAATTGATGAAAAACACATAACTAACTGCTTTATTGCTTATTTATTCTGCAATTAACTGTTTGTGAACTGTTTATGTTTGGCGTCAAATGTGGTGTTTTATATTTAGTTATTTTTAGTTTGTGTTACAAGGCCTAATTATAATTGATTGTGCATAGGAAGTGCACTCATAATTGATTGTGCATTGTCTTTGTTGTTCTTTTAATTCTCCATGCGGGTTCCCTTATTTCCTGTTCTCCATTGTGCAGGTATGTTGTAAGATGTGTTGTATTAATGTGTTTAATGTATTCGCTAATTGTTAAAATTGAACTGTGTTCGCCGCTAGGTGGGGATGTTTACCCTCCAATCCAATTGAATTGAATTGAATTGCTAAGTTTTTCACTCATTTGTGATCAATTCATTGAAAATGTTTTGTACACTATACGATCACAACGCATAAAGGTTTAATTGATTCAAAAAGATAAAAAAAAAGCTATAGGAAGCAGATATAATGAGACTATGCTGTGGAAGGTTTTTTTTAATTCGCCATGCGGGTTCCCTTATTTCCTGTTCTCCATTGTGCAGCTCAGCAGAAACGACTGCCCGGGCAAGACCGTCACACGCGCTCTAACCTGATTGGTGGTTTGCTTGGTGTTTGACCATTAAAGCTTTTATCCACTCATAAATAAAAAGAAACAACTGAGTTCACAAAATATAGTTGAGTCAAAAGTAAGATATTTGATTTTGGAATTTAGTGAAGTTAAAGTCTCCTTAAATGGAAATACTTCACTATATTACGGATATGTGAAGAAACTGCTTTAGTACAGCAATTAATTAGATTTACTTCGTTACTGTCCACCACTGGTTTCTACTTCATAGAAATGTAGCAGCAAAGGCATTGTCAGGTTTTAGTTGTGGGTGGAGAGGAAGCAGGTTGTACTGCAAGGTGAAAACTATGACTAAACTGTGTGTGATGCTTTCGGTGATTGTTGTAACTGTAGAGACAGAGCTGGCTGAGCTCACACAAAACAAACAAGCATGCAAACATGGGGTGTATTTCAGGATGATAAACATTTGTGTGGGGCAGGTGGATTTTTGATCTCATAGCTTAAGTCAAGTTTTAATCTTATCGAGGACAAGCTAATTGTTAGATTAACATTTTGTACATGCATGTGCATAATAAATTGTTTAGTTTTCAATTTTAAGGCATTTTTTTTTTTATATCTTACGACAATAATATAATAGCAAAACTATTTTCATTTTAATTGTAACTGTCATTGACCATATGTAGCAACAAATACGAAAGTTTGCAAACTTTTTTAATTAATCTTTTCCATTTATGCAAGCTATTTAATCTGATATTGGATTTTGCAATAATACAAAACATGACAAACATTTACACTGAAACACTGTTTTAAACAGTATAAAATACTCAGTGTAGGAAGTGATGGCTGCAGCACCTGACTGCTGCAACAAGGTGTCAGGAAAGCTTTCCAATTTCTGGCCAGATCTCGTCAGGGAGCTGCTGCAGGTTTTACTGAAATGATTGGTGGAACCCATTTGCTCATGGTGAACTCTATTATGTGCAAATAACTTTTAAACTGGAACATTGGACTGGGTTGACATGAAAGGCAGAAGATTCCTGACCCAGTGGAAACACTTTACAAAAGTCCACCATGTGACTGCATCAGGCCAAAAACAAATCCCTAAAAACAAATACTAAAAGAAGACATTAAATATAGTAATAAAACATTTTCCCTCAGTATGTGGACAGTATGAGGTTACCTCTGGTTCAACCTCCAGCAGCTCCAGATCAAAATGGATACAGTTGTATTCCAGGATATTGTATGCAGGTCTTCTTTTCTTCTTTTTCTATAAAGTTATCCAGAATCCCATTGTCCTTCCTGTAGACCACAAAATTTTCGTCTTCACAGAACACCTCCAGATCTAATCTTCCCACTTCTCCATGACCAACAAGTGACTGAGAGGAAAATGTGCGTTGTTTTGCTGGAAAAAAATATGGTTTTTAATGTTATATAGTATTAGTTGTTTTGTTTTTCCATGTTTATTGTGATGCTACAGGAATGAAGAGGGCTGAGATAGACAGAAGCAGTTGTGTTAAATGGCCACATAAACATGGAATTCAGTACAAGGGCAATAATCTCTACATTGTGATTTTATGATTAGACTTTAGGTCAGGGGTGGCATGCGGCTCTTTGGCTGGTTTCATGCGGCTCTTACGTTCATTCTGAAGTTGTATTGTGTTTGTGTTTTTTTTAATGTGCGTGTTCGCTTCGCTTGAGTTCAATACGGTATTTTTAAGACTTAAATGATCTTGCCCCTACCCGTACTGGGCAACTTTGCGGTATATTCATCTCGCGCGCATGCACATTTGACGAAAATACCGTATTGAACTCAAGCGAAGTGAACACGCACATAAAAAAAACCCCACAAACAGTCTGTGTTTTCTACACTCAATCACATGAAATCAAAGCATCGATCTGTTCTGACTGACACACATGTGAAAGAATTGCTTCTAATGACAACAACGGAATACGAGGCAGATTTGAAGGGGATTGTTCAAGGCAAGGATGCCAAAAGTCCCACTAAGTAACATGCATAGTAAAAGAAAAACGCTGTAAACGCTTGTAAATTATATTTTTGTTTGTGGACTTATTTAAACTAAGAGTTGTGTGTGAGACAGTGCAAACAATGTTCATTGTTGAAAATGACTGTCCTGTGGTCTTAAAACTGTAGGAGTCAATTTCTGTCATTATGTTGGTGTGTGACATTTACTATAAATCTGGCTGAGCAGAGCTGTGTGTGTGTGTGTGTGTGTGTGTGTGTGTGTGTGTGTGTGTGTGTGTGTGTGTGTGTGTGTTAGAGGAAGGGATGGGTGATGTTCATGTGTGCCCATGTGTATGATGTGGCTCTTTGCGGTAACACTGTAAAAAAAAAAATGTGGCGCTCGATCTCTGACTGGTTGGCCACCCCTGAATTAGGTGTTTAATGTTATTTTAAAAATAAGCCTGATGCTGTAATGTTGTACACCCATATATTAAGGTAAATAAATATTAAATTGTTGTGTCATTTATATTGAGCATTACATGGAGAGTTAGAGATTTATGTCTAAAATGAATGATATCCTGGACCTCTTCACTGCAGCAAACACCAGCATGATAATATCCAAAGCTTGATCCCCTGCAACGGCTCACTCTTTTGACTCTTTTAAATTCCTGATCATGCCGTTTGATTGTTGTAAAACCTTCCGGTGCACATCCGCGGGTGATCAAAAACTTGTCCCACAAAAGAATTTACCCACCACAGGGAATATTTTCAGCTAAAAGTGTAAAACTGTGACTAAGGATTGTGCATTAACACAAACATTCATAATGTCTAATCATGTCTACTTATTTTTCAATATGTACTTCATTTTAAAACATTTATTTAAACAAATCCTGCTTTGGATACGTAAACAACTACAGCAATAAAATGTTAATAAAATATATAATGTAGCATTCTGTACTGTATAAAAAATGCCCGTAAATTTAACAGTAAAATACTGTATAAATGCTACAGGATAAAACCGTATTTCACAAAACTTGCAATAACTAGAATTTACAGTGAAAAAACTGTAATTAGTTTTACAGAGTAAGACCATAAATTTAACAGTTAAAAACATATAAAAATATGGTTTATTGCAGTAAAATTAACAATATACTGTATTACTTGCCATTTAAAAAAAATTCAAATTTTGTCTTTCTATTTTACTAAAAGGAAAAAAACATGTTATGGATGTCAAAACACCTTTGGTAAAAACTTAAATTTTTTAATTGTAAGGATGTTTCATGGAATTGCCCTCCTAACATATCTTATTACAAATACATAAACATATTTGACACCCCTGTGCAGTGTGCAATTGAAAACCACAATGCAGGACAGAGGACATAAAAAAATTTTTAACATATGTCTGATAAAATCATCTTTGTCTGTGTAAAGTTCTAATATAACGACTTCTAAAAAAAATTGATTGCTTAAATTGTCTGCCTAAAACGCTTAAAAATGTCCACCTTGACATTTGTCTATTTGATTTTGAGAACTGAAATATTGTTTTGCTGTAATTAAAATTGATTTAAACATTTTTAGGGTGTGTGAAATGATATTTCTGAAATTTCAATTATCTGTTTTGTCTCCGTCCTTAGGAAACCCAGCCATTAGGAAGGTACAAGCCAGTGCCCTCTTAGTGTCGGTCCCAATCCCGGATAAATGGGGAGGGTTGCATTAGGAATCCAGTGTAAAACATGTGCCAAATCAAATATGCAGATCACAAATCAGAATTTCATACCGGATCGGTCGAGGCCCGGGTTAACAACGACCGCCACAGGTATCGTTAGCCGACGGTGGAGAAGGAGAGGAGGAAGACGTCTACAGAGACAGCAGGAAAAGGAGAAGTGTAGGAGAGTGGAGGTTCGGGTTAGTACTTTAAATGTTGGTACTATGACTGGTAAAGGGAGAGAGATAGCTGATATGATAAAGAGCAGAAACGTAGATATGTTGTGTGTTCAGGAGACCAAGTGGAGAGGGAGTAAGGCCAGGAACATTGGAGGTGGGTTTAAACTGTTCTATCATGGTGTGGATGGAAAGAGAAATGGTGTAGGGGTGATTCTGAAGGAAGAGTACAGTAAGAGTGTAGTGGCGGTGAAGAGAGTTTCTGATAGGGTGATGATCGTGAAGGTGGAAGTTGGAGGGATGATGATGAATGTCATCAGTGCCTATGCTCCACAAGTCGGCTGTGAGATGCAGTAGGAAAGACAGAATGGTTCAGGGTGAAGGTTGGACTGCATCAAAGATCGGCCCTGAGCCCTTTCCTGTTTGCAGTGGTGATGGACAGGTTGATGGACGAGGTCAGACAGGAGTCTCCCTGGATTATGATGTTTGCAGATGATATTGTGATTTGTGGTGAGATTAGTGAACAGGTTGTGAAGAGCCTGGAGAGATGGAGATATGCGCTGGAGAGAAGGGGAATGTAAGTCAGTAGGAGTAAGACAGAGTACATGTGTGTAAATGGGAGGGAGGGCAGTGGAGTGGTGCAGTTGCAGGGAGAAGAGGTGGAGAAGGTGGAGGAGTTCAGGTACCTGGGGTCAACATAGCAAAGTAATGGAGAGTGTGTTAGAGAAGCGAAGAAAAGAGTGCAGGCAGGGTGGCGTGGTTGAAGAAGAGTGACAGGATTGATTTGTGATAGTAGGGTATCTGCAATAATGAAAGGGAAAGTTTATAGGACTGTGGTGAGACCTGTGATGTATGGATTAGAGACAGTGGCATTGAGTAAAAGACAGGAGGCGGAGCTGGAGGTAGCAGAACTGAAGTTGTTAAGGTTTTTGTTGGAAGTGACGACGATGGACAGGATTAGACATAAGATTATTAGAGGGACGGCCCATGTAGGATGTTTTGGTGACAAGGTGAGAGAGGTGAGATTGAGATGGTTTGGACATGTGCAGAGCAGGGACATGAATTATATTGGAAGGAGAATGCTGAGGATGGAGCCACCAGGAAGGAGGAAAAGAGGAAGGCCAAGGAGGAGGTTTATGGATGTGGTGAGGGAAGACATGCAGGTAGTTGGTGTGAAAGAGACAGATGTAGAGGACAGGGGGTATGGAGACGGATGATCCGCTGTGGCGACCCCTAATGGGAGCAGCCGAAAGAAGTTGTCTCTGTCCTCAGGAGTGTGTTTTAAGGTAGGAAAAATTCAACAAGCATTAGAAAAGGTAACCTTTAAGAATCATCCAATCATAATAAACGTTGCACCTTGGCGCCAGGCAGCATTTGCTTTCGCGCTTTTCAGCAGTGGCGAAATTGCAATACTTGCGAAGCATTGTTGGGGCTGAACTACAAATTGGTAGAAATATTCTTTAAGATAAATGTGTATGGGCACATTGGTAAGTTGGATTAAACTGTTTTTTAATCAGTGTGTGATTTTAAACACGAGTAGCATGTATCCGGTCCTTGCTTTCATGACGCATAAGCATGATGCAAAGATGATTTTATCATTCATGAGGAATGTTTGTGCAATCAAGAACAAGCATCTCGCACAGGCTATCACAAAAATGTACAGGACAGAAAAATGGTTGCTCCAAGAATGTGAAAGACATGATTCTTCTACTTCTCTCCTATTTTGATGAGAAAGATAAGCTTCTTCATTATGTAGAAGAGACAAGCCTCGCAAAGGATGTAGAGTTGGAAAACCTGCCTGTGACACCTTGCATTATTGTGTGTGGTAAGTATACGTTTTTACATATTTTCCACAACACAGACTAATAACTCAGTTTACAAAAATAGTCCAGTTCAAAAGTTGATACCTTAGATGCTAATTACTGTATGATATTACATAAATCATAAACATTTCTGTTTTGTGATTATTGTTCACAAGTGTCTTGTTTAATCTGAAATTTAAAACGTATAAAAAAATTAAACCAGTTCTTGCACGTTATTTGCTTTTTGACATGTTCTGCATATTTATCCCCTTTCTACCACTGACTGAATAAATTTGGAAATTTGTTTTTAAATAATGTGGACATTTGAGAGACTCGGGTAATAGTTGTGTATGAGTCTTATTATTGTCCTTAGTGTTAAAAGATGAGGGTCATGGTCAGATATTTGGATGCTGAAAATTCAAAGCATGTTCAGGACCTGGTGGACTTTGTTTAATGTCTCAAATCAAATGAGAGTAATGAACAACAAAAACAGAACGTTCATCTTTCATGTAACATCAGACAGTATTAAGCATTTGGGGTATCTAAACCTTTTAACTAGGTTATTTTAGTAAATGGAGTTAGTAATTTGTGTTGTAGAATATGTAGAAATCTATTATGTGAAATAGTTTTTTCAGGGCAGTACTTAATCATGTTTAAAAGATTGCTGTAGTGTTGTGTGTTGATGTTTTGTAGGTTTACATTATTTCTAGAGCCTTTAATCATTTTATGTTATAAAAGTAGTCAAATGGATATTGTATGAATAAGAATTTTTAAAACTGCATTTAATGATATTTTAATAGTACTACAGCTTTTGTAAGGTAAATATTTACATCCTGGATTCTTAAGAATACAAGTGTGAACTCAATCTGAATCTAATTTCGATCAGCTCACATTTCAGTGTTTCTTAATAATGTTAATCATTAGTCAATCATACCACATTTTATAGAGCTTGCTGTGAGTTATGTGGCTACTGCTTTGGGTGCAAAAGGGTGCATTGACTACATTTATAAACTACATTTCCCATAATGCATGCTGATCATGTTACCCATTAAGTGATGTCATCCCACCTCTAGATTGCAGGGTTTCCACATCAGTGCCATTTTCCGAATTAAGAAATACAACGATTCCAAAATGTCCAGGAAGAGAAAAACTGATGCAGATGGAAGGCTGTTTCAAGAAAGATTGGAAGGCGAATATATGTCCGTGCTTCAAGGAGAAAAACCGGTATGCCTTTTGTTTTATGAGGCAGTGGCGGTTGTCAAAGAGTACAATCTACGGTGGCATTTTGACACCAAACACGCGAAGTATGGCAAAGTGAGACTTCAAGAAAAACAAAAGAATTGTGCAATAATTAAAAGGCAAATTTCGATCGCAGGATGCGTTCAAGAGAGCCACAAACAAAAACAATGCGGCAGTAAAAGCTAGCTTTATTGTGGCTGAAGAAATTGCTTGCGCTGCAAAGTCTTTTTCAGAGGGTGCATTTTTTTAAAGCAGTGTATGCTGAAGGTCTGTGAGCAAGTGTGTCCCGACCAGATACAGACTTTTAAAAATGTCAGTTTATCAAGAAACACCATTGTGGACCGAGTTAAGGAACTAGCAGGAAAACCTGGCAACACAGCTGGCAGAAGAGACACGCAGCTACATAGTTTTCATTAGCTTTTGATGAAAGCACAGACAACATCAATACAGCGCAGCTATCCATTTTTATTAGAGGCATCAAGTTGGACCTTTCTGTCACTGAGGAGCTGTTGGATGTAGTTGCCATGTATGGGACAACAGGACGAAACATTTTTGAAGCGGTGGAGAAGTCCGTAAGAAAGTCATCACCCAGATGTCCGACATGATCACAGCTTTCCAGCATAAACTTGATTTGTGGATGTTCCAAATGAAACAGGACAATCTTGCCCACTTTCCTGTTTGTCAGGAGCATCTCAGCTGCATTTCCTGGTACTTTTTCATGTACTCAGCTAGCTACCAAACTGAGCCGGTTAATTAATAAGTTTGATTGGCGCTTCTCTGACTTTAGAGGACAGCACTCAGGCTTTGCCATCTTTCCCAATCCTTTCACCACCGACGTCTGCACTGCACCCCAACATCTTCAGACGGAGTTGATAGAGCTTCAAAGCGATAGTGGCCTGAGAGCAAAGTTCCAGGATGCTGCAATCCAGGACTTTTACCATCACCTGCCCCCTGGTTTGATGCCACAGCTTCGACTTCATGCTGCCCGTGTTCTGTCTATGTTTGGGAGCACCTATCTGTGCCAGCAGATGTTTTCAATCATGAATCTAAACAAGACCAAGCACAGATTAAGAATCACTGATGACAACCTCCATGCTGTTCTATGGATTGCCTCAGCACAAGACCCAAAACCAGACATTGACATACTGGCCATGGAAAAAAGGTGTCAGACATCTGGTCAGAAAACACATAGGTAAGCATTTTTAAAAACCTAATTCAAATATAATAAAATGTATTTCAACCAAAAACAAGAATATTTAAACTGTGTGCAATTTAATGATTAATAATATAGTCTAATATAATAATATAGTCTAATATAGTCTAAGGTACATCGGCCAACACTACTGATTCTGAAGGCCCTGGCCAGATTAGATTGACATGGCAGCAAATAGAAAAAGAAAAATCTAACATTCACATACGGGAAGCAGTGCAGCCAAGAGAAACTCTACGAAATAAAGAGAATAAATTGTTGGGAATAAATTAACACAATTTCATTGAACTAATATTAGAATTTATTTTTTGATTGTAGATCAGTGCTTCTGATAATGTTTAGGCCAGCAGAGAAGAACTTGCTGGCACTGACGGCCCACAACTGCACTACTCTGATTCAGAACTTTATTTAGAATGAGCATATTTTAAATATTCCAGAAGAACACCCAGGAGAGTGAGGTATATTAATACATTTCCAAAAACTCTATTATACATATATTTATATATTAAAAATACATTATTAAATGTTGACAAATCAGTTTAAAAACTAAAATGAATTAAATTGTATTATCTTATTAAGGGTCAAAAATTGCAACAATGTTTAGAATCTGCAAAAACTACGGCCATGTAAATGATTGTGTGTTGTGTGGAAACTCACCAAGCCCTGACTTTATAGTTACAGCAGCCCCTGAAACCACAAACTCACACAAATAGACTGGCAGTAACTAGTAATTCAGACTCGATTCAAATTCAGTATGAAAATATACTTTGTTTTATTGATGTTAAGAAGATAGTACAGAATGCTACATTATAGATTTTATAAAAATTTTATTGCTGTAGTTGTTTACGTATCCTAAGCAGGATTTGTTTAGATAAATATGTATTAAAATAAAGTACATTTGAAAAAATAAGTAGACATGATTAGACATTATGAATGTTTGTGTTAATGCACAATCCTTAGACACAGTTTTACACTTTTAGCTGACAATATTCCCTGTGGTCGGTAAATTCTTTTGTAGGACACGTTTTTGATCGCCCTTGGATGTGCACCGGAAGGGTTCGCAATAATCTAACGGCATGATCAGGAATTGACGTTAGACCTAAAGCTTGGAGACCTGTTCCTGGTAAAAAGAGGAAGCCGTTGCGGGGGATCAAGCCTAGGATACCATCATGCTGGCGTTTACTGCTGTGAAGTGGTCCAGGAGATCATTAATTTTACATGTAAATCTCTAACTCTCCATGTAATTTTCAATATAAATAATGACACAACAATTTAATATTTATTTAAATTAATATATGGGTGTATACATTACAGCATCTCAGGCTTCTTTTTAAAATAACATTAAACATTTAAATTCTAATCATAAAATCACAATGTAGAGATGATTGCCCTTGTACTGAATTCCATGTTTATGTGGCCATTTAACACTTAACTGCTTCTGTCTATCTCAGCCCCCTTCATTTCTGTAGCATCACAATAAACATGGAAAAACAAACAACTACAGTGGAACCCACTTATCTCGACCTCGGTTAACACGCCAACCCTATTAAGTCAACGTTTTTGAAGTGGAACCGGCAAATTCCCACTTTGTCTTAGCATTTTTTAATCAGTTATGTCGATTCCTTTATGTCGCCGAACCCTAATATCTCGAGCACAAGGGGGGGGCAAATTTGCCACCTAACGTCGGTTATGTCAGGAATCCCCCTGCCACGCCCCCTTCGGCGGTGGCATTCCCCGAAGCACCCTGCTTCTTTTCGTCGCAGTCATGCTGATCACACACACCTGACTCTCATTCGCTCACTTATCCTATCTCCTATTTAAGCCCCTCACCTCCACACACTCGCGGCCCGTTATTGTTTGTGCATGATCGTATGTGTTGGTTCATGGCGGTCTGTGTAATCGCGTATACGTATCCCGCTACGTACCCTTCTGCTCTGACTCCGCATTCTCTCAACGGCACCCCGGATTACCCCGATCCTGGTGTTTTCCATGTTCACGCTGTTTGCACCACGTTTATCCGTTGCTGCCCAGCGCTGCGCTTTCCATAGCGCGGATCCGTGGATTCTCTACACGATCTGTCTCTGCTTTCACAGAACTTCGTGGACCGCGCACCCGGAGCGCACCACTTGATATTACTGCTTCGCTACAAGTATTGGTGGATTATCTCCTAAGTATTCTCAATAAACTCTGTTTACGTTTACTTTGGCTTCCGCCTCCTTAGCCGCATTACAGGTTATCTCGATCCGCATGACCAATCAATCAAATCGCGGCAACGCTGTTGTGTAAAAAAACCTCAAAAAACACGTGCATGCACATTCTCATTTAATAACGCACATCATGTACATAAAGAAATTTCAAGCACGTTAATATATTGCCGCCATATTGGGTTTTGATTATCTCGATCATCGGTTATCTCGACGCATTTTGGCGTCCCCCTAGGCCAGGGGTGGCCAACCAGTCAGAGACCGAGAGCCACATTTTTTAATGTGTTACCGCAAAGAGCCACATCATACACATAGGCACACATGAACATCACCCATCCCTTCCTCTTACACACACACACACACACACACACACACACACCTCTGCCCAGCCAAATTTATAGTAAATGTCACACACCAACATGATAATGACAGAAATTGAATCCTAAAGTTCCAAGACCACAGGCCAGTCATTTTCAACAATGAACATTGTGTGCACTGTCTCACACACACAAACTCTGTTTAACCAAGTCCACAAACAAAAATATAATAATTTACAATAGTGTTTTTCTTTGACTATGCATGTTACTTAGTGGGACTTTTGGCATCCTTGCCTTGAACAATCCCCTTCAAATCTACCTCGTATTCTGTTGTTGCCACTCGAAGCAATTCTTTCACATGGGTGTCAGTCAGAACAGATTGATGCTTTGATTTCACGTGTTTCAGGGTAGAAAACACAGACTTTGTGTTTTTTTTTTATGTGGGTGTTCACTTCGCTTGGGTTCAATACGGTATTTTCGTCAAATGCGCATGTGCGTGAGATGAATATACCGCAGGGGGGGCAATTAATTTTTACAAGGGGCCACATGAGAAACCTGAAATGTGTCAGAGGGCCACACCAACGATAATATTTCATGGATGCACCGAAATGAAAATTCAATTCAAAAGGCATTGAAATCCATATTTTTTTTTGTTATGCCTTTTGCCTTGGCACCATCACTGGAAAACTTTCCTGCCTTTTTAAAAACGTCCACTACAGACGGAGTGCGCATGCTCGGATTGACTTTACTGTTCTGCGCCGCGTTCTTCTCATATTTAGAAGGCAATCGGGATGTTTGGATTTCAGGTGATAAATTTAACCCGACTTGGAGAAACTCTTTGCAGATACACCCCCTCTTGAAATTTCAGCATTGCATGTTTTGCACATCGCTCTCCGCACACCGTAGACATGTTGGCTCTTCTCCAGATAACCGTGTGCTGGCTGCGCTTTTTTATTGCATCATTACAATTGTGTTTCTGCCGTGTTGTTTCGGTGATTTAGGTATTTCTGAAAATTCTCGGTGCATCCCTGTAATTTATGATTGGCCTCATGCCAAGGTCTGATATACCGCAAAGTTTCCCAGTAGGGGCAAGCTCATTTAAGTCTTAAAAATACCGTATTGAACTTAAGCAAAGTGAACACGCACATTAAAAATCAAACACACAAAAATCGATATGAACGTAAGAGCCGCATGAAACCGGCCAAAGAGCCGCATGCGGCTCGCGAGCCGCGGGTTGGCCACCCCTGCCCTAGGCCCTTGACATAACAGGGTTCCACTGTATTTATAATACTATATAACATTAAATACCATATATTTTTTCCAGCAAAACAACAAACATTTTCCTCCCAGTCCCTTGTTGGTCATGGAGAAGTGGGAAAATTAGATCTGGAGGTGTTCTGTGAAGACGACAAGTTTGTGGTCTACAGGAAGGAGAATGGGATTCCGGGTAACTTTATTGAAAAAGTGTGTATAGCGAAGAAAAGAAGACCTGCATACAATATCCTGGAATACAACTGTGTCCATTTCGCTCTGGAGCTGTTGGAGGTCGAACGAGAGGTAATACATTTATTTGTGTGTCCACCAAAATTTAAAATAAAAAATTAAATAAGAACTAAATGTAAGCACTATTGTTATGATCGTGGGACATTGTACATATTAAGAAGAGAAAAAAAAATCAAGAACAACAGAATGAAACTGTTAATTGTCTGCATATCATATTATATATATATATATATATATATATATATATATATATATATATATATATATATATATGCATGCACTGTATGTATAAATTCACACACACACACAAATTAGAACTTTCCCATGTTTAAACCTGTGTAAAAAGTAGTAAATTTTATATATTTTTATGTTTGCTATCAGTATGGTTTCTTATGAAATGTATGTTTCTTATATAGAAAATAATGGATTTTATTAAAAGAATTTTGGATATAACTAAAAACTAATCTACAGAAATGTAATGATGTTGTAGTGCAGTGACTCTGCTGCTGTCCACATACTAAGGGAAACTGTTTTATTACTACATTTAGATGTCTTTTCTTTTTGTATTTGTTTTTAGGGAGATTTCACCATAAAATCCCCAACACCCATTTGCTGTTTTGCTGGAATTGTTTGTTTTAAATTTGTTACATTTTTAAAATTTTAATGTAAAATATTAAATGTTTTGTTTATTAAATAAATCGTTTAAAGTTAATCAATTGTGTTTTTTTATCAGCAGTCATTGCCCAAATCTATTTAGTAATATTATGTCACTTCTTAGTCCATTTCTACAACATGAACAGCAACAATGCATACAATGGGATATCGTCGTGCTGGTGCGGTGCTGACGACTAAGAGGTTAAAAATATTTAAAACAGTGTTCCAGTGTAGGTGTTTGTCATGCTTTCTGATGCTTTTGATGGCAAAATCCAATATCAGATTAAATAGTTTGCATGAATGGAAAATAAGTATTATAAAGTTTGCAAACTTTCCCATTTGTAGCAACACAAGGTTTAATGACCGTTAGCAAAACTATTTTCATATAAATTATAACTTATTATTGTCAAAATATATTTTGAAATAATGCCTATTTTAAAAAGAAAACCCAATTTATTATGCACATACATGTTAATCTAACAATTAGCTTGTCCTCGATAAGATTAAAACTTGACTTAAGCTATGAGATCTAAAATCCATCTGCCTCACACAAATGTTTATCATCCAGAAATACACCCCATGTTTGCATGCTTGTTTGCTTTGTGTCAACTCAGCCAGCTCTGTCTCTACAGTTACAACAATCACCAAAAGCATCACACAGGTTAGAATCAGAGTTTTCTGCTTGCAGTACAACCTGCTTCCTCTCCACTCACAACTAAAACCTGACAATGCCTTTGCTGCTACATTGCTACGTTTCTATGAAGTAGTAACCAGTGGTGGACAGTAACAAAGTAAATGTATTTCGTTGCTTTACTTGAGCAGAACGTATATGTAATATACTGAAGTATTTCCATTTAAGGAGACTTTTACTTCACTACATTTTAAAATCAAATATCTTACTTTTGACTCAACTATATTTTGTGAAATCAGTTGTTTCTTTTTATTTATTAATGGATAAAAGCTTAACTGGTCAAACACACAGCAAGCCGCCAATCAGGTTAGAGCGTGCGCTCTGTTTGTAACTATAATATGGCATAATCTGTCCTCAGACATACATTAACTACAGACTGTTCAGATGTTTTGTGAGAGCTGTGCATATGGGGTCGGAGTTTGTTCTAAAACAGAAGTGTCTTTCTTACTTGGTCTGATATAATTCTGTGAATCAAACAGATCATTGTTGCTTTAGGCTATGTCACGTAATCATAATTTCTGAAACTGTATGTTGGTGATAAGCAGATAAAGCGCCAATCAAAACACGGTTCTTATTATTATGAAGATGATTATTATTATTATTATTAGTAGTAGTAGTAACCCAAGCCAGTGCACTCTTAGTGCCGGTCCCAAGCCCGGGTAAATAGGAAGGGTTGCGTTAGGAAGGGCATCCAGCGTAAAACATGTGCCAAATCAAATATGCGATTCACAAATGAGAATTTCATACCGGATCGGTCGAGGCCCGGGTTAACGACTGCCACAGGTATCGTTAGCCAACAGGGTACCGGTGGAAATTGGGCTACTGTTGGCCGAAGGAGAGGAGGAAGACGTCTACAGAGACGGCAGGAAAAGGAGCAGTGTAGGAGAGTAGAGGTTCGGGTTGGTACTTTAAATGTTGGTACTATGATGGGTAAAGGGAGAGAGATAGCTGATATGATGGAGAGGAGAAAGATAGATATGCTGTGTGTTCAGGAGACCAAGTGGAAAGGGAGTAAGGCCAGGAACATTGGAGGTGGGTTTAAACTGTTTTATCATGGTGTGGATGGGAAGAGAAATGGTGTAGGGGTGATTCTGAAGGAAGAGTACAGTAAGAGTGTAGTGGAGGTGAAGAGAGTTTCTGATAGGGTGATGATCATGAAGGTGGAAGTTGAAGGAGTGATGATAAATGTCATCAGTGCCTATGCTCCACAAGTTGGCTGTGAGATGGAGGAGAAGAAAAGATTCTGGAGTGAATTAGATGAAGTGGTAGATGATGTACCTAGGAAAGAACGATTGGTGATTGGGGCAGACTTTAATGGGCATGTAGGGGAAGGGAACAGAGGTGATGAGGAGGTGATGGGTAGGTATGGTTTTAAGGAGAGGAATGTGGACGGCAGATGGTGGTAGATTTTGCTAAAAGGATGGAAATGGCAGTGGTGAACACATATTTTAAGAAGAAGGAGGATCATAGGGTGACGTATAAGAGTGGAGGAAGGTGCACACAGGTGGACTATGTGCTATGCAGGAGATGCAACCTGAAGGAGATTGAGACTGTAAGGTGTTGGCGGGGACAGTGTAGCTAGACAGCATCGGATGGTGGTCTGTAGGATGGTTTTGGAGGCGAAGAAGAAGAGGAGGAATGTAAAGACTGAAAGAAGAATAAGATGGAAACTGAATGAGGAAGAGTGTAGTGTGAGGTTCAGGGAAGAGGTCAGACAGGGGCTTGGTGGTGGTGAAGAGGTGCCGGATGATTGGGCAACTACTGCAGGAGTGATGAGGGAGGCAGCTAGAAAAGTACTTGGTGTGACCTCTGGAAATAGAAAGCAAGACAAGGAGACGTGGTGGTGGAATGAGGAAGTGCAGGAGAGCATTAGGGGAAAGAGGTTGGCAAAACAGAAGTGGGATCGACAGAGTGATGAGAAAAGTAGGCAGGAGTACAAGTAGTTGCGGCAGCAGGTAAAAAAGGATGTGGCGAAAGCCAAGGAAAAGGCATGTGAGGAGCTGTATAAGAGGTTGGACACTAAGGAAGGAGAAAAGGATTTATACCGATTGGCCAGGCAGAGGGACCGAGCTGGGAAGGATGTACTGCAAGTTAGAGCAATAAAGGATGGAGAGGGAAATGTGTTGACTAGTGAGGAGAGTGTGTTGAGAAGGTGGAGGGAGTATTTTGAGCAGCTGATGAATAAGGAAAGTCAGAGAGATAGAAGGTTGGAGGATGTGGAGTTGGTGAAGCAGGATGTAGATAGGATTAGTAAGGAGGAAGTGAGAGCAGCGATTAAGAGAATGAAGAATGGAAAGTCGGTTTGACCAGATGACATACCGGTAGAAGCGTGGAGATGTTTAGGAGAGATGGGAGTGGAGTTTTTAACCAGATTGTTTAACAGGATTCTGGAAGGGGAGAGGATGCCTGAGGAATGGAGAAGGAGTGTGCTGGTACCGATCTTTAAGCATAAGGGAGATTTGCAGACCCGCAGTAACTACAGGGGAATAAGTTGATCAGTCACATCATGAAGTTATGGGAAAGAGTAGTGGAAGCCAGGCTGAGAGAAGAGGTGACCATCTGTGAGCAACAGTATGGTTTCATGCCGAGGAAGAGCACCACAGATGCCTTATTTGCTTTGAGGATGTTGATGGAGAAGTATAGAGAAGGACAGAAGGAATTGTGTATTTGTGGATTTAGAGAAAGCGTACGACAGAGTGCCAAGAGAGGAGTTGTGGTATTGTATGAGGAAGTCAGGTGCGTCAGAGAAGTATGTGAGGGTGGTGCAGGACATGTATGAGGACAGTGTGACGGCAGTGAAGTGTGCAGTAGGTACGACAGACTGGTTCAGGGTGAAGGTTGGACTGCATCAAGGATCGGCCCTGAGCCCTTTCCTGTTTGCAGTGGTGATGGACAGGTTGACGGACGAGGTCAGACAGGAGTCTCCTGACTATGATGTTTGCAGATGATATTGTGATTTGTGGTGAGAGTAGAGCAGGTTGAGAAGAGCCTGGAGAGGTGGAGATATGCGCTGGAGAGAAGGGGAATGAAAGTCAGTAGGAGTAAGACAGAGTACATGTGTGTGAATGAGAGGGAGGGCAGTGATGTGATGCGGTTGCAGGGAGAAGAGGTGGTGAAGGTGGAGGAGTTCAGGTACCTGGGGTCAACAGTGCAAAGTAATGGAGATTGTGTTAGAGAAGTAAAGAAAAGAGTGCAGGCAGGGTGGAGTGGGTGGAGAAGAGTGACAGGAGTGATTTGTGATAGTAGGGTATCTGCAAGAATGAAAGGGAAAGTTTATAGGACTGTGGTGGGACCTGCGATGTTGTATGGATTAGAGACAGTGGCATTGAGTAAAAGACAGGAGGTGGAGCTGGAGGTAGCAGAGCTGAAGATGTTAAGGTTTTCGTTGGGAGGACGAGGATGGACAAGATTAGAAATGAGTTTATTAGAGGGACAGCACATGTAGGATGTTTTGGTGACAAGGTGAGGGAGGCGAGATTGAGATGGTTTGGACATGTGCAGAGAAGGGACATGAATTATATTGGTAGAAGAATGCTGAAGATGGAGCCACCAGGTAGGAGGAAAAGAGGAAGGCCAAGGAGGAGGTTCATGGATGTGGTGAGGGAAGACATGCAGGTAGTTGGTGTGAAAGAGGAAGATGTAGAGGACAGGGTGCTATGGAGACAGATGATCCGCTGTGGCGACCCCTAATGGGAGCAGCCGAAAGAAGAAGAAGAGGAAGAAGAATTAGTAGTAGTGGTAGTAGTAGTAGTGTAATTTCAGTATTAATTTGTAAATGTGTAAATCTGTAGCTCATCACACAAACTGCCTGGAATGCTACAAAATGAAAGACACTATTAGGAAAGAGTGTAAATGGGCCTAAAAAGAAACTGCAAGCACAGATGTCTGTTAATCAATAAATAATTAATTATTACATTAATGTACAATTTGCCTGTCAATATATATATTTTTTATTAAGGCTCAATTTAACTGCAATGACAATTTTTTTAGGTTGACTTGTAATGAGAAGACAGTATATAATAAGCATACCATGTTATAGATCTTTATTCGATGATAAATGTCAGTGTTTATGCTTCACAAGTGGGTTGTGAGATGGAGGAGAAGGAAAACATCTGGAGTGAGTTGGATGAAGTGGAAGATGGTGTAACTAGGAATGTAGGTGAACGGAACAGAGGTGATGAGGAGGTGATGGGTAGGTATGGAAGTTGGGAGCTGTAGGAGAAGTTGGACACTAGGGAAGGAGAAAGATTTGAACCGATTGGCCAGGCAGAGGGACCGAGCTGGGAAGGTTGTGCTGCAATTTGGAGCAATAAAGGGTCGAGATGGAAATTTGTTTACTAGTAAGGAGAGGGAACATTTTGAGAAGCTGATAAACGAGGAAAATGAGAGAGAGTGAAGGTTGAGTGGTGTGGAGATGGTGAAGCAGGAAGTAAATAGGATTAGTAAGGAGGAAGTGGGAGCAGCAATTAAGAGGATGAAGAGTGGAAAGTCGGTTGGCCCAGATGACATACCGGTAGAAGCATGGAGATGTTTAGGAGAGATGGCAGTGGAGTGTTTAACAAGATTGTTTAACAGGATTTTGGAAGGTGAGAAGATGCCTGAGGAATGATGGAGTGTGCTGGTACCGATCTTTAAGAACAAGGGGAATGTGCAGACCTGCAGTAACTACAGAGGAATTAAGTTGATCAGTCACACCATGAAGTTATGAGAAAGAGTAGTGGTGCCAAGAGAGGAGTTGTGGTATTGTATGAGAAAGTCAGGTGTGTCAGAGAAGTATGTGAGGGTGGTGCAGGACATTGTGAGGACAGTGTGACAGCAGTGGTGTGCAGTAGGAATGACAAACTTGTTCAAGGTGGAGGTTGGACTGCATCAAGGATCTGAGCCCTTTCCTGTTTGCAGTGGTGATGGACAGGTTGACAGACGAGGTCAGACAGGAGTCTCCACGGACTATGATCTTTGCAGATGATATTGGTATTTGTGGTGAGAGTAGGGAGCAGGTTGAGAGGAGCCTGGAGAGTTAGAGGTACGTGCTGGAAAGAAGAGGAATAAGTCAGTAAGAGTAAGACAGAGTACATGTGTGTAAATGAGAGGGAGGGCAGTCGAGTGGTGCAGTTGCAGGGAGAAGAGTTGGAGATGGTGGAGTTGTTCAAGTACCTGGGGTCAACAGTGCAAAGTAATGGAGAGTGTGTTAGAGAAGTGAAGAAAAGAGTGCAGGCAGGGTGAAGTGGGTGGAGAAGAGTGACAGGAGTGATTTCTGATAGAAGAGTATCTGTGAGAGTGAAAGGGAAAGTTTATAGGACTGTGGTGAGACCTGCGATGGTTTGTATGGTTTAGAGACAGTGGCATCGAGTAAAAGACAGGAGGTGGAGCTGGAGGTAGCAGCGCTGAAGATGTTGAGGTTTTCGTTGGGAGTGACGAGGATGCACAGGATTAGAAATTAGTTTATTTGTGTGACAGCGCATGTAGGACGTTTTAGAGACAAGGTGAGGGAGGCGAGATTGAGATGGTTTGGAGGGGGGGTATGGTGACGGATAATCCACTGTGGCGACCCCTAATGGGAGAAGCTGAAAGAATCTTCTTCTTCTTCTTCTTTCGGCTGCTCCCATTAGGGGTCGCCACAGCGGATCATCCGTCTCCATACCACCCTGTCCTCTACATCTGACTCTTTCACACCAACTGCCTGCATGTCTTCCCTCACCACATCCATGAACCTCCTCCTTGGCCTTCCTCTTTTCCTCCTACCTGGTGGCTCCATCTTCAGCATTCTTCTACAAATATAATTCATGTCCCTTCTCTGCACATGTCCAAACCATCTCAATCTCGCCTCCCTCACCTTGTCACCAAAACATCCTACATGGGCCGTCCCTCTAATAATCTTATGTCTAATCCTGTCCATCGTCGTCACTTCCAACAAAAACCTTAACATCTTCAGCTCTGCTACCTCCAGCTCTGCCTCCTGCCTTTTACTCAATGCCACTGTCTCTATGCCATACAACATCGCAGGTCTCACCACAGTCCTATAAACTTTCCCTTTCATTCTTGCAGATACCCTACTATCACAAATCACTCCTGTCACTCTTCTCCACCCACTCCACCCTGCCTGCACTCTTTTCTTTACTTCTAACACACTCTCCATTACTTTGCACTGTTGACCCCAGGTACCTGAACTCCTCCACCTTCTCCACCTCTTCTCCCTGCAACCGCATCACTCCACTGCCCTCCCTCTCATTCACACACATGTACTCTGTCTTACTCCTACTGACTTTCATTCCCCTTCTCTCCAGCGCATATCTCCACCTCTCCAGGCTCTTCTCAACCTGCTCTCTACTCTCACCACAAATCACAATATCATCTGCAAACATCATAGTCCAGGAGACTCCTGTCTGACCTCGTCCGTCAACCTGTCCATCACCACTGCAAACAGGAAAGGGCTCAGGGCCGATCCTTGATGCAGTCCAACCTTCACTCTGAACCAGTCTGTCGTACCTACTGCACACTTCACTGCCGTCACACTGTCCTCATACATGTCCTGCACCACCCTCACATACTTCTCTGACACACCTGACTTCCTCATACAATACCACAACTCCTCTCTTGGCACTCTGTCGCACGCTTTCTCTAAATCCACAAATACACAATGCAATTCCTTCTGTCCTTCTCTATACTTCTCCATCAACATCCTCAAAGCAAATAAGGCATCTGTGGTGCTCTTCCTCGGCATGAAACCATACTGTTGCTCACAGATGGTCACCTCTTCTCTCAGCCTGGCTTCCACTACTCTTTCCCATAACTTCATGGTGTGACTGATCAACTTAATTCCCCTGTAGTTACTGCAGGTCTGCACATCTCCTTATGCTTAAAGATCGGTACCAGCACACTCCTTCTCCATTCCTCAGGCATCCTCTCCCTTCCAGAATCCTGTTAAACAATCTGGTTAAAAACTCCACTGCCATCTCTCCTAAACATCTCACGCCTCTACCGGTATGTCATCTGGTCCAACCGACTTTCCATTCTTCATCCTCTTAATCGCTGCTCTCACTTCCTCCTTACTAATCCTATCTACATCCTGCTTCACCAACTCCACATCCTCCAACCTTCTCTCTCTGTGATTTTCCTCATTCATCAGCTGCTCAAAATACTCCCTCCACCTTCTCAACACACTCTCCTCACTAGTCAACACATTTCCTCTCCATCCTTTATTGCTCTAACTTGCAGTACATCCTTCCCAGCTCGGTCCCTCTGCCTGGCCAATCGGTATAACTCCTTTTCTCCTTCCTTAGTGTCCAACCTCTTATACAGCTCCTCATATGCCTTTTCCTTGGCTTTCGCCACATCCCTTTTTACCTGCTGCCGCATCTCCTTGTACTCCTGCCTACTTTTCTCACCACTTCTGTTTTGCCAACCTCTTTCCCCTAATGCTCTCCTGCACTTCCTCATTCCACTACCACGTCTCCTTGTCTTGCTTTCTATTTCCAGATGTCACACCAAGTACTTTTCTAGCTGCCTCCCTCATCACTCCTGCAGTAGTTCCCCAATCATCCGGCACCTCTTCACCACCACCGAGCCCCTGTCTGACCTCTTCCCTGAACCTCACACTACACTCTTCCTCCTTCAGTTTCCACCATCTTATTCTTCTTTCAAACCTTACATTCCTCCTCTTTTTCTTCGCCTCCAAAACCATCCTACAGACCACCATCCGATGCTGTCTAGCTACACTGTCCCCGCCAACACCTTACAGTCTCAATCTCCTTCAGGTTGCATCTCCTGCATAGCACATAGTCCACCTGTGTGCACCTTCCTCCACTCCTATACGTCACCCTATGATCCTCCTTCTTCTTAAAATACGTGTTCACCACTGCCATTTCCATCCTTTTAGCAAAATCTACCACCATCTGCCCTTCCACATTCCTCTCCTTAAAACCATACCTACCCATCACCTCCTCATCACCTCTGTTCCTTCACCTACATGCCCATTAAAGTCTGCCCCAATCACCAATCGTTCTTTCCTAGGTACACCATCTACCACTTCATCTAATTCACTCCAGAATCTTTCCTTTTCCTCCATCTCACAGCCAACTTGTGGAGCATAGGCACTGATGACATTTATCATCATCCCTTCAACTTCCACCTTCACGATCATCAGAAACTCTCTTCACCTCCACTACACTCTTACTGTACTCTTCCTTCAGAATCACCCCTACACCATTTCTCTTCCCATCCACACCATGATAAAACAGTTTAAATCCACCTATAATGTTCCTGGCCTTGCTCCCTTTCCACTTGGTCTCCTGAACACACAGCATATCTACCTTTCTCCTCTCCATCATATCAGCAATCTCTCTCCCTTTACCCGTCATAGTACCAACATTTAAAGTACCAACCCGAACCTCTACTCTCCTACACTGCTCCTTTTCCTGCCGTCTCTGTAGACGTCTTCCTCCTCTCCTTCTCCTCCTTCGGCCAACAGTAGCCCAATTTCCACCGGTACCCTGTCGGCTAACGATACCTGTGGCGGTCGTTGTTAACCCGGGCCTCGACCGATGCGGTATGAAATTCTCCTTTGTGATCCGCATATTTGATTTGGCACATGTTTTATGCTGGATGCCCTTCCTAACGCAACCCTCCCCATTTACCTGGGCTTGGGACCGGCACTAAGAGTGCACTGGCTTGTGCCCCCCTAATGGCTGGGTTGAGAAGCTGAAAGAATAATAACTATAATTATAATACACGATAAACTCTGTGTTTTAAAGAGAATAAAATCCATAAAGCTCGGAAACTCACTGTTCCAGGGGTCGTACAGTTCGCTTCATCCCGGCAGAGGGTCTTCATCATCCACCTGGAACATGGTGTCTCTCTGAGCTACAGGAGGAAAATTCAAGCGATGCTGAGGAAGGAAAAGTCCGAACAAATAATAACAAATATAGAACCTAACTTTTATTTTTATTATATGAAGATTTACACATATATTAAACCCAAAGAGATAAAATGATTAAATTCCCAATAATTGGTTTGATGTTATCTGGGTGTTAAAAAAAAATCAGCACACCCTCATCTTATACATATTATAAAATAGGACTGGACTGATCTTGCTGATAAAAGCAAGGAACATTCTATTATTATTATTATTATTATAATAATAATAATAAAATAATAATAATAATAATAACTGCAGTTGGTTGTCAGATGTTAGTCTCACACTGCCCTCTAGTGGCTCTAACAGGACTTTCTTTTCACTTAATTCTGTACAAATATTATTAATCGTGGTTTGTTGTCTAGTTATATGTAATGTTGATCTTTTACAAAGCAAGATATTTTTCTAGATCATATTAAACTTCATTCTTTTTTAAGCCTTAAAACTTTTGTGATAAATTAAACAGAAGTTAAATAAAGCTGATTAAAATTAATGTAATAATGTAGAAATAACGAGTACAGATCTAATAACATTTAAACAATTTTTGTCAAAATGTTTTCATAAAATCCAGTCTTTTTGGTGAGAAACTGCATTAAGTTAGTACTAAATGTATTAAAAGTATAATTTACATGCAAGAACTCAATTAAACATATTGTTAAAATAAAATGTAAACTTGATCAAACCTCAAATCAGATTCTGAAATGTATGAATGCTATTTGTTTTGTTATTGAACTAGAAACAGTGAATGTTGATATGTTTGGGAACTGATTATTGTCTTTATATATGCAGGTCAGAGCTTTTTAATGCTATACCACAGTTCATTACAATGAGACGATGATGTAAGATGGCGAGCCAAACCACAGAGACGAAGCTGACTGAGGTGAACCCCTCAAACTAACCCAGGAACAGAGTAGGAACATTCTGACCACCTGCTGGTTTTGCACAAGCAGAACAAAAGTTTATTTTTCTTGAGTAAAACTGCTGAAAGAAATATTTTTAAGGAGGCAGAATGTTTTATGTTACAGATTTGTTTTAGAACTGTGGAATCGAGTCATTTACCTGTGAATCTATCGATTCAGACTCAATTGTACCGAAACCAGTGAACCGACTCTTCTGGACCTTATTATTTTTAAATTAATTTATTGAACCAAAATCTTTTGAACCGAGTTACTTGAACTGAATCTACGGAGTTGAAATTGATTAACCAAACAAAGATGAATAGCTTTGATAAAATTAATTTATTAAATTAAAATGTTATTTCGTATTGTTTTGAATGCCAAAGCGTTATTTCTGATGTTTGTAACTAACTGAGGTTGTTAAAAGTTCTATTTAAACAGTAGATGTTATAAGGTTGCATTCTAACTAAACTTTTAATTTTTAGTTAGGATTTAATTGAAGTCCAACACTTTAATAAAAGAAACAAAACAAAACACAATTTGAAATATTAAATTTTTATTAAACATTACAATAATTATATATATGTTTTTTGTAATTTATTATATGTATGGCATGCGCCCACATGCTGAATCTAAACCTGCCCAGAGCTTTGCAGATTCCTGTTCCTCATGAATTATTAAGAAAGTTGTAAGGATGGTCAGATCTTTCCATGAGGTCAGACCCCGAGAACTGCCATGCAACAAAACAATAAACTTTCTAATCTGAGGAGAAGATCTCTTTCGTTTGAGGAGAGGAAGACATCTGTTCAGCTGCCCTCTCCAGCCCAGGACTTCCACATCCAGCATCTTCACCTCCAAGATTGCCTTTTGTTAGATCTTAGATCTTTGAGTTTGGCTCATTGAAAATGGGGGCAAAAACACGTGTTGCGTTTATAGTTTTGTTCAGGATAGATAGATAGATAGATAGATAGATAGATAGATAGATAGATAGATAGATAGATAGATAGATAGATAGATAGATAGATAGATAGATAGATAGATAGAGCAGCTTTGTCACCAGTGTATCACTCGCAGGTCACATGACTGAAGAGAAACGGCATAAGATTGAGAGGCAGAGGCAGAAAGAGAGAAATGAAAAACGTGACAAAACATGTGACAAAACATGTGACAAAGCAACAACCTTCCTTGATCTCTCGCTCAGTTTTTCCTCTAGCTCTCTCGCATCTCTCTTGCTGTCTTACAGAACAGAATGACTTGACAGGAGTACTCCAGGATGCTCCAATGTGCTCTTGGTAAATAATTTACAGTGTGGGACCCCTCTGATGTACAGCATGTTTATCACCTCTCCCTTTCATCTCAACCCGTCCTTCTTTCTTCCAGCTCTTCTCTTTTTTTTCTGACTCTCTCTGTCCAGTAATACTTCCTAGTTAATGTTGACACACTTATTCATTTCAGTGAAGTGTTGGCTCTTACTGATGGACATCTCTCAAGTTTGCACTTGTTGAAGAAGCAAATTTCAAGTTAGTCAATTTCAGTACAACCTAGTCTAGTTCTGATAGCTGCAGGACCTCCATGGGGTCCTAGGCGTACAGGCTCAATAGGTGTTATAAGGTGAGTATGGTCTGCTCCTATTACAGGGGTTGTACTTTGTCATGGGCTGTAAAAGAATGCCTTTGAACACTTAGGTTTGGCGGAGCACTCTTATCCCATTGCAACACTCCAGCAGAGATATCAACACCTGAAAGGCATTCCTTTACAGCCAATTTTTCCATCCCTTAAAACCCCCTCAAGATAAAGTGGGAGGGAGAGCCAGTGTATTCTGCGGTGTCACACAAACATCAAATTCCTTAGATCCCAGTGATTTTCCAGGCTTGGAACTCCAGACAGAGTCAGAAAGAGAGAGAGATTTAAGGAAGGAACTTCAACATCTCGCCAAACAAAAGATTGAATTTCGGTTCAACTCACCTAATGCCCCTCACTTTGGTGGCAGCTGGGAAAGAGAGATCCGATCTCGTAAAAATGCCCTCTGTACAGTAGTAGGTGCACAAACAGTACTTATCGAGATAGAGGGAATTCTCAATAGCAAACCTCTAGGTTATGTCTCCTCCAATGTAGCAGACTTAGACCCAATTACCCCAAATCTCCTGCTCATGGGGCGGCCAGACAGCTCTTTACCTCAAGTGATCTAATCCGCCAATTAATCCATAGGACGACGTACATGGAGACGAAATTAAATTCTCACTGATAATTTTTTGGTCAAGCTTCGATTGACTCGACATGTAAGTACATTTGACTCAACATGTAAGTACATTTACAGCCAGTTTTCCAACAGATGAACTTCAATCACTTAAAACAATGCTAGATGATGAACCTGAGGTAATCACTTAAGTTGTCCAACAAGCATCACCTAGCGCAGAAGTTTATCTTAGCTTAATTCCATCCAACTTCATTTAGCTTAGCTTAGGTTAGCTTAGGTTTGCTTAGCTTGGGTTAGTTTAGCTTAGGTCCGCTTCGGTTAGGTCCGCTTCGGTTAGGTTAGCTTCAGTTAGGTTAGCTTCAGTTAGGTTAGGTTGATAACCTTCAAAGAAAACAGAAAGATATACATAATTACAAACAAATCTCATCCTGTGCATTAACACAAATATACACAATTCGTACACTTTAAATACACCGACATTATTATTTAAATTACCAAACAGTCTAACAGTTCAAACAGTCTTACTAGCACACAAGTTGCATCAAACTTTTTCCAAAGCACCTCCATCCTACCATTAGCGTCCTGAGTTGACCGATCATTGAATGCTTTCCGGTTCACAATGTCCTCATCCTGCCGTAACTCTTTAGTCACGGTAATCCTTTGAATGAATGGCTTTACCGCTTTCTGCGCATGCTCATATTCAGTCGCGCAAATCAAAAGCTCACCAACCCTCCGGCGTGACTTCGGCTGTTTCTGGTGCTCTTCCGTACTGTTTCCTCAAATGTTTTCAGTTCGGCATTCAGGATTACCGTTTTCTTTTCAGGCAACCAAAATAACTTTTAAACTCACCTAAATAACTTTAAACTCACCTTACCTAATCTCCAGATAAGACACAAATGGCATGCAGACACTAAAACCATTGCCTACCGAACAGCAGCTAGCAATTGACAGCAAGAATCACACACAATCATTTACATTTACATTTGTGGCATTTAGCAGATGCCCTTATCCAGAGCGACGTACAAAAGTGCTTTGAGTCTCTAGTAATGAATAAATCTACACTGGTACGCAAGATTACAAACTTAATATAAATATAACCCTTGAATTCTACAAGCTTGGAAGTGCTAATTTAAGTATTTCAGGAAGAGGTAGGTCTTCAGTCGTCGCTTAAAGATAGTCAGGGACTATATCTCTCATTTTGAGAGAAGGAGGTACCAGTCGAGCAGTACTGGAGGATCTCAGACATCGTGGTGCAGTGCGAGATGTGATGAGGTCACTGAGATAAGATGGTGCTGGTCCATTTTTGGCCTTGTAGGCAAGCATCAGTGTTTTAAATCTTATACATGCAGCTACTGGAAGCAAGTTAAGGAAGCGCAGCAGTGGGGTGGTGTGGGAGAACTTGGGCTGATTGAGTCGTGCAGCTGCATTTTGGATCATTTGCAGTGGACGAATAGCGTTCAGGGGAAGACCTGCCAGCAGAGAGTTGCGGTAGTCAAGTCTTGAAATGACAAGAGACTGAACAAGCACCTGGGCAGCCTGTGTGGACAGAAATGGTCGAATCCTTCGGATGTTATAGAGACAAAATTGACAAGAACGAGCAACATTAGCAACGTGGGAAGAAGGACAGTTCATTGTCCATAGTTACCCTAAGGTTACGAGCAGTGGCTGAAGGGGAGAGCAGAGAGTCATGAAGTGTTATTTGGAGATCTTGACCTGGAGATGAATCACCTGGGATGACCAGCAGTTCTGTTTTGCTGGGGTTGAGTTTTAGTTGGTGTCAAGCATGCTGATATCCAAGCGGAAGCTGTGGTATCTGATGGAGGAAAAGAAAAGATTAGTTGAGAGTCATCTGCATAGCAGTGATAAGAAAACCCATATGAGGATATGACTTCACCAATGGAGTGGGTATAGAGGGAGAAAAGGTGGGGACCAAGTACCGAGCCTTGTGGGACACCAGTGGTGAGTCTGCACGGGGCAGATGTGGATCCCCTCCATGTTACCTGGTATGAGCGACCTTCCAGGTAGGAGGCTCTTGAGGGTTGACAAAAGTGTCTTGTGGTTGACTGTGTCAAATGCTGCAGAAAGGTCCAGGAAGATAAGTACAGATGACAGCTTGGCTGACCGAGCAGCATGCAGTTTCTCAGAAACAGCCAAAACGGCAGTCTCTGTGGAATGTGCTGCTTTGAACCCAGACTGATTAGGATCATGGAGGTTGTTCTGTGGGAGATAGACAGAGAGTTGGTTAAAAACAGTGCGTTCCAGAGATTTAGAAAGAAAGGAGAGAAGTGATACCGGTCTGTAGTTGTTGATGTCTGATGGATCCAAAGCAGGTTTCTTAAAGATGGGACTGACCCTTGCTTGCTTGAAGGTATTTGGTACATAGCCAGATGTTAATGACCCATTGATGATTGTGGAGATGAAGGGCAGGAGATCTTGTGTGATGGTCTGAAGCATAGTTGAAAGGGATTGGATCCAGAGGACAGGTGGTGGGATTGCAAGATTGGATGACTTGCAGTATCTCATCTCTAAACACAGTATAGTTTGAGTGTTCTGAATTCTGTACCGCGTTTTTACTGACACGCTGGGGTGCGTACAATCTCCTGATCAGTGCACACCGATAGTGGTTTCCACATTTTATGGTTTCTTAAGAATACGAGAAGTGTGAACTCAATCTGAATTTAATTTCGATAAGCCCACATATTCAATGTTTCTTAATAATGTTAATCAATAGTAAATCATACCACATTTTATAGAGCTTGTTGTGAGTTATGTGGCTACTGCTTTGTAGCATTTCTCAGTCATGGCAGAATCAAAAGATTGGCCTTAGAGGGAAGGGTCTGCCTATTTCAAATCCAGTCCTTCAATGTCAACCCAGTTGAATGCTCACTTGTCCTTGGGAGAGATTCTTTGTGAATTATTTACTGGATCGGACTTGTATTCTGCAATTTTATGTCTGTGACCCTTAGTAACAAAGAAGATGGTTAATGGTCATTTTATTACCTCTGTTGTTCTTGGTAGTAGCAGCATAAGGAGAGGATGTGGGTTTTTGCCAGCAGTTACATTTTGTTGTGTTACTCCTACATGAAAACTTCAGTGCATTTCTTCCTGTTTTCCGTTCCAATTACCTGAAAGAGAAGCAAAACAACTTTACTAAATTTTAAGGTAAAGTATACGGTTTCTACTTAAGTGTACTTTAAATTCATCATTGTGTTCATATTGTTTGTAATGAAATGTTGCTGTTTGTAATGAGATGTTGCTGTCGGTATTTAAAACATACTTCTAATCTCATTTACAACATAACTAGTACTTTTCCTACAGATTCTACAGTGAAGGTGTTGAACAACAGCAATGGTGAGTGTCTGTGTTCTTTGTTGTGTTAACACTACTTCAGTGGCAAGCCGTGCATTTGGTACCTGGGCCTTCAGTGGGGACTTACCTGATTTAACACACCTCTTAATACCACCACTATCATGTCACAATTATAGAAACCATTGATACTATAAAAAAAAAAAAAAAAAAAAAAAGATTTTACTAAAGCAAGCGCCAAACATCTACACTACAACCGCAACCGTGCCACCGATATCATCTGGAGCAGTTTAGAATTAATGTTTGTCTAATAACATGACAAAACCATTAAAAACGTAAATCAATTTATCTTCCTACATCAGCCATTGTGGGTGTAAAAAAAGTCTAACTATGATGTATTAATGTGTGCAGATCGCTACAGACGTGTTTTGCCAATCGAACTGTAACAGTTTCCCTCTGACCAACCAATCAGAGGACAGAAAAATGTTGATGCTATTCTGGGCCAGCTAGCTTTTATTAACATTCTATTGCTGTAGTTGTTTATGTATCTGAAGCAGGATTTGTTTAAATAAATATGTATTAAAATAAAGAACATTTTGAAAAAAATTAGACATGGTTAGACAGATTATGAATGTTTGTGTTAATGCACAATCCTTAGTCACAGTTTTATGCTTTTAGCTGAAAATATTCTCTGTGGTGGGTAAATTCTTTTGTAGGACAAGTTTTTGATTGCACTCGGCTGTGCACCAAAAGGTTTCACCACTGTCAAAGGCTATAACGAGGAATTAACAGAAGAAGCAAAACTCGGAGACCTGTTCCTAGTGAAAGAAGCGAGCAGTAGCGATGGATCCAGTCTAGGATACTACCAGGCTGGTGTTTGCTGCAGTGAAGACCAGGATATCATTCTCTTTAGACGTAAATCTCTAAATATCCATGTAATGTTCAATATAAATGACACAACAATTTAATATTTATTTAACTTAATATATGGGTGTATACATTACAGCATCTCAGGCTTATTTTTAAAATGACATAAAACACCTAAAGTCTAATCATAAAATCACAATGTAGAGATTATTGCCCTTGTACTGAATTCCATGTTTATGTGGCCATTTAACACTTAACTGCTTCTGTCTATCTCAGCCCCCTTCATTCCTGTAACATCACAATAAACATGGAAAAACAAACAACTATTTATAATACTATATAACATTAAATACCATATATGTTTTCCAGTCTCACCCAAAGGTTTCAAGCCTGAAAGTGGTAGACAACAAGTGGTCAAATTAGATGTGAAGGTGTTCTGTGGAGAAGAGACATTTGTGGTTCACAGGAAGGACAAAGGAATTCCTGAAAACTTTACAGAAAAGGTTCAAATAGCAAAGTGGAAAGTACCAGTATACGATGCTCTTGAATACAACTCTATCCATTTTGCTCTGGAGCTGCTGGAGGTCGAATCAGAGGTACAGTGGAACCCGGTTATCTCGCCCTCGGTTAACTCGACAACCCTATTAAGTCGACGTTTTTGAAGTGGAACCGCCAAATTCTTTTTCTACGCATTTTTTATCGGTTATGTCGACTTTTTTTATGTCGCGGAACCCTAATATCTCGAGCACAAGGGGGGAAAAATAGAAATTTTAACGTCAGTTATGTCGATCGGCACTGTGCAGCCGCAGAAGAACTCGCGAAAGTGGTGGAAAAATCAAACCTTACAGATACTACAGGTGTTGTATTGTATACTGGTGAATCTCTGCTGTTAGTAAGTGCACATATGCATTTTTTTTTTTAAATGTTATGCGATGAACGGGAGCGCGGCGCTCCCGGCTTCAACTCCTTACTGAGCAGGGTAAGGAGCACGGCTCTCGGTAAGGAGCACGGCTCTCGGTAAGGAGCACGGCTCTCGGTAAGGAGCACGGCTCTCGGTAAGGAGCACGGCTCTCTCGGTAAGGAGTTGAAACCGTGAGCTTCAGAGAAAGCGGCCGAGAAAGCACCTGCCACGCCCCCTTCGGCCGTTCACGTTTGAGACTTTTCTGTCGTTTTTGGTTTCGGGTTCGGTTTTGGATCTTCCGGGTTTTTTTTCCGGCTTCGTGCCGTGCCGCCGGTCGCGGTATTTTTTAATTTCCCTATTTTTCCATTTACAAACTCTCTCTCTCTCTCTCTCTCAGCTTATCTCCCCCTCGGCATCGCGGACGTAAGTTTTTTCGGACACTTTGCTTTGTGTGTTTGTGCAAGTATGAAGTATTTCCATATAAGGATTAAGAACTACTGCTTGATTTAGAATAAACTGAACTACCTGTTAATCAATATGAATGGCCATGACTGTAAAGCAATAGCTTGTTTGGCTACCTGGCCACACTCTTTTCATACACGGTCTCTTTTCACATTAATAGCTGACCTTTAGCTATTCGTTATACATGTTTGGCTATTGATTTGGCATTCATGTTGATGGCCAGGTAGCCAGACAAGCTATTGTTTTACAGTCATGGCCACTCATATTAATGTGTGGCTATTCCAATCCCAACAACACACACACACACACACACACACACACACACACCTTTCAAGCATTTCTCTTATAAAAACAAACTGACGATAACAACACTGTACACTGTGCAGATCTCCAAGTCTCTGTGGTTACTCTTCCAAGAATATTTTCCTCATCGCTGCTTTGTGCAAAACAACTTTTTGACTGTCAAATTCTTTTTTTCTTTGTTTTTTTTTTTTTTTTGTAAACAAAGCCCTGTTAGCACAAGCTGAAAACAGCTGTTTGTGCTGAACCAAGATCTGCGTCCGCTTCCTGGTGTGTCACAGGGCACGTGCTCCATTCTTTGACCACTAACAGTTTCTAAAGTGTAATAAAACTAAGGACAGAGAATGGAGAAATAGAGATATTGGCCAAGGTCTTTTCTTATTTTCGTTTTGTTGAAATGGATCTACTTTTCTGTAGTAAAAGTAAATATTTATCAGTAAAGGAAACTGAAAGAAAAAGACTACGATGATTTACAAATGTAAATCATCAAAGCAAGAATCCTGAACTCCAATTTTAGCTTTGAGTGCAGGATGAGACAAAAAAAGAGAGTCCAAGTGTCTAAAAACAATTAGTCAATAAGGTCATATATGGAAAAACATCGCTAGTTCTTCAGTGTATTTCACATATCTGTTCCTCTCTTATTCACTACTACAGTGTAGTAACAGCTTTCATTCACTTTTTCAGCATTGCAACCTTGTCATCTCTAATGAAGCAAAAACAATCTGACGTGTGCAGGCTCTTTTTCTCTCACACACACATACACACACTTCGCTTTTTTACGCAAACACTGTGTTTCAATTAGGCTTTCATCTCATGCCTCCTGGACATCTGTGAACATAGCTTTTGTGTGTGTGTTTGGGTGGAGAGGTGTGTTTGTGTGTTTGTGATCTTGTACACACATGAGATAGAAACGGCCTGTTTCAGTGTCATTGATTTCACAGTTCTAGGGGATGCCCACAACCAATTCTGCATGTGAGGCATTTCAGGTTGGGTGACAGTGTAGTGTGTGAGAAAGAGAGATTAATATTCAGCCTTATACGTAACATTATATATATGAAACAGTCATATTTTCAATCACAATATCTTTATTTAAGGCTTTGCATGATTTTAAATTGTACGAAGGTAACAATTTTCTAAACTTGCAATTGCATCATTACTTCATGGGCACGTTCCTGCTTGGGGGAAAACATCCATATCGAGTATATTTAATGTGTAAAATCATTTGAAGGGGTGCACTCACCAGCAGCAGCCACCGGCCCCTGGCACTAGTCAACATTGAGTGCATATGCAACACAAAACCTTAACAACACAAACATGACTGCTCAATCAACAGAAAAGGACATACAAGCAAATGGGCCAATCACTTGAGCCAGTTCACTGAGCAAACAGCTGACATTAGCCAACTCGATTGTCCTGCTGTCAATACTTGAGGATTTCTTATAATAACGAGACATCAAAGGAAACAATGACTCGACAAATGAGCAACAGAAACAAGATTTGGTTCTTATATACGCACAGTCATCAAGGTAATATTTTAGGAGGTAATTCTGTAGTCATCATAATTACGGAGTCAATTTTTTGCAGTGTGTGGTTGCAGTCATCGGGGGGAGCTAATGAGTTTAATTAGTGCCTCTGCTGCCTCGGGAGTGTCATTAGAATAGCGCCACTATAAGTAGAGGGACAATTAGAAGCCTAAGACAGTTGCAGGGTCCAGAAGGCACTGGAAAGAGGAGATAAAAAAAAAGAATGTGAAGGAAACTTATTCCCAAACAAATTAGAAACTAAATGAAGTTTCTAAACTTAAGCAATTTGGAAAAAGAAAATTAAATTTTTGGATCATTAAAAGTTAGTAAAGGACTTACTATAAGTGTTTGGGAACACAGTACTACTGGAAGTCTCATTCTCTTAAAAAAAAAACATAGACACATGCATACAGGGAGGAAAGATGAGTATTAGGTTGGGACATTTAAGATGTGTGTTTGTGTATGAGATGATCAGTGTGTACGGGGTACAGGGTGTTGGAGGGTCATGTGCTCAGCTCCGGTGAAGGGCAGACGCTGGGTGCAGTAGTGGTGCACCACTTCACGGATGCTGGGAAACACAGCTGCTCTGGTCCAGTGTGTAACTGCACTCTTTGGTCTGGGCTACAATAATGTGCACACAACCCTGGCTGGTCCTGAAGATAGAGAAGTAAAGAAAGAGAGCGGGATGAAGAAGGAGGACTTTATATCATCTAGATCAGCTTATTTAAAAATGCTTAGTCAGGTCACTTTTAACATCTAACAACCCCACAAACATATAAATTCAGATGTTTGACAAATTAAAGGAAAAAACACACAAACAATGGCTTTGTTATACTCCAGGGTGCATTTCATAGGTCTGGTTTGGCTCCACTTTGTTTAAAAAGAGTCATCACTGCAAATCGATAGAATAATATTCTTCATCTGACTGCTGCTATGGTGAAGCGTTTCTATCCTGTCGTGAGCCTCTTCATCCACAGTGCGGCTGAATGGCTTCATGAGATTGAACCAACCCAATTGAACACCTATAGGATTTTTTTTTTTTTTAGGACAAAGTGTTCATCATGAAAGCACTGATTGATGGTATTCTTTTTGGAAGGAGATGTTCATTTCTTCATTACAGTTCCACAGACGAAAAATATATACCAAGAAAAATCTTTTGGCATCATGTGTTGGCATAACACCTTTGTAAGTGAAATTGCCTTGACCTTAAATCTGTTGACAGTGTGTATGTATGTATGTATGTATGTGTATATATAAATATACTGTGTGTGTGTATATATATATATATATATATATATATATATATATATATATATATATATATATATATATATATATATATTAGGGATGAGCGAGTACAGAATTATCTGTTAACCATATGAATTATCTGTATCTGTACTCGGAGTGTGTGTGTGTGTGTGTATGTGTGTGTGTGTGTGTGGCCTAACCCGGAAGTAGGCGGAGCTTGTCGTGAAATGGGCGGGGCTTTAACCGCTATGTAATTTTAAGCATGCAATTGATATGGGTGGATCAGAAATTGTTATATTTATTGCTGATTAGAAAAATATTTACAGGACAGCATCAGGATTGAGCTTCAGATCAATGGTTTTGATCACGATACAGATAATTCATATGGTTAACAGATACAGATAATGCTGTACTCGCTCATCCCTAGTGTGTATGTAGCTTAATTAATTTGTAATATTTATAACACTAGCTTACTACCTTTATTTTTTTTTTATGAAATACAGCAAAAACGTGTCAGACACTCAGACAGCTGAAGGTTTAAAAAAGAAAAAAAATCTCCGACAGGCAGAGACGCGATGCGAGTCGCATTCTACCAAGCAAGCAATACGTCTGACCGAACACACGTTTACCAGAACTCTACTGTATAGTAAGTACGTATTATTAACGTTACAACCCGAAGTAAAAAGCTGAAGAAACCATAAACGTTAACGGAAAAGACCCGCAAACCCGAGTGACTGAGGGAGAGACAGAGAGCTGTTCTGTGTGTGACTGTGAGTGAGCAGCGCGGGACAGAGGAACACAGTACATCTGTATGTGTGTAGAGGAGGGGCGCTGTGACTAGCCTATCACAGAACGCTGACACAATCAGCTACCCAATGATGATTTTCATTCAATCCGAGCACAGATATTGACTCGTATTACTCGTATAATACTCGTACTCGGCAGAAGTGCTTTATTCGTACCGGATACTCGTTTCAGCCGAGTATCCAGCTCATCTCTAATGTTTACACATCTATGCACTGATATAGCCTTTATAATTAATCACTGTACATATTCTTACATATATATCACATGCTGTAAATATGATACATGTTTAACAACTCTAAGTTGCCAGTTTTGGGCACCTGAGCAAGCCCTTAACTTACTACTGCTCATTTAATAACTGAGATCATTAAGAGTCGCTCGTGGATAAACACTTCCAAGTCAAGTCAAGAGGCTTTTATTATCATTTCTACTATACACAGTGGTACACAGTACACAGTAAAACGAGACAACGTTCCTCCGAAACTCTGGTGCTACACTAAACAACAACAAGCTACATAAAGTGCATAGAGTGCAACCTAGTGCAAACAGTGCAGACAAAAAAACAATACAGACAGAGAGTGCAGACAGAAAACAAGACAACACAAGACAAGACACAAAACCTGAGACAGCGGCGACTAGTAAACTTACTGTTTACTCTGAATATACAGTAGTGTATGAGGAAACTGTAAAAACTATACCCGGGAGTGAATATAAACAGACACACTGTTGTGCAAAAAACAGCAGCAGTCAAGAGGTGCAAAAGACAGCATGTAAACAGTATAGTAGAATAACAGTTTAGTGTAATAAGAAACAGTAAAGGTGCAACAAACAGCATGTAAACGGTATAATAGGGTCAAAGGTGCAAAAAACAGCATGTAAACAGTGTAGTACGGTAGAGTATAAATAATAATAAATAAATGATGGTGGAATGGGCTGAGATGAGTAATGAGCGTGTGTCGAGTGTTAAATCCAGGTTATACAGTCCAGTAACACACATTGAATGAGTGTGTGTGTGTGTGTGTGTGTGTGTGTGTGTGTGTGTGTGTGTGTGTGAGAGTTTCCTTTCAGTTCTGTGTAGTGAGTGGCCTGATGGCTTGCAGGAAAAAACTGTTGCACAGTCTGGATGTGGCGGCCCGAATGCTTCGTAACCGTTTACCTGATGGCAGGAGAGTGAAAAATGTGTGTGATGGGTGTGTCTGGTCGTCCACAATGCTGTGTGCTTGTGGATGCAGTGTGTGGTGTAAATGTGCATAACAGATGGGAGAGAGACTCCGATGATCTTCTCAGCTGCCCTCACTATCCTCTGTAGGGTCTTGAGATCCGAGACGGTGCAGTTCCCAAACCAGGCAGTGATGCAGCTGCTCAAGATGCTCTCAAAGGTCCCTCTGTAGAACATTGTCAGGATGGGGGGAGGGAGATGAGCTTTCCTCAGCCTTCTCAGTAAGTAGAGACGCTGCTGGGCTTTCTTGGTGATGGAGCTGGTGTTGAGTATATCTTGCTATCTTTGTCTCTCTATTTTCTCTATCTAATTGTCTCTGTGTCTCTTTTAGTAAATGTCTCTGTCTCACTGTATATGTCTCTCTCTTGCTGTCTCTCTATTTGTTTCTCACTCTTTCTAAAGCTGTGTCTGTGTCTCTTTGTCTTTCCTGCTTATTTACATGTTTAACATAGTTTTGAGTTTTTAAGTAATGCCATTAGCAAATCTATCAAGAAAAGCCTTCCCTGGTTCGAATACCTGGGCAATTGCCCCCATGGTGTCTAAGAAGGTGAAAACAGGGTGTTATGAAGCAAAAAAGTATTGACTTTTTCCCTATATGCAAAACTTCACCCTCCATTTTTCTGAAGCTGTGAAGCAGCAGGTCTTCACAACCTTTGTTCAGTCAACCACCAAACTGCTCACCACAGCCCACAAAACTTACCCAGTGTGGGGACAAGCCAGATTTGAACCAGCAAACCCTGCACACAGAGGCAAGGTTTTTACCACAAAGCCATCAAGTCCCACAACTAAAAATTTTTTTTGTGGTGTTTATCCTTCGTTTCATACCAGCAAAGCAAAGAAATTCAGAACAGACAGAAAGCAGGATTCAAACCCGGAACCCCACCAACAGCGAAAAACCAGTCTTATGCCACTGAACCATTAGTGGGAACAGGCTGCCAAGCATGTTTAGAGCAGGTCTATGTATACTTTCAACCCATCAACACAAGAATATAACGCTAAAGTTAGATGTAAGAAGTTAACCCACATCATGACTAGTATGGAGAAAGCAGGATTCAAACCCTGATCTCCTCCATCAGGGAGGCACTAGCTTTCGGGGAACCATCGGGGAGGACAGGCTGGAAAATGTGTTTAGAGCAGGTGTATCTTTCTTTTCAACCCATCAAAACAAGAATATAACGCTAAAGAAAAATGTAAGAAGCACGCATTAAACCCACATCGTAACTAGCAGGAACTAAGCATGATTTGAACCTTGATCCCCACCAAAACTGAGGTAAATGTGTTAACCCACTAAACCATCAGGAAGGAATGGCTGGGAAGCCTGGCACAAGCCTTATAACGCACTGAGCCACCACTGCTGACAAGCATGTGTGCTTTTTGGAGGGCTCATCCTTTGTTTAATGACAGCGCAGTAAGAAAGAAGGCATGTGGGACTGGATTGAAAATCTTATCATCAGTGTAGTCTATATTCAGGCACAAGCATTAACCCACTGAGCCAGGACAGACAAAACACAGAAGTGTTTTTTTTTGGTGGGGTAACCTTTCATTTGGTTCAGGAGTTTAATTTACCAACACAGAAACCAGTTTGAACAGGAATCGAACTCTCAAACTCATCCTCGTGGGGATACTAACATTAGGCCACTAGGCTATCACAGCCAATGAGTGCAAACCCTCCTGTTGTACTGGTTTATCTTTCCTCTGAGCAAAGCAAGCACCTAATGCAAAAAAAAAAAAAAAACACCCAGACTAGGCCTCAAAAGCTGAATAATACAATCATGGAGGTTCTGGGCTTAACCCACTAGGCCATCATAGCTGAATGAAGAGACCAGGACTTGAACCCTGATCCCCTCTTTTACAGAGGAACGGCCATAAACCACTGAGCCATCATAGCTGGGAGCAGCCCACCCCTTTTTAATATCAGCAAAGCTTTTCTCTAAACATAGACAGGGGAAGAAAATAGACCACAAAATTAACTCCAGTTGGCACCATCAGGGAGGTACGTACCTACACCCACTGAGCCAAAACTATTGTAGAAAAAAGTTCAACTCTGTTGAGTAAGAACAAAGCAAACATGAAAAGTGTTAGTTTAGTGTTTCAGAAAGAGGTAGGTCTACAACTGTTGCTTGAAGAAAGCCAGAGACTCCGCTGTTCATACATCTAGGGGACGTTCATTCCACCACCCCGGTGCCAGGAGATAGAAGAGCCTTCAAGTATACTTACCTCTCATCCTGAGAGAAGGTGGTACCAGTCGAGCAGTGCTGGAGGATCTCCGACAGTGTGGTGCAGTGCGAGATGTGACGAGGGTAGACAAGAGAGTCTTGTGGTTGACTGTGTTTTATCATGGTACAAGAATTACCTCAGTGGTGCAGGTGTTGGACTTGTGGTTCTTGTACAGTTGACTCATTTCTCGTAGGGTGGTGGTAGTAGCTTGGTAGTTAAGGCTTTGGTCTGTGAGTCAAAAGGTCACAAGTTCCAATCCCAACAGTAGCAATCTGCCATAGTGCGCTCGTGCCAGGCCCATAGCTCTCGTCTGTTTGGTTGTAGGTTACACTGGAAAAGGGCCTCTGCCCAATGCCTTAAATGGACATCTAATTGCGGTCTAAATGCTAACGTCGTGAACGGAGAAAAAAGAAAAATCACCTCTCGTATCTTTTTAGACTCTTGAAGACAAAAGTCCAATAAGCAAACCTGTTGCTCCCAGCCCGGTGGTGGTGTAGTGGTTAATGTCTTGGTCTCTGATGTAAGACTTTCCTGGTTCGATTCTTACCTCTAGTTTCATATTGAACATTATAAGAAGTTTTTAAAAACAGAACAATGAAAGGTCATTAAAATTGGTTGCTGGTAAATCATGGTATATCAGTGGTGCAGGTGTTGGAGATGTGGTTCTGGTACCCGAGTTACTTCTCATAGACTTCCTGTTACTGAGAGAATGTACAGGAAGGAGAAGTTTTTACCCTCTACCATCATGATCTAATTGAAAACAGTGGTCTCCTAATTATAGAAAAGCCAAGAGTCCAATAAGCAAAGGCTTGTTTGCCTCTCCTGTGTTGGTGTAATGGTCAGTGAAGTGGTTACTGCTATCTGACTCACCGGTTCGATTCCTACTGCTGAGCTTTCCTTTAAATTGTTTAAAAAGTTTTAAAAAAAGAACTAAAAAAGGACCTAAAAATCAGGTGCTTGGCGGAGATCCTGTGGCTCAAATGGAAGAGCTTTGCCTCTGGGTTGAGAGGTTGCCGGTTCAAACCCCGGCCAGGGCTCGAAGATAAGAGCGTGGAAGGTTCCGGTGACCATAGTGAGGAAGGTGCCAGAAATGGGTGCGTGGAAGGTTGGATGTGGACGGTTTCTGAGAGTGTATCCTGAAGCAGGGGGGCAATATCCGGGCATCTGCCCCCCCGGGCATCTGAGAAGCTGAAACAGGTGGTTATGAAGCAAAAACGTCCAAAAAAGTATCGACTTAGTTTTGCATATATAGGGAAAGATTCTGCCAAAAACCTATCACCCTCACTTTTTCTGAGACTGTGAAGCAGCAGGTCTTCACAGACAGTGTTCACAGTCAACCACTCCACTGCTCACCACACAGCTTACCCAGCATGGGGACAAGTCAGATTCGAACCGGCAACCCCTGAGCTCAGAGGCAAGGCTTTTACCACAAAGCCATCAAGTCCCACAAATCACCTTCTTTTTTTGGGGGGTTTATCCTTCGTTTCATGCTTCAAAGCAAGAAATTTAGACCAGACAGAAACACAGAAAGCAGGATTCGAACCCTGAACCCCACCAACAGCGAAATACCAGTCTTAACCCACTGAACCACCGGGAAGGACAGGCTGCAACTGTTGTTTAGAGCAGGTCTATCTTTTCTTTTACACCATCAACGCAAGAATATAATGCTAAAGACAGACGTAGGAAGCAAACCTACATCGTGACTCGTAGGGATACAGCAGGATTCAAACCCTGATTCACGCCATTAGCGAGAGACCAGCATTAACTCACTGAACCATCAGGAAGGACAAGCTGGGGAGCTTGTTTATAGCAGGTCTATCTTTCTTTTTAACCCATCAAAACAAGAATATGAAGATGTAGGAATCAGGAATTTAACCTACCTCATGACTAGCAGACAGAAAGCCAGGTTAGCCAGGCCTTAACCCACTAAGCCATCAGAAAAAAACAGGAGGGGAAGCTTGATTAGAGCAGGTCTATCTTTCTTTTCAAACCATCAACACAAGAATTCAACGCTAAAGAAAGATGTAGGAAGCGAATACATATGTAAGTAGCACAAGTTGAACCCACATTGTAAATGGCAGGAAGAAAGCAGGATTCGAACCCTGAACCCCACCAAAAGCAAGACACCTGATTTAACCCACTGAACCATCAGGAAGGACAAGCTGGGGAGCTTGTTTATAGCAGGTCTATCTTTCTTTTTAACCCATCAAAACAAGAATATGAAGATGTAGGAATCAGGAATTTAACCTACCTCATGACTAGCAGACAGAAAGCCAGGTTAGCCAGGCCTTAACCCACTAAGCCATCAGAAAAAAACAGGAGGGGAAGCTTGATTAGAGCAGGTCTATCTTTCTTTTCAAACCATCAAAACAAGAATTCAACGCTAAAGAAAGATGTAGGAAGCGAATACAGATGTAAGTAGCACAAGTTGAACCCACATTGTAAATGGCAGGAAGAAAGCAGGATTCGAACCCTGAACCCCACCAAAAGCAAGACACGTGATATAACCCACTGAACCATCAAGGAAGACAGGTTGGGAAGTTTGTTTAGAGCGGGTCTATCTACCTTTAAACCAACAACACAAGAATATAAAGCTAAAGAAAGATTTAGGAAGCAGGAACATAACCTACATCGCAACTAGCAGGCAGAAAGCAGGATTCAAACCCTGATTCTCACCATCATGTCAAGTCAAGTCAAGAGGCTTTTATTGTCATTTCTACTATACACAGTGGTACACAGTACACAGTAAAAACGAGACAACGTTCCTCCGGAACCCTGGTACTACACGAAACAACAACAAGCTACATAAAGTGCATCGAGTGCAAACAGTGCAGACAAAAAACAATACAGACAGACAAGTCAGACAGAAAACACAAGACAACACAAAACAAGACACAAACCTGAGATAGCGCCAACTAGTAAACCTACTGTATACTCTGAATATACAGTACTGTATGAGAAGAACTGTAAAAACTATACCTGGGAGTGAATATAAACAGACAAAATTTTGTGCAAAAAAACAGCAACAGTCAAGAGGTGCATAAGACAGCATGTAAACAGTATAGTATAATAACAGTATCAGAGGTGGCAAAAGTACACAAATCCATTACTTAAGTAGAAGTACAGATACTCATGTTTTAAAATACTATAAGGCTATAACAGTGCAGAGATGTGTAGACATCATTAAGAGCCTTTGCTATGTTTCCACACGGATATATATATATATATATATATATATATATATATATATATATATATATATATATATATATATATATATATATATATATATAAAATCATAGACATTTTACAGATTTGAATGATGTATTGGTTGTACGTTTATTGATGGTACTGTACGATCAATAAAGACAGTAATTTATGTTCGTGTCTCCTTCATTAGTCCAACAAAGCCCGCTTTTCCTTCACCACACACCGTCTGCAGTTAATCCCATCAGTTTTCCAATGGCAATGCATTTTTACTTACAGACTTCTTCACCGCATTAAAAATGTCCCGTCCTGTTGTGGTCCCATGCATGGCAGCTACATCCAACAGCTCCTCAGTGACAGAAAGGTTCGACTTGATGCCTCTGATAAACGCTGTATCCATGGTGTCTGTGCTTTCATCAAGAGCTAATGAAAAAGCTATGTAGCTGCGTGTCTCTTCGGCCAGCTGTGTTGCCAGGTTTCCTGCTAGTTCCTTAACTCGGTCCGCGATGGTGTTTCGTGATAAACTGACATTTTTAAAAGTCTGTATCTTGTCGGGACACACCTGCTCACAGACCTTCAGCATGCACTGCTTTAAAAATGCACCCTCTGAAAAAGACTTTGCAGCACAGGCAATTTCTTCAGCCACAATAAAGCTAGTGTAAGAATTGTGCTTGGATACTAAAGTGAGATTATTTCTCTAATAACATTCACGGACACCGACAAGCTCTTCTTTCCAATTTTATTCTTTTTTTTCCAAACAATTCCCGTGCTCCTCTACTCACGCTTCCAAAGCACCTGGCAAAGCACATACATTTTCACTTTTACACTACATCCCCCTTAGGAAAAAGAAACGTCCTCATTTCCAAAACTGAAGGGGAAAAAATAAATCAAAGAGAAGAATAAGAAAAAAATATATTACACAAACTGTAATCATAAACATATCATTGTGTGGCATGGTGAGGGGGGAGGTGCTTAACCAATACCAAATATGGCAGTAAATTGACTACGCCACCCTGGAAATGGGCCAGGGACCCAAAAGTACTAAAAAGCACGCAAATACGTAGTGGCTGAGACAGATATCAGACAACAGGAAATATTTCATACAATTTATTCAGAACACATTAAAAATACATGATTCATTTTAATATGCAAAAATTTAAAAGAGTACAATAAATCACAACATCATCCATCCATGCACACTCTTGTTTTACCACTTCAGAACTGGGGACTTTGTCCTGCCTTTTTAGCTAAACACAGCACGCACTCGTGTTCTCTCACAACACCACACCACAAACCCAATTGTGATCACTACAAGTCGACAGCTGTACCACCACCACACACACGCAGACACTGGCTAGCACTGGTACCCCAATTCTGAAGGGAAAAGAACAACAAAATTAGACAAATACACCAACTACACACATACAAACAGCACACTATGATTTATAAAGAACGCTGCCAGAGGAGTTAGCATCACCTGATAATAGCGGCTCTCCTTAACAATTATAGGCAGCACAAAAGCGTCATATAAAACATCACATTTACAAAACAAATCAAATCATACAAAACCCCAAATAGGAGTTTACAAACAACAACTTCAGAAAAACCACGAAAGAACATCAAACAAACAAAGAATAACACAACAGGGTGACAATACAAAGATATACGATGCAAATACCCCACCTCAGTCAAAACCTTAAATACTCAACACGCTAAGTTTAGCTGCGCTCTCACTAGCCGGAAGCGCTGTCAGTCCGTCGAAGGCAGTTCCCCTTTGTAGAGATATGATAGTTAGTTCATATTATATGCATCCGTTAAGAGGCAGTGAAAAGCGGTCAAGCCTGGACCAACATGAAGAAATAAAACATCCCAATCTTTACAATCGCACTCCTTTTCATGCGTTCATTACTGCAGCTGCTCAGTAGTCAGTATCGATTATGCAGAAAGGACGCAAAGCTCAACGACGCCCGAAAAGCCTGCTGCAACACCTCCGTGACACTGCCAATAGAACTCACGCCGCTCCGCACACTTGACGTGTACGAGTGAAAAGCTGACAAAGTGTCACTCAACACATCCGCAATGTTCCTCAGCCACACACTCGCAGACATAAACACGGCGCACAGGATGTTACGTCACTTCCGGAACCCCAGATGACGCGCTTGGTGACGTGCGCTTGGTTGCCTATCAATCTCATCCCCTTTTATACCTGTGGAACATACCATTTCCACACAAATAATCAATTTGGTTGATCGCATCACCACAATCTATCCCCCCATTAGTCATCGTAGTCCCGACGATGAACACTAATCCCAGGGCCTAAACAAAGCAACCAGAGAACTAGACCCCAAGGTAGATCTGGCAGAAATCTGATTAGCCTCACCACCTACAGCTTGTGGTAAGCGGTGCGGGTTTGAGTGCTGACCTGCCCCAACGCGCCCAGTTCGTCTTGGGGCTCTTCCAGATATATTGGGCGGTCCCAACCCAATGGATCCCGGCTCTGACTGCGATCCTACACCTCACTTTCCAATGCTGTGGGCCTAGTACCCGGTTCCTCAACCCCAGGAGTGGGACTAACCCTTACTTCTGAGGGAGCTGGAACCATTTCCACATTCCCTTGAGGAACCAGCGGGGATTCTACCACATACACCAAGTCCTCATCCTCAGATTCGTCTTCTAAGGGTGTGGGCAGCTTAGACTGACCCTCAGGAGACTCAATTGAGCCGGAGTACATTGAATACGGGGTTTTAAGGACATCCGATGAACATGACGGACTTTAGAGAGGTCATACACTGGTGCTATAGTATACACTGACCCACCATCTTGTGGCACCCGAACTACCTGGTATACAGTTGAGCTCCATAGGTCCTGGATTTTATGACGTCCTAGGAACCCATGTTCTCGCAGATAGACCAACTGCTCTTCTGTCAATGGCTGCTCCCTTACCCGCTGGTCATGCTTAGCCTTACGATATTGGGCGGCCGCTTGCAGCCTCTCCGTGCACTCAGCGGCCACTTGAGGCGAGCCTGATGCTCTTCCACCCAATGATGGACCCTACCAGCCACTGGCTCCTGCACGCGGCCCAACAGAAAATCCACAGGGAGTCTAGGCTCCTGCCCAAACATTAAAAAGTAAGGTGTTTCTCCAGTGGCTTGGTGGGGAGTGGTATTATAACAGAACACCACCTGGGACAAACAAGATGCCCAGTCCCTCTTCCTTCCAATGGGCAAAGTCCGCAACAAATTGTGCATTGTCCGGTTAAACCGTTCGCACTGGCCGTTACCGGCTGGATGGTATGCAGTGGTGCGTGACTTACCCACCTGGTAAAGGCTACACAACTGCTGAATGAGCCTGGATTCAAAGTTGCGGCCCTGATCGGAATGGATCCGCCCCGGAACCCCAAACTTATAAAACCACTCCTCCACCAAGACACGGGCCACCGTCACCGCCTGTTGATCCCGAGTAGGGATTGCCACAGTGAATTTACTAAAAATGTCCGTCATTACCAAAACATTTTCTTGCCCAGTGCGAAGGCTCAAGGACTGTGAAGTCCAGGGCCACGATCTCGCTCGGACGGGAGGCCATCAGGTGCGCCATATAGCTCCGAGCCACTGGTGTAGCCTCCTTGGCCTGCTGACACCGCTCACACTGCTGTACCCAGTGGGCTACATTAGCTGACATCCCCGGCCAGTAGCACCGCGCTCCGTACCTTGATGGCCATGACACTGATGTAATTGAGTCAAAACCTCGGGCTGTGTCGGCTGGCAACACCAGTTGCAACACCTTCTCACCACCATCTGAACAGCAGACCCGTCGATATAACAGGCCATCCTGTTCCTCCAAACGGTCCCACTGCCGTAGCAACACTAAAACCAAGTTGGATAACTGTCGCCGCTCTTGGGGCCCTGGGCCTCGCCCTCGGCGCCAATACTTAAGGGCTGCACCAATAATGGGATCTTCCTCCTGCAGTCGCACAAGGTCTGACCCCGATCGACCGGGCATAGCCTGCATGGCCATCACAGCCGTAGCTCCTGCCAGACTAACTCCCTCAGCCCGCCTCAGTAGTTCAGGAACTACTCTCCCCGGGTGACTGTTTTCCACAAACTGTTAGCCAGAAGGCAACCGCGATAAAGCATCTGCATTTTGATTGGCCCTACCTGACCGATATTGCACCTCAAAATCAAAGGCCGCGAGTTCAGCCGCCCAACGCTGTTCGGTAGCCCCCAATTTTGCAGTTGCCAGGTGGCTCAATGGATTATTATCGGTGCGTACAATGCAGCGATGACCCAACAAGTATTCGCGGAATTTTTCAGCCATAGCCCATTTTAGGGCCAAAAACTCGAGCCGCATAGAACTGTATGTGGCTGTATTACGCTCTGCTGGGCGAAGACTCCGGCTAGCATAATCCACCGGTCTAACCTTACCATCCACCTCTTGGGAAAGCACTGCCCCTAGCCCTACATAGCTGGCATCAATCTCCACGATAAATGGAAGCTTAAAATTAGCATATGCGAGGACTGGCGCAGTGGTAAGCTTCTGCTTCAATGTCCGAAATGCTTGTTCACACGATTCAGACCACAACGCTCCCAATTCCTGTCTCCGGCTACTCATCTTCCCTCTACCTGCCTCCGCTACTACCCGATGCAATGGAGCTGCTACCTGGGCAAAGCCTTCTACAAACCGCCTGTAGTAGCTCACAAAACCCAGAAAGGTTCGAAGCTCCGACACAGTCTTAGGACATGGCCATTGGGCCACAGCCTCAACCTTCCCCGGGTCCGTAGACACGCCGTAGGATGATATAACGTGGCCCAAGTAATGCACCTCTTCCCTGAAAAAGTCACACTTTTCCAACTTAACCTTGAGGCCAGCGGCTCGTAGGCGATCCAGCACCATCCTTAATCTCTGCAGATGGTGTTGCACAGAAGAAGAATAAACAATAATGTCATCAAGATATAATAACACTGACTGGTGTTGCTGGTCACCAAAGAGCCGCTCCATCAAGCGCTGGAAGGTACCTGATGCATTACAAAGGCCAAAAGGCATACGGTTCCATTCATATAACCCCCAGGGGGTGCAAAAAGCAGTCTTGTGGCGATCAGATTCAGCAACCGGGACTTGATTATACCCGCTGGCCAGATCTAATGTAGTAAACCAGCGGGCCCCTGTTAAGGAATCTAATGTCTCCTCAATGCAAGGCAGTGGGAATGAGTCCTTCCGCGTCTTAGCATTGAGCTGACGGTAGTCTACGCACATGCGCAGGCTACCGTCCTTCTTCCTTACCAATACGACTGGAGACGCATATGGACTACAGCTTTCCCGGATCACTTGAGTGTCTAAAAGCTGACTAATATGCGTCTTAACCAACTCGTATTTAGATGGTGGAATCCGCCTATAACGCTGTCAGACTGGAGTCTCATTGATTAAGAAAATTTCGTGAGACAGGAGATCAGTACAGCCCAGATCTCCGTCACCAGTGGAAAACACACTCTGAAACTCCCGAAGGAGTGCCCTCACCTGTTTCTGCTCCTCATCGGATAACCCGCTCAGTTCTACATTATCGACGTGCCCCACATCCGACGCCGACATTGTATCACAGGTTGCGATCTGAGCCTTAACCTGTGATATCTCGGTCAGCCCGGTAGGGGAATCCACCAAATACACTTCTCGCAACGTCCCGAGAACAGTGGTGGGATATAAAACGGCATCGAGAGCACCAACATTAACGATGGGTACCCAAACGGTACCACCATTCACACGCACTAAGGACGGAGAGGCTAGTAACCCAGCCGGCAACCCGGTCTCACGTGGCTCGAATAGCACAATCTTATCACTGAATACCGACGCACAAGTTGCGGTTACAAATTTTAGAGTGCCCCTTGGAATACGACACACTCGCCGCCCACGAATTTTAACATTACCTCCACGCGTGAGAACGCCATCTACTTTTTGGCAGGTTTGGAAAGCCTGAGCCAATTCTGCGTCCTGCGTCACTAGAGGTAGCTCAAATAAAGTGGGTCCGTACTGTCTGAAAAGCTCATGGTAACAGCGACTAAGAACATTCATTCCCAGAATGCCGGGAACACTAGTGCTTCCACCTGGAGGGTCACGAACCACCAGTATCCCGCACTTGGATACGATGCGACCACACAGTTCAACATCCAATTCTATATACCCTATGTAAGGGATTTCTAATCCATTGGCGGCTCTGAGCTGCAACCAGTGGCATGACTGCAACTGATCCTGGCCCCATGGTTCGAACCCAGACCTAAAACAGCTCTCTGTAATAGTCGACACCATGGAGCCAGTATCTATCAAACAGGGCACCGAGACGCCTCCAATAGAAACAACAAGGTGCGGGCATGAGGAAATTAAACGAGACGCAGATATGTCATCATAAACACGAGAGCCACGCATACCCCCAACCGAACTGTGGCCCTGCAGCACGGTGGGAACTAGTTTTCCGACTGGTTAGGAAAGCTGGACCTACCCGGCCTTACGTCATTGGATTCCAAATCGACCTGGGAAGGAACTAAAGGAGCTGGAGAACGTTGCCAATTACATTCCCGAGCGAAATGCCCTGGTTGCTGACATCGTCGACAAATCACAGAACCAGGGCGTGGTGAAGGACTACGAAAATGGGGACTAGGATTACGGGCTAGAATTTGGGTAAGCTGATCAATCTGCTTCTGCTGTTGACATAACATTTCCCGTAACTCACCCAATTCTGATGAACGACCCCCATGCGCAGAGCCCACCCCAGTATCGCCTTGGACCCCACATTGAATTCCCTGCACCAGGGGAGCGGACTGGCTTCGCCCCCTGGCGCCGCCTGGCATCCCCTCTCGTTCCCAGCGAATAGCTTCCCCTCGCACATCCAACAGTGTTGCAGCAGGCTGACGCCTTACCAACTGCTTTAATTCACGGCGCAACGCATTATCTAGCACGCATTCAATAAATTGATCCCTTACTACAACATCTGAATTTAGAATGCCATGCGGTGACTGTTGTTTCAGCCGGTCAAATAAACCCAACAGCGCAAGGGAGAACTCTTGCAACGTTTCCCCCTCTAGCTGTCGCCGTGAATAAAAAGCCTCTTGAAGTACAATATAGGAGTCCACGCAACCATATACTTCATACAATGCTTCAATAATTCTTTCTGGATTGTCTCTATTAGTACTCGGTCGATATTTAATTTCGTCACGAGCCTCTCCTTCCAGATGGTCGAACAAAAAGAAAGCTTTCTCGGCTACAGACATGGTCTGCATACGCATACATGCCTTAGCTTCTTCGTTAAATTTTGGACAGCGCCGTTCTCGAGGAACGAACACAAAACGCTCGACAGCACTGGCATCTAAACCAGTCGAACGAGGCGTTACCGGTTGTGACGCGCTACTATAGGCTGCGCCAGGATCAGGCACTCCAACCAGCGCCTGCTCCTGTCGCAGTCTCTCATTATCAGCCTTCAATTGGGCCACAAGATCTCTCATTTCCTGTAATTCAGCCTCCATTGCCAAATACTATAAGGGGTACTTACCGACCGAATCTCCACTCTATTGTCACCACTAGAAAAAAAAACACAAACGAACAATTTCACAGTGTCTGAGTCTGTACAACAGCCACAAAAATCCTGCCGACTACGCCAAATGTGGCATGGTGAGGGGGGAGGTGCTTAACCAATACCAAATATGGCAGTAAATTGACTACGCCACCCTGGAAATGGGACCCAAAAGTACTAAAAAGCACGCAAATACGTAGTGGCTGAGACAGATATCAGACAACAGGAAATATTTCATACAATTTATTCAGAACACATTAAAAATACATGATTCATTTTAATATGCAAAAATTTAAAAGAGTACAATAAATCACAACATCATCCATCCATGCACACTCTTGTTTTACCACTTTAGAACTGGGGACTTTGTCCTGCCTTTTTAGCTAAACACAGCACGCACTCGTGTTCTCTCACAACACCACACCACAAACCCAATTGTGATCACTACAAGTCGACAGCTGTACCACCACCACACACCGCAGACACTGGCTAGCACTGGTACCCCAATTCTGAAGGGAAAAGAACAACAACATTAGACAAATACACCAACTACACACATACAAACAGCACACTATGATTTATAAAAGAACGCCGCTGCCAGAGGAGTTAGCATCACCTAATAATAGCGGCTCTCCTTAACAATTATAGGCAGCACCAAAGCGTCATATAAAACATCACATTTACAAAACAAATCAAATCATACAAAAACCCCAAATAGGAGTTTACAAACAACAACTTCAGAAAAACCACGAAAGAACATCAAACAAACAAAGAATAACACAACAGGGCTGACAATACAAAGATATACGATGCAAATACCCCACCTCAGTCAAAACCTTAAATACTCAACACGCTAAGTTTAGCTGCGCTCTCACTAGCCGGAAGCGCTGTCAGTCTGGTCGCGAAGGCAATTTCCCCTTTGTAGAGATATGATAGTTAGTTCATATTATATGCATCCGTTAAGAGGCAGTGAAAAGCGGGTCAAGCCTGGACCAACATGAAGAAATAAAACAACCCAATCTTTACAATCGCACTCCTTTTCATGCGTTCATTACTGCAGCTGCTCAGTAGTCAGTATCGATTATGCAGAAAGGACGCAAAGCTCAACGACGCCCGAAAAGCCTGCTGCAACACCTCCGTGACACTGCCAATAGAACTCACGCCGCTCCGCACACTTGACGTGTACGAGTGAAAAGCTGACAAAGTGTCACTCAACACATCCGCAATGTTCCTCAGCCACACACTCGCAGACATAAACACGGCGCACAGGAAGTTACGTCACTTCCGGAACCCCAGATGACGCGCTTGGTGACATGCGCTTGGTTGCCTATCAATCTCATCCCCTTTTATACCCGTGGAACATACCATTTCCACACAAATAATCAATTTGGTTGATCGCATCACCACAATCGTAAACACAAACGTAACAAATATCATGCAGTGAACATTAACACTTTAAGAATGAAATAATTCAAACTGCTCAAAACACCCATACTGTGGAATATGTCAACCTCATTACTAGCATGGTTCTAATAGTGTTAGCGCCATTGTCCACATTCAGACCCCAACTTTATTGCGCTGAGGAAGATGCTCTAAACGCCCGTACCTTGTTCGATACCGACCCGGAGACTCAAAACTAGGAGCAACACTAGGAGCATGGTGTTGTTTGAATAGATGTAGGTGGCATCAAAGGTTCATGCATGCTAGGTTCTTGGTACAAATAAGGATGAGAGCCTGAAAGCACAGTGAATGGTGGGGCTCCAACCATGGATGGGGGTTGCACATTAGTACTGTTTCCTTTAGAGTTTGGTGGCAATATGGACCGATAAGGATTAAGACAGTTGTAGTGTAGTATTCTTGACTTGGCCCTAGGATCTACCTACCCCTAATAAAGAACGCAATCGCATGAGCATAGAATGTGCATACTCATTTGGGGATCCAGGTGTAGCTTTGGAAAATATTGGAGTGTCCCCAAGAAGAAAATCAGCAGGGAGAGGAGATTCTCTTCCATGAACCAAAAAGAATGGTGAATGTTTAGTGGAAGAGTGTCCACTTGTATTATATGAAAAATCAACTTGCCTCAAGTTTTCATCCCATTCACTACCTTTTGTGTACAGATATTTAGCAAGTTGATCTTTGACAGACCTGTTAGCACTTTCTACCATGCCGTCATACATAGGATGATAGGGTGAAGTGCGTGTTTTGCGTACTCCAAGCAGAGAGCACAATTCTTCAACTAGATCAGAGTCAAATTGGCGACCCTGGTCTGTGTGCAAACTTTTGGGTAAACCATGACGGCTTATATAATCCTCAAACAAACATTTAGCCACGGTAGTTGCTCACTGATCAGGAAGTGCATATACATTCAAAAACGTTGTAAAATAATCCATTACCATAAGAATGTACCGGTTACCTTGTTGTGTAACAGGCAACTCTGTCAAATCAGCTGCCACTTTCTCAAAATGCATGCTTGTAACTATGTTTTGCATAGGGGCCTGCTGATGTGGTGTTTGTGGCTTTCTTGCTTCACAAGCCCGGCACTGCAGACACTATTTTGTAATGTCTCTAGACATGTAAGGCCAGAAGCATCTAACCTGGGCCCGCTGTAAGGTTTTCTGTGCATTGAAATGACCAGTAAAAGAGTGTCCATGTAAATTCTCAAATACCTTCAGCTGAAGGTTCTGTAAAACCACAACTTGAAAAATTACAACACCTGGTGGGTGTCTAACTTTGCGGCAAAGCATGGAACCAACCAACACAAGTCTGGGAAATTCTTTCCAAAATTGCTTAATCAAAGGTAAGGTGCCTTTTAGCTTGGTGGTCTGCACTTAGCTAACACCCAATCAATCACTGTGCTCAATAAAGGGTCAGCCTTTTGAACCTGAGCAATATCCTCCCAATCTATTTCCAAAAGTGAAATGTTAGGGGAAGCAGAGATTGAGCAATGCGGTTCTGCCCTCGCCATAAAAGCTGTAGTTGGTGAGACATGTTGAGATGTGGTATCAGGGTTAGCCAACTGGTTCGCGGTTGGAGGTATGGTAAGCTGTGACTCAACTATATCAGTCTGGGTGCAAGCCAAAACAAAGTTCACACCTTCAACTTTAGGTGTAGAGTCAATCGAAACATTTCTGACAGGCCGACGAGACATTGCGTCTGCATTTGCATGTTTGGGACCGTGTCTGTGCTCAATCGTCCAATTGTACAAGTAAATTTCCAGAGTCCACCTTGCTTGGCGGCCTGAGGATCACCATCCAAAACCATCTGCCTAAGACTAAGCAGTGGCCTGTGGTCTGTAATAATGCGAAAATAATGGCCTATCAGATACTGGCGAAAATGACGAATGGACCACACAATGGCCCAAAACTCCCTATAGTAGGTGGACCATTGTTTCTCAGTGGGTGTCATAATGTGACTGCCATATGCAATAACATTTTCTCTGTTATCATTTATCTGGGCCAAAACACATCCAATTGCCGTGTTTGACCCATCAGTAAAGAGCAAAAACTCTTTGGAAACGTCAGGGTACGAAAGGATAGGAGTATTGGTTAACGCATGGCAAAGCGAAACAAAAGCTTCCTGCTCTACTTCAGTCCAAACAAACACTTTGCCTTTCTGAGTAAGTGCATGCAGTGGCTGTGCCAATTGTGCAAACTTACAGATAAAACGTCTGTAATATGAACACAAGCCTAGGAATGCTCTGACTTCAGTACATTAACTTTCATACACCAATAGGGACACTTAATAATCCATATCCTTCTCTCTCTCTCTCTCTCTCTCGCGCTCTCTCTCTCGGTCGAGTTAAACATGCTCCTGAGGTTCCAGTGACCACTGTTCCTGCCCCTCTCCCCTCCGTGGATCTTCACACTTCTGTGCAGCTTGGGACGGCCTCTCATCAACACCTTGGGTGGTTCCATGTAATTCCGGAGTAGAACGGGTGTTTTTGAGGACGGATTGGACTGTAGTTGGTGTCGGCGGTCTGCTGCACTGACTCGGGAGTGCAGTTTGCTTCTTCACTGTATCCCGCAACATTGTATATCTGCTTCAAATGGACATTTGGTGCAACCCAGATGAGGATGGGTTCCCTCTTGAGTTTGGTTCCTCTCAAGGTTCCTTCCTTATGCCATCTCGGGGAGTTATTCCTTGCCACAGTTGCTCATCAGGGACAAACTAACTTACAAAGAACATATTTACGTTTAATCACCACATTATCTGTGTAAAGCTGCTTTGAGACAATGTTCATTGGTAAAAGCGCTATACAAATAAAAATGAATTGAATTGAATTGAATTCAGTAGGATTTTCAGGAGTAGGCCAATTCCTAACCTTTTGAATGTTTTTTGTCTGGCTGCAAACCAGCTGAGGACACTATGTGGCCCAAGAATGTTACCTGTGGTTGGGCAAAACAACATTTTGAAGGTTTCAGGTTCAAGTGAGCTGCTTTTAAACGATCAACGATTTCCTGTAAATGCAGCATGTGCTCTTTAAAACTCTTACTGTAGACAATAATATCGTCTAAGTACACAAGACAAGTCTTCCAGGAAAGGCCCTGCAACACAAGCTGCATCAGATGTTGAAAAGTTGGGGGTGCATTAACCAAGCCCATTGGCATGACCGTAAATTGGTATAAGGAACGACCGGTGGTGAAGGCTGTTTTTGGCTTGTCTGTGGCATGAAGCAGCACCTGCCAATAACCAGATGACAGATCCATTGTGCTGAAAACAGACGAACCCCTAAGTGCATCTAAGGTGTCATCAGTTCTGGGTAAAGGATTGGCATCTTTGATAGTGACAGAGTTGAGGCCCCTATAATCTATGCAAAAACGCCAAGAGCCATCTTTTTTTCCGCACTATAACAACAGGGGCAGCCCATGGACTATGACTGACCTCAACTAGAAATGCATCAGGATCACTCACTCTTTTTCATACCATCATATCCACAGAGCATCATCTCTGTTCAAGCTGCTACAACAGATGGTGCCAAGGTGATCTTCCAGGAAGGACAGAATGAACTGATAAGCAAGGATGGAGCTGTGTTCCGCATAGAAGAGCATGAGAGACTGTACTATCTGAAAACGGTAAATGACAACAAACACTGTGTTGCTACATCAGTTACTGATATGATGTCCAGGGACAAAGTGAATCTAACTTGTGATGTTAAAACATGGCATGAGATCATGGGACATTGTAATGTTAGTGATGTGTTGAAATTACCTGAAGTGGTAGAGGGTATGAAAATTACAGGTAATACCAAACTATAACTGTAACGAGGGAAAGTTAATCAACAGCAGAAATAGGAAAACTGACACAAAAGCTGGCAAGGCCCTAGAGTTAGTACACACTGACTTAGCAGTTCCCATTGAACCAATTTCTCAAGATGGATATAAGTATGCAATTTCATTTACAGATGATTTTTCAGGGGTAATATCTGTTCACTTCCTTAAGAACAAGAGTGACACTACTCTAGCGACAGAAAAGTTCCTTGCAGACTGTGCACCATACGGTAGAGTCAAATGCATAAGAACATATTTACTTTTAATCACCACATTATCTGTGTAAAGCTGCTTTAAGACAATGTTCATTGTTAAAAGTGCTATACAAATAAAAATGAATTAAATTGAATTGAATAAGATCAGACAATGGTACAGAATACACAGGCAATGCATTTCAGTCACTTTTACGAGAAAAGGGTATAAGACATGATACATTATCTCCGTACTCTCCTCATCAAAATGGTACAGCTGAGAGACAATGGCGAACCATCTTTGAAATGGGAAGGTGTCTACTAATAAAGAAGGGATTAACAAAGATTCTGTGGCCTTATGCTGTCCAAACTGCTACTCATATCCGAAACAGATGCTATAATGACAGAATTAAGAATACTCCACTTTTCATGTTGACAGGAAGAAAGCCAGACCTTTCTAAAATGTGGGTTTTTGGATCAGAATGCTATGCGTACAAACACAATCAAAAGAAAATGGACCCTAGATGTGAGAAGGGAATATTTGTGGGGTCTAGTAAAAATATCCCAGCTTATCTGATATACAATCCACAGACAGAAAATGTGTCAAAACGTAGATTGGTGAAATTCATTAGGAAGAGCAGTGTGGAACAACAGATACAAACCAATGAAGATTACTTAGAAATCCAAAGCTACAGAGACAGGACACAGGATAGTGAGAACAGCGGCGATGCCCCACAAAGTGAGGAAAGCACAGACAACACAGAGGTGTCAGAACATGATGGAACTATGGAAAAAGTAGACACAGAAAACAACAAAAACAATACAGGCCCAACAGACAATGCTAATCAAAAACATTATCACTCAAAAAGAGAAAAGAGAGCCCCAAAGTATTTACAAGATTACCTGACAGACTTTAAAGACGATGTAACCAATGTGAGCGTCGATTATTGTTACAGGGCAGTGTGTGGAGTTCCCCAAACCTATAGAGAAGCCCTTATATCACCTGATGCTCCTGGATGGGAACATGCTATGAAGGAAGAGATGGATTCACTTAAAGAAAATGACACGTTTGAATTGACAACTCTACCAGAGGGCAGAAAGACAGTAGGGGCAAGATGGGTATATGCCCTTAAAGAAAATGCAGAAAGAATAAAAACCTTCAAGGCTAGGTATGTTGCAAAAGGATACAACCAAACTGAAGGCATAGATTACCATGAGACATTTGCTCCTACAGCAAATCTCACCTCTGTATGGGTATTAATGCAGATAGCCGCTCAGAATGATTTTTTTGTTCATCAGATGGACATCAAAACAGCATATCTGCATGCTCCAATAGAGGAAGACATATATTTAAAACAACCAGAAGGTTTTGAAGAAACATCTAGCATGGGAGACAAGTTAGTATACCAGTTGAAAAAATCTCTGTATGGTCTAAAACAGTCTGGAAGGAACTGGTACAAACTTTAAAATGATCATCTTGAACAAAACAACTTTGAAAGAAATCAGTCTGATCACTGTGTGTATAGAAAGCAGATTGAAAATGAGACAAGTATAGTGATCATCTGGGTAGATGATTTGATGATTACAGCAAGCAGTGAAGATCAACTCAACAGCTTTGAAGAAAAAATAGGTCCTGAGATACCTAAAAGGTACAGCTGACTACGAGCTTTGTTTCAAGAAAACAGACAAGACATTAAGTCTTATAGCATTCAGTGATTCTGACTGGGAATCTTCTGAAGAAGATAGGCATAGCACTTCAGGATACTGTTTCAGCCTGCCAGAACAAGGCACTGTTATTTCATGGAAGTCTAAGAAACAGCTGACAGTGGCACTGTCGACCTGCGAAGCTGAATACATTGGTCTAGCAAACACAACTCAGGAAAGCATGTACTTAACTCAACTGCTTAATGGCATGGACAGTAGTGTTTACACTTGCACCATGATGTATGGTGATAATCAGGGGGCCATTGCACTGAGTAGAAATCCAGTGAATAGATCTAGATCTAAGCACATTGATGTGAAATATCATTTTATCCGTGATGCTGTCAGTGAAAGAAAAATATATTTGTGTACTGCCCAACAGAAGACATGGTGGCAGACGTTTTGACAAAATCTGTATCAAAAATTCAAATTCTCAAGTTCAAATGTTTTCTGTTTGGAAACTAAATATTTGTGATGTCATTATACATGGCTTGAGATAATGAGAACAAGTGGGGGTGTTATGTTCTCATCAGTTATCTTATATTATGTTGCGTACTATTATTATTATTATTTTTCTTTTATGTTAGATTATGAGACTGTTGTATACCCAAATATGTGCAAGAGTTCATTGTGCGCATGTGTTAATTAATGGGACTTTTATTTTGATTAGGGTCAAGTGAACCTGGCGCTGCTCCCTCGTGCACTGATGTTATGCCAGTGCATTGAGATGTAAACGGTAAATAAAACAATACTAAGAAGTTATATTTGTAGTAATCTTTAATGGATGACAACGACATATTGCACATAGACATGACGGAGAGAAATGAAAACAAAATGAGTAAGGTTTAAGTTATTCTTTAAACCCATCTGCTAAACCGGCTTCAAGGGCAGAAGATATAAGCGTGGCTGTACAATGCATTTCATATTAAGGGGGAATAGTTGTAGCCACCGAAATTTGGGCTGTACTGTGAGCAGGGACAAGCTGGGCTGTGCTTAGTAGTGGTAAGGTTTGATCATATAGGCAACAAAATCCTCTGCCTAGATCCAAAACCGCCTGATGCTGCTTCAGGAAATCCCAGCCAAGTATAATACCCTGACTAGCATTTCTAACAACCTGCATTTCATGCTGAAATGTAAAAGAACTCAATCTTATAGAGACAGACATAGTCCCTAAACTGTCTAAACTCTGACCAGTCACAGATTTTGACAAAATGAAATTACTTTTGAAAGGTGTCTTACACAATGAAGGAATTGACATACGTATAGCTTCATTAATTCATTTTAATATTCATTTTGATAATCAGGAAGACTCCTTAAGAGCAGCAGTTGTGTAATGATCATACACGCACCTTAAAACAGACCACTCGAAAATTAGAACGTAAATGGCGTCAAACAAAATTAACAGTATTTCAAATAGCATGGAAGGAGAGCCTCCTAAATTATAGAAAATCTCTTAGTGCTGCTAGATCAGCATATTTTTTCACCCTCATAGAAAATAACAAGCATAATCCTAGATTTTTATTCAGCACGGTAGCAAAATTAACAGGGAATAAATGCACTGCACTAACATGCACATCATCATTAGGTAGTAATGATTTCATGAACTTTTTTAATAATAAAAATAATAAACTCTTCCATGAGCACTGGTTATGTACCAAAATCCTTCAAACTGGCAGTTATCCACCCCCTTATTAAGAAACCTGACCTTGAATCATGTCAGCTGTCCAACTACAGACCAATATCAAATCTCCCCTTTATATCCAAAATTTTAGAAAAGGCTGTAGCACAGCAGTTATGCTCACACCTACTTATGGATAACATTTTTGAAATGTATCAGTCAGGAATTCGGCCTCATCATAGCACAGAGACGGCACTAGTTAAGGTGGTAAATAACCTGTTATTGGCCTCTGATCAGGGTTTTGTCTCCTTACTTGTTTTGCTCGACCTTAGTGCAGCTTTTGACACCATTGATCACGCTATACTACTTGCTAGACTTGAGAACATTGTTGGAATAAAGGGAACAGCTCTCTCTTGGCTCAGGTCTTATTTGACTGATCGCTATCAGTTTGTTGATGTAAATGGTGAGTTCTCCACACTCTATGAGGTAAAGTTTGGTGTTCCTCAAGGACCTGTCTTAGGCCTTCTGCTTTTCTCTTTATATATGCTGCCTCTTGGTGAAATTATTCATAAACATGGGATTCGCTTCCATTGCTATGCTGATGATACACAGCTGTATATTTCAGCAAAGCCAGATGGGAGAGATCAGCTTAACAATGTTGAGAAGTGTGTAAAGGACATTGGATGCTTGATAACTTTCTTCTGCTCAACTAAAATAAGACGGAAGTACTTTAACTAGGACCACATGCAGCTAGAAGTAAACTTTTCGATTACGTAGCATCTCTGGATGGTGTTTTTGTTTCAGCATGTACGGCTGTCAAAGACCTTGGTGTGATTATTGACCCTAGTCTTTCCTTTGAGTCTCATGTGAATAATATCACTAGGATCGCCTTGTTACACCTTAGAAATATTGCTAAAATTAGAAATATGATGTCGTTACAGGATGCAGAAAAACTAGTTCATGCTTTTGTTACTTCTAGATTAGACTAATGTAACGCTTTACTGTCTGGGTGTGCAAATAAGTGCATAAATAAGCTTCAGTTAGTTCAGAATGCAGCAGCAAGAGTCCTTACTAGATCCAGGAAATATGACCACATTACCCCTGTTTTAATCAGTCTACACTGGCTCCCAATTAAATCTCGCATTGATTATAAAATACTACTACTGACATATAAAGCACTTAACGGTCTCGCACCGCAGTATCTGAGTGAACTCCTGTACCAGTATAATCCTCCACGCCTACTTAGATCAAAAGGTGCTGGCTATCTGTTGGTTCCTCAAATAATGAAGAGTACAGCAGGGGCAGATCTTTCTCTTATAAAGCCCCACAGTTATGGAACAGCCTTCCAACCAGTGTTCGGGACTCAGACACAGTCTCAGTGTTCAAGTCGAGGTTGAAAACCTATTTATTTAGTCAAGCCTTTGATCAGTAGATTTTTTTCTTAGGTAAAGGCTCAGATCTGGAGGGAACATGGATATAGAGTGTTTGGTGAACTGGGATATTTGTATGCTGTCGTCCCCTCACATTCACACGTTTACTCAGGTTTGTTGACGGTGGTGTGGTGGATCGTCTCTTATCCCAGAGATCCCTCATGTCTGTGTTACCTTCTGGTTCTCCCTTTTAGTTATGCTGCCATAGCGAGTCTTGCCGGAGTTCAAACTGCACAGTGACATTAACTTTCATACAACAATAAGGACACTTAATAATCCATATCCTTCTCTTCCTGTCACCCTCTTCTCTCTCTCTCTGTCTCTCTGTCTCTCTGTCTCTCTCTCTCTCTCTCTCTCTCGAGTTAAACTTGCTCCTGAGTAACTATTGTTCCTGCCCCTCTCCCCTCTGTGGATCTTCCCACTTCATCCAGCCCTGCCTCTGGATAGTGTTCTCTTCGACTGGAGGCCACTCTTTGCAGCATGGGACGGTTTCTCATCAACGCCTTGGGTGGTTCCATTAAATTCCAGAGTAAGAACGGGCGCTTTGAGGATGGATTGGACTGTAGTTAATGTCAACAGTCTCCTACACTGACTCAGGAATACAGTTCGCTTCTGATCATCATCACTGTACCCCGCAACATTGTATATCTGCTTCAAATGGACATTCAGTGCAACCCAGATGAGGATGGGTTCCCTCTTGATTCTGGTCCTTCTCAAGGTTTCTTCCTTATGCCATCTCGGGGAGTTTTTCCTTGCCACAGTTGCTCATTAGGGACAAACTTACTTACAAAGAACATATTTACTTTTAATCACCACATTATCTGTGTAAAGCTGCTTTGAGACAATGTTCATTGTTAAAAGCGCTATACAAATAAAAATTAATTGAATTGAATTGATTGATCTTGCTGATAAAAGCAAGGAACATTCATACCCCCCATAAAAAACCCTATAATAATAATATTAATAATAATAATAATAATAATAATAATAATAATAATAATTGCAGTTGGTTGTCAAATTTCAGTCTCACACTGCCCTCTAGTGGCCCTGTCACGACTTAGTTTTTACTTAATTCTGTATAAATATTATTAATCGTGTTTTGTTGTCTAGTTATATGTAATGTTGATCTTTTACAAAGCAAGATATTTTTCTAGATAATATTAAACTGTCTTGAATTTAAACTGTTTACTGTTTTACATACAGGGGGTTCATGTTTAATTTTTAAGCTGAATTTTTGTGATATAAATAAATGAATCAGAAGTTAAATGAAGTTGATTAAAATAAATATAATAAATAACAAGTACAGATTTAATAACATTGAAACAATGTATTTTGTCAAAAGGTTTATATAAAATCCAGTCTTTTTGGTGAGAAGCTGCATTAAGTTAGTACTAAATGTATTAAAAGTATCATCTACATGCAAGAACTCAATTAAACATATTGTTAAAATAAAATGTAAACTTGATCAAACCTCAAATTAGATTCTGAAATGTATGAATGCTATTTGTTCTGTTATTGAACTAGAAACAGTGAATGTTGATATGTTTGAGAACTGATTATTGTCTGTATATATGCAGGTCAGAGTTTTTTCATGCTGAAACACAGTTCATTACAATAAGACGATGATGTAATATGGCGAGCCAAACCACAGAGACGAAGCTGACTGAGGTGAACCCCTCAAACTAACCCAGGAACAGAGTAGGAACATTCTGACCACCTGCTGGTTTTGCACAAGCAGAACAAAAGTTTATTTTTCTTGAGTAAAACTGCTGAAAGAAATATTTTTAAGGACACAATGTTTTATGTTACAGATTTTTTTAGAACTGTGGAATCGAGTCATTTACCAGTGAATCTATCGATTCAGACTCAATTGTACCGAAACCAGTGAACCGACTCTTCTGGACCTTATTATTTTTAAATGAATTTATTGACCCGAAATCTTTTGAACCGAGTTACTTGAACTGAATCTACGTTGTTGCATTTGATTAACCAAACAAAACTGAATAGATTGATAAAATTAATTTATTAAATTAAAATGTTATTTTGTATTGTTTTGAATGCCAAAGTGTGATTTCTGATGTTTTAACTTACTGAGGTTGTTAAAAGTTCTATTTTAACAGTAAATGTTATAAGGCTGCATTTTAACTAAACTTTGAATTTGTAGTTAAGAATGAAATGAAGAAACAAAACACAACACAATTAAAAATATTAAATTTTTGTTAAACATTACAGTAATTATAGATTTTGTTTGTACTTTATTATATGTATGGCATGTGCTCATATGCTGAATCTAAACCTGCCCAGAGCTTTGCAGATTTTTGCTCTCCAGTGCTGCCATTTCCTGTTCCCCATTGATTATTAAGCAAGTTGTAAGCATAGTCAGATCTTTCCATGAGGTCAGACCCCGAGAACTGCCATGCAACAAAACAATAAACTTTCTAATCTGAGATCTCTTTAATTTGAGGAGAGGAAGACATCTGTTCAGCTGCCCTCTCCAGCCTAGGACTTCCACATCCAGCATCTTCACCTCCAAGATTGTCTGGGACCAGCCACCCGGACAGATGCTGCAACAATCAACTTGCATAAACAAATAATTTATTCTCAAACTGTCAGAAACCATCTCAGGGAAGCTCATCTACATGCTCGTCATCCTTATCGGGGTCTCAACCTGACTGCAGTTTGAATTGAGTGGGCAAATGCTTACATTCGATGACGTCTTTTACTTTGGATAGGTTTTCACTGTACAGGGCAAAATGCGTGATTCAAATGGTGGTCACACCTGATACTGACTGGTTTCCAGATACATCCCGGACCCTTCGGAACCCACAATACACAAAAAAGTAAAACTGCACATTTTCGAGTGGCCTTTTATTGTGGCCAGCCTAAGGCACACCTGTGCAATAATAATGGTGTCTAATCAGCATCTTGATATGCCACACCTGTGAGGTGGATGGATTACCTCGGCAAAGGAGAAGTGCTCACTAACACAGATTTAGACAGATTTGTAAACAATATTTGAGGGAAGTAGGCCTTTTGTCAGATCTTAGATCTTTGAGTTCAGCTCATTTAAAATAGGGGCAAAAACAGATGTTGTGTTTATGGTTTTGTTCAGGATAGATGGATGGAGGGATGGAGCGATAGATAGAGCGACATGAGGCAGAGGCAGAGGCAGAAACAGAGAAATGAAAATGAATGAGAGTCATGCCAATACAGCAACCTTCCTTGATCTCTTGCTCAGTTTTTCCTCTGGCTCTCTTGCTTCTCTCTTGCTGTCTTACAGAACAGAATGATTCGATTTGACAGGAGAAGTCCAGCATGCTTCAATGTGCTCTTGGTAAATGATTTACAGTGTGGGACAACTCTAATGTACAACATGTTTCTCACCTCTACCTTTCATCTCAACCCGTCCTTCTTTCTTCCAGCTCTTCTCTTTTTTTTCTGACTCTCTCTGTCCAGTGTACAGCATGTTTCTCACCTCTCCCTTTCATCTCAACCCGTCCTTCTTTCTTCCAGCTCTTCTCTTTTTTCTGACTCTCTCTGTACATGCTTCCTAGTTAATGTTGACACACTGATACATTTCAGTGAAGCTTTGGCTCTTACTGATGGACATCTCACAAGTTTGCACCTGTTGAAGAAGAAAATTTAAAGTTAGTCAATTTCAGTACAACCTAGTCTAGTTCTGATAGCTGCTGGACCTCCATGGGGTCCTAGGCGTACAGGCTTAATAGGTTTTATAAAGTGAGTATGGTCTGCTCCTATTAAAAGGAGGGGTTGCACTTTGTCAAGGGCTGTAAAAGAATGCCTTTACCCCTGAACACTTAGGTTTGGCGGAGCACTATTATCCCATTGCAACACTCCAGCAGAGATAACAACACCTGAAAAGCATTCCTTTACAGCCAAATTTTCCATCCTCAAGATAAAGTGAGAGGAAGAGCCATTGTATTTTGCGGTGTCACACAAACATCAAATTCCTTAGATCCCAGTGAGTAGAGTTCTTGGAAAGGCCTTGTTGAAGCCACAGTTCAACACCGTCAAAGTGATTTAAATCAATCTAGATTACCAGGTTTTCCCGGCTTGGAATTCCAGACAGTTCACCCCATTATTCTAGATCCTCATCATCGAGCCACCAAACTACTCATTCAGAAATATGATAGCAAGTTGTCACCCAGGACCGGAATGAGTATTTGCTGAAATGAGATGTGTGTGGATTTCCTCACTTCCAGAGGTCGTGAGACAATTAAAAAAATCTTAACATAACTGCATGAAATGTCGTAAGTGAAAGCACGCTTGAGACTCCACAAACCACCCTTCTACAGTACTGGTATGGATTGTTTGGGCATTTCCAAATCGAACTCCTCACAGCTATAGTCACTGATTCCTTCCTCATGGCTCTGAGGAGATTAATAGCACTCCCTCAGAACTGTTATCCGACCAGGGCACTTACTTCTAGGGTGGAAAGATTGAGAGAGTTAAGAGATGCCTTAATGAATTGCAGCCAGGAACTTCAACATCTCGGCAAACAAAAGATTGCATTTCGGTTCAACCCACCTAATGCCCCTCACTTTGGTGGCAGCTGGGAAAGAGAGATTCGATCTCTTAAAAATGCTGTACTGTAGTAGGTGCACAAACAGTAACAGAAGAAGTTCTTCAAACAGTACTTATCGAGATAGAGGAAATTCTCAATAGCAAACCTCTAGGTTATGTCTCCTCCAATGTAGCAGACTTAGACCCAATGACCCCAAATCTCCTGCTCATGGGGCGGCCAGACAGCTCTTCACTTTAAGTGATATAGTCAGCCTATTAATCTATAAGACGACGTACATGGAGACAAAGTCAAGTTCTCACTGATCATTTTTTTTGGTCAAGCTCCGATTGACTCATCATGTTGTTTGTAAGTACATTTACAGCCAGTTTTCCAACAGATGAACTTCAATCACTAAAAAAACAATGCTAGATGATGAACCTGAGTTAATCACTTGAGTTGTCCAACAAGCATCACCTAGCGCAGAAGTTTAGCTTAGATTAATTCCATCCAACTTCATTGAGCTTAGCTTGGGTTAGGTTTGCTTAGCTTGGGTTAGCTTAGCTTAGGTTAGCTTCAGTTAGGTTAGCTTCGTTTAGGTTCGCTTCAGTTAGGTTAGCTTCAGTTAGGTTGGGTTGGAACCTTCAAAGAAAACAGAAAGATATATGTAACTTGTCAGGTTAATGTAAATAATACCTAATTTAAGTATTAAGAAATTAAAGCTGGGCTAGTATCAGAAGCTCTAGATACGACTATGGAGCCTAAAATAGTAAACGGTCATCAGAGAACAGACAACACAAAACAGGTGAATTTGAAAAGATTTATTATACAAAATAAATTGGCAGTCATTTACATTCCCTGCCTACCTAAGAAGGCTTCCTGAGTGCACAGCACACAATAAACTCAAAATAAAAAAAACTCAAATGAAGAAAGAGTCCATGGAAGTTGTTTATGTGTGTGTGTTTGCTACCTGTCCAATCGTTACCATTTCGTAGATTTAAATGGAGAGCTTTTCAGGCTAATGCTAGTGAACTATGGCGTGCCAAAAGGTTCAGTTCTAGGACCCCTGCTCTTCACAATGTTCATGCTTCCCTTAGGAAATATTATTAGAAGGCATGGAATTAGCTTCCATTGTTATGCTGATGATACCCAACTATATATCTCATCTAAACCAGGCGATACAGCTCAATTAACTTGGATTACTGAGTGTGTTAAGGAAATAAGAGATTGGATGACCCATAACTTTCTACTTTTAAATTCTGATAAGATGGAGATTTTGCTCATTGGCCCAAAAACTAGTATACAGAAGCACCAGCATCTCAACCCGCATTTAGACGGATGCTCTGTAACCACTAGCTCAACAGTAAAATACCTGGGAGTTATTTTAGACAGCAACTTATCTTTCACCTTAGAAATATTTCTAAGCTAAGAAATATGTTGTCTATATCCGATGCAGAGAAGCTCGTCCATGCGTTCATGACCTCCAGAATAGATTATTGTTATGCATTACTAGGTGGATGTCCTGCATCATTAAAAAACAAGCTTTAGTTAGTTCAGAATGGGGCAGCAAAAGTTCTTACTAGGTCAAGAAAATATGATCATATAACCCCAATCTTATCGTCCCTACATTACAATGCTACTCACTTTCAAAGCACTAAATGGTTTGGCTCCCATGTATCTCTCCAGTCTTTTAACACGCTACAATCCGTCATCCTCCCTGAGATCTCAAAACTCTGGGCTTCTAGTAGTTCCTAGAATAGCAAAGTCCACTAATGGCGGTAGAGCATTTTCACAACTTTGGAATAGTCTTCCTGACAGTGTTCGGGGTTTAGACACACTCACCCAGTTTAAATGTAGATTAAAAACATATCTTTTTAGCAAAGCCTACACATAACACACATCACATCATAACCTTGTGTGGCGGGGCGGTGGTTGGTAAAAGTCGACACTAGTATACAACTAGAACGGAAAGCAGACTACGCCACCCCGTTTCTATAAACGGGGAAATTTAGACTCGAAATAAAGCACACAGGTTCGTTTCCACTAAACACAGGAGACGTGAATGTAAATACAAAAAAAATGCTTTTATTTCTCAAATAAGAATTAGCTAAAATATAAAAGAACTGTTGACCAGGCAGGAATAACAAAAAGAAATAAAATACTTTCAGGCTGAGGCTTACCAGTAGGGTGGCTAGCTGCACAGTGAGTATCTTAAGACACCCCACTCACCCAAGTATGCTCCGCACAAACATCCACACACACACACACACACACTAAGTGAGGGAGATACAATGGACACGGCAAAACACTCTGTGAGAGAAGCACCACCACCACAAAGGTCAAAACAGCTAGCTTCCCTCACTGGAGGCCTTCAGCTCCTGAAATAATCAAAAACAAGAATATAAAAACAATCAAAACACACATACAGTTAAACAATTTACATTGGATCAAGTTCAAACCATGAATGACAAATCTGGATCATTTACTGGCCACACAGGTTCAAAGAGACAGGAGCTCTGCTAGGTTGGCATCACAAGCTCATGATCCTAGACACAATGGCTCGACCAAGGGTCCAAGAAAAGAACAAAAACAAAAGAGGAAAACAAGATGAAAGAAAACAAACAAACAGGATTCAAATCAAATTACAAAAACAACAAATTAATCAAAGAAGAAACTGAAAAAAAAGATCCATGAATACTCAAATTGGTCCAATTAAACAGGGAACAAAACTGACAAATCCAATACCAATGGTCACAGAGAGATAAAAAATAGCAGCAGAACAAACAGTGCAGTCTTAATATGGTATCGGGAGTAACTTATTTGCCCCGCAGTCCACAGTGACAAAATGCTCATGAACAATTACCCCACTAAAATAGACAAAAATAAAGACAAATCAGTCAGAGACACCAATCCAAATAATGCTCAAAGGACTAGATATACATACCCAGAAGTAGATTGTTAAACAGGTTCAGTTATTTGCAGTTTTATCCAAAAAAACAACGAGCTGCAAATATGCGGGTGTTCCATCAGCGCATACACAGACTGCAATATAATCGAAGCATAAGTTACGAGTCACACCACAACAAACATTAATCCACTAGAATTAACATACCTGGAGTGAAAGACAGCCTGTACCCAACAGCAACGTCACGCCAATCCTAAACACAACCTGGCTACAAACCAATAGACACACTTAATAGTGCATAAACACTAGTAGCAGCAGCATTAGCCAAACAGCTAGGTACATACCTCCCGCAAAGCCGCGTGCACCCGCCCACAAACGACAATGATTGGATCATGCACGCTCAGGTGACATACCCGGCGTCTTTAAATATGCCTGGAATGGCAGCCAATAGGCTGTCACACCAGTCATTCAGGCGACAGTCACGCTTACGAGGGCGGTACCTAGACTGCCCCACTACAATCTACCCCTGGCTCTTGCATCGTCGCCCCGACGATGGACAAAACCCCACTACGGCCAGGAATTGACTTAACACCAGGGCCTGAAAAGGGCAGAAACAGCATTAGACACAGGAGCTATCGTAGAGACACCGCTCCTCCCTGCTTCCACTGCCTGAGGGAGGTGGTGCAGATTAGAATGATGACCAGCGTTAGCTCGCCTCGTCCGCCGCAAGGCAAGTTCACCATTACTAGACTGACTTACAGGTGAAGGTTCCCTTACTGACCCCAAATCTGAAGATACCACACCAGATGGTCCAGGCGCCACTGAAGTTGTACGGGCAGTATCTTCGGTTAGGCATCGAGGAACACGGGCAGGTGAAGACACTGGGTCCCTTAGTGTTGACCCACCAACACCCTGTGGAGTTTCAGGTACCAAGACCCACAGATCGACCTCCTCAGATGGAGAGTCCTCCGATGGTGGAACCTCCACTACTACAGAACCATCTGAAGGTCTAACAGGAGAGTCTCTTTGTATGCGGGTCTTTAACAAAGAGCGGTGAACCCGTTTTACCTTACTCAAATCATCTGCTGGTGCAATCGTGTATACTGACCCACCTACCTGAGGCGCTCTCACCACCTGATACACCACTGGGCTCCACAGGTCCTGGATCTTATGGCGCCCTCTCAGGCCATAATCGCGAAGGTAAACCAGCTGACCCTCCCTCAATAGTGTATCACGAACTTGCCGATCGTTCTTACGACGCTCGGCCGTCACCTTCAAATGTTCTCGAGCCCCCTCAAAGGCCACCTGTAAGCGGGTTTGGTGCTCCAACACCCACTCATTCACTTCACCCGCCACCATCTCCTGGCTTCTGCCTAACAAAAAATCGATAGGGAGCCTTGGCTCTTGGCCAAACATCAAGAAGTAGGGTGACTCACCAGTCGCTTGATGAGGGGTAGTATTATAACAAAAGAGCACCTGAGGGAGAGCAGAGACCCAATCTGCCTTCCGAGAAGGAGGAAGGGTACGCAGGAGATTATGCAGGGTCCTGTTAAAACGTTCGCACTGCCCATAACCTGCCGGATGGTAAGGGGTAGTGCGGGATTTCTCAATCTGATAGAGACTACAGAGCTGTTGTATCAAGGACGACTCAAAGCCGCGGCCCTGATCAGAATGAATGCGCCCAGGGACACCAAACTTATAGAACCACTCCAATACCAACGTGCGGGCCACAGTTTTGGCTCGCTGATCCCGAGTGGGGACCGCCAGGGTGTATTTTGTGAAGACATCAGTCATCACCAAAACATTTTCCAGCCGGAAGCGAGATGGTTCCAGCAGTGTAAAGTCAATGGCCAAGATTTCATTTGGCCTAGAGGCCAACAGGTGACCCATGAAACTACGAGCTATTGGCTCCTGACACCTTTCGCACTCCCGACACCACTGGGCTACATCGGATGTCAGTCCCGGCCAATAGTAACGCTGTCGCACTAGCTCAGTGGTCCGTTCGACCCCTTGGTGTCCATGTCCCTGGTGCACTTGTGACAAAACTTCCCTATACAAAACAGCTGGCAGGACTACCTGGAGAATCTCTTCACCACTGTTAGAACGAAACACACGGCGATGCAGAACCCCTTCTTTTTCCAGCAATCGATCCCACTGACGCAGTAAAACTAGGGCTGCTTTGGACAGCTGGCGTCGCTCTTCAGAGCTGGGAGGCACTCCCAGTCTCCAGAACACCAAAATCTCCCCGATCACAGGATCCGCCTCCTGCTATGCCTTCATATCACCCACCAGACTAGGAAACACAGAGACTACAGACTGGGTAGCTGGCATCACTAGATCTAACCCGGATACTTGTGCCAGGACCTCTGGAACCTCAGTCCCTGGCAACAAACCTCTCACTTCACCATGATTAGCAGGGTCCTGCCTGGAAAGGGCATCAGCATTCCGGTTACTCCTCCCCGGCCGATACCGGATACCAAAATCAAATGCTGCAAGTTGAGCAGCCCAACGCTGCTCGGCAGCCCCAAGCCCCGCAGTGGTCAGGTGGCTGAGAGGGTTGTTATCTGTATACACAACACACCTCTGCCCCAACAAATACTCCCTAAATTTCTCAGTCAAGGCCCACTTGAGCGCCAAGAACTCCAACTTCATGGAGCTATAGTTGGACATATTGCGCTCAGTGGGCCTAAGACTGCGACTAGCATAAGAAATTGGCCGTACTTTACCTCCTTGTTCCTGCGAGAGGACAGCTCCTAAACCCCCATGGCTGGCATCTACCTCCAGGATAAAAGGCAAGGAAAAGTCAGCATAGGCGAGTACTGGGGCAGACGTGAGCCTTCTCTTCAGCTCATCAAAACACTGCTCACACTGCTCAGTCCAGGAGCTAGAAAAACCCTGCCCAGCTCGTGTTCTAGGTTTAGCGGCAGCCCATTCAGCTACCAACCTATGCAGAGGGGCTGCCAACTTCGCGAACCCCTCAACAAAGCGCCGGTAATAGCTTGCAAAACCTAGGAATGAACGCAACGCCTGCACACTAGTGGGGCGTTGCCAATTAACTACGGCCTCAATTTTACTGGGGTCCGTGGATACTCTCTGAGCTGAGATAACATGTCCCAGGTACTTTACCTCATGTTGGAAAAATGCACATTTCCCCAAACATCCGTTCCATTAAACGTTGGAACGTGCTTGGAGCATTGCAAAGCCCAAAGGGCATACGATTCCATTCGAACAATCCGAAAGGAGTGCAAAATGCGGTCTTGGGCTTGTCTCTTTCAGTGACAGGGACCTGATTATACCCACTGGCCAAGTCCATAGTGGAAAACCAGCAGGCCCCCGTCAAAGAGTCTAACGACTCCTCGATGCGCGGCAGCGGGAAAGCGTCCTTACGGGTCTTTGCGTTCAGTTGGCGGTAGTCAACGCACATACGCAGACTACCATCTTTCTTTTTAACAAGCACAATTGGGGATGCATATGGGCTACAGCTCTCTCTTATAACATTAGCCTCCAACAGCTGATTAACGTGGGACTTCACCACTTCATATTCCGACGGAGGTATACGCCTATATCGCTGCCGGACGGGAACGTTATCTAGCAGGGGAATATCGTGCGAAATCAGGTTGGTACATCCTAAATCACCCTCATGAGTGGAAAACACTGACTGAAACCTGTAAAGCAGGTCCCTTACCTGACCCTGTTCGGTTTCGGATAAAACAGACAGGTCGAGTGCGTCAATTTGTTCTTTAACGCCAAGAACGACTTCCCCAGCTGGAGAATGCACCGTGGCCGCCACCGACCGGACCTCACTAACTCCTGAAGGCAAACTAACCACACAAACATTAGTCAGGGTACCAAGGACAGTGTTAGCATAAAGCAACACATCAGTGGTTCCCACATTTACCACAGGTAGATAAACAGTACCTCGTGTAACCTGCACCAGTACAGGGGAAGCCAACAGACCAGCTGGTAACCCGGCGTCTGGGGGTTCAAAAAGGACAGTACTGTTGGCGTATTGCTCGGAACAAGTTGCTGCCACAAACCTCATCATGCCACCTGGGATGCGACATGGTCTCCGCCCTCGTACTCTAACCCTTCCTAAATGTACCCCAGGTGACTGATTATCAACTCGACGACAATGTTGTAATGCCTGTAAAACAGAATTTGGAACATCTATGGTTGAGAGTGAATCAAACAAGTCTGGGCCATGTTGTCCGAAAAGCCCCTGGTAGCATCGACTAAGGACATTCATTCTCAGAACACCTGGGACCCGTGTACACAAGCCACCAGGAGGATCCCGCACAACAAGCACACCACATTCTGTTATTACTTGATCGCATAGTTCGATAGTTAACTCCATATAACCAATATAGGGAATTGAAAGACCATTAGCGGCTCTAAGCTGCAACCACTGGCACGATTTGAGTCGATCCTGGCCCCATGGTTCGAAGTGTTTACGAAAACAACTCTCAGTAATCGTAGTTACCATGGAGCCAGTATCCACCAGACAGGGCACTCGAACATCGCCAATTGAAACGACAAGGTGTGGGCACGATGACATTAAATGCGACATATTTGAACCGTTTGAGCCAGTTACCTCCCCACCCGTGCTATGGCCCTGAAGCACGGTGGGGGCTAGTTTTCCGACGTTGCTGATGGGCCAGGCCGTCTACCTCCATCTCTCGATTGAATAGAGGGTGAGGAAAACTGAGGGCGAGAAGGGACACGTACCTCGTCACAGTCTCTGGCAAAATGCCCAGGTTTTGACACCTCCTACAATAACTGGTCCCTGTCGGGAAGATTGACCCCGAAACGAGGGAGCCTGTAAACGGGCAAAGCTTTGCGCAAGTTTAGTCAACTGTGCTTGCTGGCATTGGAGCATATCCCTCAATTCATCCATTTCCGAATTCCCAGATAATCTACTCACCCCAACAAATGGATCCCCTTGTACCCCATATTGAAGCCCATGAACTGATGGAACAGAATGACTTCTGGTCCTTGTACTTCCTGGCATGCCCTCCCGCTCCCATCTAATGGCTTCGCTACGCACCTCCAACAATGTTAACGTAGGTTGATGACGTATCAACTGCTTTAATTCACGACACAGAGCACTATCAAAAACATGTTCAACAAATTGGTCCCGTAGTAAAACATGTGAATTTGGCATACCATGAGGTGATCGTTGTTTCACTTGCTCAAGGAGACCCATCAGGACGAGAGAGAACTCCAACAGGCTCTCACCCTCCTGTTGCTTTCTCGAGAAAAAGGCATCCTGCAAAGAAACATGACTGCGCGCAACCATACAGTTCCCGCAAAGCCGAAATTATTTTGTCTGGGTCTTTACGCTCTACCTCTGGGCGGTACTTAATCTCGTCCCTTGCTTCCCCTTCCAAGTGGTCGAATAAATAGAACGCCTTGTCAGTATCAGAAAGATGACGGGCACGCATGCAAGCCTGGGCCTCCTCAACCCACTCCTCAATACTAAGGCCGACCCTGCCATTAAATTTTGGACACTTTCTGTCTCGTGGTACAAAAACAAATCGTTCTGGTCTAGGGACATCTACATTACTGAGTTGGGACAAAACAGAAGGCCCAGGGGCAGAAGCAGATAAGTCATTAGGACCTAAGGGCACAGAGGTACGCTCCTAACGCAACCTCTCATTGTCTGCTCTTAGCTGAGCAATCATCTCCCTTAACTCGTGTAACTCCTCTTCCATACTTGAACGATAGAAGCACTTACCAAGAAAAGGTGAAGAATACACCCACAATAAGGGCTAGGTTCAAAACAAGACGTGCACTGCTGTCCTGCTGCCACTCCACACCAAGGAAAACAAAATCCTGCAATATTCAAAGAGAAAGAGAAAAAAAACAACAACTGTATACACATTCACGTCTCTGTCAAATGTGGAATCCTGCCGACTACGCCAAAGTGTGGCGGGGCGGTGGTTGGTAAAAGTCGACACTAGTATACAACTAGAACGGAAAGCAGACTACGCCACCCCGTTTCTATAAACGGGGAAATTTAGACTCGAAATAAAGCACACAGGTTCGTTTCCACTAAACACTCCTGAAATAAACAAAAACAAGAATATAAAAACAATCAAAACACACATACAGTTAAACAATTTACATTGAATCAAGTTCAAACCATGAATGACAAATCTGGATCATTTACTGGCCACACAGGTTCAAAGAGACAGGAGCTCTGCTAGGTTGGCATCACAAGCTCATGAACCTAGACACAATGGCTCGACCAAGGGTCCAAGAAAAGAACAAAAACAAAAGAGGAAAACAAGATGAAAGAAAACAAACAAACAGGATTCAAATCAAATTACAAAAACAACAAATTAATCAAAGAAGAAACTGAAAAAAAGATCCATGAATACTCAAATTGGTCCAATTAAACAGGGAACAAAACTGACAAATCCAATACCAATGGTCACAGAGGGATAAAAATAGCAGCAGGACAAACAGTGCAGTCTTAATATGGTATCAGAAGTAACTTATTTGCCCCCGGCAGTCCACAGTGACAAAATGCTCGTGAACAATTACCCCCACTAAAATAGACAAAAATAAAGACAAATCATTCAGAGACACCAATCCAAATAATGCTCAAGGGACTAGATATACATACCCAGAAGTAGATTGTTAAACAGGTTCAGTTACTCGCAGTTTTATCCAAAAAAAAATGAGCTGCAAATATGCGGGTGTTCCATCAGCGCATACACAGACTGCAATATAATCGAAGCATAAGTTACGAGTCACACCGCAACAAACATTAATCCACTAGAATTAACATACCTGGAGTGAAAGACAGCCTGTACCCAACAGCAACGTCACGCCAATCCTAAACACAACCTGGCTACAAACCAATAGACACACTTAATAGTGCATAAACACTAGTAGCAGCAGCATTAGCCAAACAGCTAGGTACATACCTCCCGCAAAGCCGCGTGCACCCGCCCACAAACGACAATGATTGGATCATGCACGCTCAGGTGACATACCCGGCGTCTTTAAATATGCCTGGAATGGCAGCCAATAGGCTGTCACACCAGTCATTCAGGTGACAGTCACGCTTACAAGGGCGGTACCTAGACTGCCCCACTACACTTGTGCTCCAGAACATCTGATCACATGCACATTATCAACTTGTGCTGTTAATATCATGAACAGCAGCTACGCTAATTTCTCTCCACTGCTTCTCTTTCTCTCCCCATCCCGAGGCATCCTGAGGTTTGGCCAGCTCCAGTCACGTCCCACCTCGTGAAGATTATGGACTTTAAAGAAGTAGATGCCGAACTCGCAAACATCCTGAACCATCTAGAGACGTACCAGTGCCAATTGGATCCCACTACATAGGGCTGGGCGATATGGCCTAAAAAAAAAATCCCTGATTTTTTCACAAAAAATCCGATTTGCGATTTAAATACATTTTTTCCCCCCCTGCTTAAAATCAATCTGCATATGACAAAAAAAAATTTTTTTTTAGTTTTAACTTTATTAAATAAAGTTTATTTACCCTTTTGGGATTATAACCCACTTTGGGTTAAAGTGCAATCAGAAACAACAAGCCAAAAATACAAGATGCAGGCCCTGCCTTTGTAAATTGTGAAAATAGAACGTAACATAACATAAAATGAGCAAACCTACAAAGAAAAATGTTTTATGAGTGTTTAAATGTCGAACATGATTGAAAATGCACCTGAGGTTTTGAGTGATTTTGCCTTTACTTTTCTCCAAAACTCCACAGTAAAATGACTGTTTGAGTGTTTGAAAATGGTGAATTAAATAATCAGATTTTTCTGTTTCTTAACGGAAACACCGTTCTGAAGCACCTTTACATGTATTTTGGTCGCTTTCACCACCCGTACCGTAAGTGTACGATTGGATGCGCAACACTAAACAAAGTGCGGCTGCTTAACCGTGTATTTTCAACATGCGGCTGCTTAACTTTTCTTGGGAACGAGTTCTTCTCTGCTCGCTGCCATGTTGTTTGTGTATCTTTATGGCAAATGCGCGGGGGGAGGGGGGCGGGGCTGAGTTCGTTCAAAACTATGGGAGCCCAGAGGGGAGCGTCGGCGGACATTAAAGAGAAAACCGATTTTAAAATCGATTTATTGCCCAGCCCTACCACTACATGTGTGGAGTTTTGACATTGGACCTTCGGGAGTGTTTAAAGGCTCTGGCATGCAGAAGCTGTTTCTGGATCTGTGATGATCACAAATGTTGAGCTCAGTAGCTCCTACTTTTATACCAAAGACTGTAGAAAGAACATTTACTTATAATCTTATGCTCCTGTACTCATGTTAGTTCTCACTCTCCAGTGTTCTGTATTGTTGAAAGATTTATGTTCAAACTCTAGATATCACCCAAATGAGGATGGGTTCCCCTTTTGAGTCTGGTTCCTCTCAAGGTTTCTTTCTTATAACATCTAAGGGAGTTTTTCCTTGCCACAGTCGCCACGGCTGCTCATCAGGGATAAATGCACACCATTCACCTTGACTGTTGATTTGTGTAAAGCTGCTTTGAGACAATGTCTGTTGTGAAAAGCGCTATACAAATAAACTTGACTTGACTTGACTTGTTTCGTAGAGTATGTTCTTTTCACTACCTGGGTAGGTTTACGTATGTTCTTATCTGTATCACAAATGAAGGCACAGGATGATGCTGGTTCCAAAGATGCCACGGCTGGCCACATCAGGCTCTTGATCCGTTCACTGCGGTTGGCTCGCCACTGACCGCTAGGGTCAGATTCAGATGGTCTATCCCTTTCTAAAAACCAATCTATACATACAGTACAGAATACATTAATTACAATTGCCTCATTTCGGTTCAAATCTAATCAACTTCTCTATTCAAATGTCAAATCAAATATAACCAATTGTAAAGGTAATAAATATTTTAATCATTATGCAAATGAATAGTCACACATTACAACACATAACATAAGTCAGTTCCAATGAACAACAATCACTCATATACTTCCATCTCATAGTACAAAAATAAATCATAGGATTTCAGAAACCTTTTTATGAAACCAGATAACTTTTTTTTACTTTTTAAACCTGTTTTTGCATCTTAATAACATTTTAATCATCACATTTTAATATATTTATTTTTATTAACGGCTAAGACAAACTGCTCCTCATATACATACACAAACATGCATATTCACAATTAAATGAACTAAATCACCCTTATTTTAAATACATGTACAGTGAAACCTCGGGTTACGAACGCCCCGGCATACGTATAATTCAGGTTACGAATAGCAGTTCATCAAAATTTTTGCCCCTGGTTACGAACAATATATCGGGATACGAACGTCGCTCACCAAAAAATCGCAGGCAAGTTGGTTGTTTTTGCTCTATCCACGCAGCTCGTCACATCAGTTAGCGTCCTGTGTCCCTAGCGAGAGCATCGTGTTACTTATCCGCTTGAACTTTTCCCGGCGGCAGCGTAACAACTCGTTAGTTGATGCTCGTGGAATGATGAGATGGACAACATTAGCCGATGCATAACCACTTTACTTGTTTTTATGAAGATAGATTAGCAGGGTTACAGTCTTTTCCGAAGTACAATACCCATAATGAATTTCACTCTGGACTTCAATACCAACTGATAGTAGCCTTAAAGAAACAGCTCTCATTTTCCCTCTAATGCAACAATTGTCTCAGCGTTCGTGTTAATAACACTGTCTTTAATATTCTATAATATAATATATAGTAATATATAAATAATATAATATAATAAGATTCTCCTTCAAACAATAACTCTCCTCCTCCCCTTCTACGAACGCCGTCTCCTGCAGCGAGTCTTCTCAAAGGAAAGTACCGGTAAAGATGTTTTCCTCTTTTGTATGTTTTTATGTGTTATGATTTTAATATAACATGTTAAAAGTAAATAATATTAGTGAATATTGGCTTTATTTTTATTTAAATAATATTTTTGGTTGATCAGAACGAAATTACCGAAGTTTCTGTTCATTATTATGGGGAAATTTGTATCGGGATACGAACTTTTTCAGGTTACGAATAAAGTACCGGAACGAATTAAATTCGTAACCCGAGGTTTCACTGTATATTAACTTTTAAGTCAACAAAACAGTATAAAGGCACCTTTAGCAGTGTAATCACTATTAAAGATCTCCTACAGTGGTGTCTAGCTTAGCTAAGCTAGCATGACAAACCAAATAGAAGTTGCATTTAAATGTTAACAATTAGCATGCAGCTAGCACGATTAGCGATCTTTTATAAGCATCTTAAACAACATAAAACAATCTGAATCTATGTCTATATGGTATCAAACAACAAGAATCAGGTTCATAACTCTGATTGGTTTTAAAAGAATAGTAGAAGATTTTTCTTTTAATTTCTGTCCTTTAAATAATATTTCTCATACCAGTCCTTGTTTGCTTTCGAGCAACTTCTTCACCGTGTTTGTTTTTTAAGTGAATTACCTGGGGTGTATGGGCCACCCACAGGCAGAGTAGAGAGTTGCACTCCAGTAACCTTAGGTGGGTTACACTCTCCCCTCCTAACTTATGCACGTCCCTGTGCATGTCAATGTTCAAACAGTTATCACCGGATGGGACAAAACAGGGGGACAAGCTGATGCATCATTCTCACTTATGAGGTCGTTCCACACAGTGGTCAGCCCTTGAAAGAATGACTTCACCACTGTGACTAAGGGGGTTCCCAGTTCAGTGTAGTCCAGCCGCCTAGGTGGCTGACGATTCCTCATAGATCTCCTGACTAGGTCATCAGTATCAGCTTGTTCCTCTGTCTCATTAATCTCCTCTTCTCCTTCATTTTCAAGAACATTTGTCTCATCACATTCTGGCATGTCAGAAGGGACTGGAAGTTGTTCAGGGCAGTCCTCATCCAAGCCTTTTACAAGGTTACCATGTCAGATAAGTTTGTCTCTCGTTCCACAGATTCACTTCCAGGTAGGTATTTTATTTCCACAAGTTCATTTCCAGGTGTGTATTCTGTGATACTCTGTTGACTGGAGCAACATCAGGTAGGCTACTCTCATTAGCACATCATCAATCACCTTGTTGAGGTTTGTCGTCAAATTCTCTTTAGAATGGCTTGGACCATTTTGTTTTGGAACATCTTGTGAGACAACAGATTTGCAGATGAACATAAATTCCTTTTTTTTTACCATTTAATGCCTTTAGGAAACATGGTATATTATTCAATTCAATTAATTTTTTATTTGTATAGTGCTTTTAACAATAGACATTGTCTCAAAGCAGCTTTACACAGATAATGTGGTGATTAAAAGATGTTCTTTATAAGTACGTTTGTCCCTGATGAGTGAGCCGGTGGCGACTATGGCAAGGAGAAAAACTCCCCGAGATGGCGATAGGAAGAAACCTTGAGAGGAACCAGACTCAAGAGGGAACCCATCCTCATCTGGATTGCACCGAATGTCCATTTGTAGCAGATATACGATGTTGCGGGGTACAGTAATGATAATCAGAAGCGAAAAGTAGTCCTGAGTCAATGTAGCAGACTGCGCCCGTTCTGATTTCGGAATTTAATGGAACAAACCAAGGTGTTGATGAGAAACCATCCCAAGCTGCACAGAGGCGAGAGGGGCAGGAACAGTGGTCACTGGAGCCTCAGGAGCATGTTTAACTCGACCGAGAGAGAGAGAGAGAGAGAGAGAGAGAGAGAGAGAAGAGGGTGACATTAAGAGAAGGATATGGATTATTAAGTGTCCTTATTGTTGTATTAAAGTTAATATCACTGTGCAGTTTGGACTCCGGCAAGACATGCTATGGCAGCATAACTAAAATGGAGAACCAGAAGGTAATACAGACATGAGGGATCTCTGGGATAAGAGACGACCCACCACACCACCGTCAACGAACCTGAGTGAACGTGTAAATGTGAGGGGACGACAGCATACAAATATCCCAGTTTACCAAACACTGTATATCCATGTTCCCTCCAATGCGCCTTTACCTAAGAAAAATCTACTGATAAAAGGCTTGACTAAATAAATGTGTTTTCAACCTCGACTGGAACACTGAAACTGTGTCTGAGTCCCGAACACTTGTTGAAAGGCTGTTTCATAATTTAAAATGACCCATTTTCATTATTTGAGGAACCAACAGATAGCCTGCACCTTTTAATCTAAGTAGGAGGATTATACTGGTACAGAAGTTCACTCAGATACTGCAGTGCGAGAAGTGCTTTATACGTCAGTAGTAATATTTTATAATTAATGCGAGATTTGATTTGGAGCCAGTGTAGACTGATTAAAACAGGAGTGATGTGGTCATATTTCCTAGATCTCGAGAGGAATATTGCTGCTGCATTCTGAACTAACTGAAGCTTATTTATGCACTTACTCACACACCCAGACAGTAAAGCGTTACAGTAGACTAATCTAGAAGTAATAAAAGCATGAACTAGTTTTTCTGCATCCTGTAACGACATTAAATTTCTAATTTTAGCAATATTTCTAAGGTGAAAAAAGGTGATCCTGGTGATATTATTCACGTGAGCCTCAAAGGAAAGACTAGGGTCAATAATAACACCAAGGTCTTTGACAGCCGTACACGCTGAAACAAAAACACCATCCAGAGATGCTACGTAATCGGAAAGTTTGCTTCTAGCTGCATGTGGTTCTAGTAAAAGTACTTCTGTCTTATCTGAGTTGAGCAGAAGAAAGTTATCTAGCATCAACTGTCTAATGTATCCTGCATCCTTCACTTTCCGTTGGCTCCATCTCGTCTATTTTTGCTTTCGGAAGAGCGCTTTTTTTTTTTCCCTGTTTGAGGGTTTGAAAGCAGTGAGCGGAGGACATTCAACAGAACTACGAACACACACTACAGTAATCATATTAAGGTACGTAATTTCTCTCCTATGGCGAACATCCAGTTCATTCAGTGTTTAAAGTGTGACATGTTTAGTCGGTCTTTCTCCGTTGTTAGCGATAATTTTATCTGTGAGAAGTGTAAGCTAGTTTGCTCTTTGACGGAGAAGATCTTAGCATTAGAAGAGTGCATCCAGAGTCTTGAGAGAAGTAGTGAGTGCGAGAGCTGTCATGGTTCTGCACGGGAAAGTCTGTATACCCTATGTGAAGTTAATATTCCCCCGACTCCGGCATTAGAGCGCTCGCAGCGGGGCGAATGGGTGACGACTCGGCGGCATACTCACAAAACCAAAGCTAACGCTAAGGGAGCACCATTTCTCTCCGATTCACATGTCCAACAGGTTTGCTCTCCTCAGTAAAGCACCCGCTGAGAAACCTGAAAGAGCTCTGGTTTTAGGAGACTCCATTCTGAGGCAAGTAAAATTAGCTAGACCTTTAGGGGGCACCAGCAGCACAGGTTATGTGTATACCGGGAGCCAGGGCACCGGACATAGCAGGTCAGCTTAGATTCTTAGGAAAGCACAGGTTCTCTAAGATAGTTTTTCACACAGGAGCTAATAATATATGCCTTCGACAGTCAGAGGTTACTAAGAGTAATAATATAGAGGTGTGTAAATTAGCGAAGGCAATGTCCGATGCAGTAACATGCTCTGGCCCCATCCCAATGCGACATGGCGATGTAGCCTACAGCAGGTTATGGTAGCTGAACTGCTGGATGTCCGAGTGGTGCTCCAAAAACAATGTGGGCTTCATTAATAATTGGAGCATTTTTGAGGGCAAGGCTGGCCTGTTAGGGCGGGAGGGTATCCATCCCACCCGGGAAGGTGCTGCTCTCATTTCTTGTAGTATAGATAATAGTCTCAGAACAGCACTAGTTAACAAGTGACTGTCCAGAGCCAAGGCCAGTGAGCAGACAGACAGGCTAAAGTCGTCACTCAGGATCCACCATATTGAGACTGTGTCTGTCCCCCGGGCGAAACCAAAATATTGGAATTATCCGAAAGTCTGTTTTAGTAACCTGATTAACATTAAATTAAATAGGACTGAACGCACAGCCAGCACCTCTGATCTAAAAAAATAGGATTGTTGAATATTAGATCTCTCACCAGCATAAAATATTCAGTGTCTGAAAGCAAGTCCAGTCAGTCAGTTCCACTAATTATTATTTATAGACCCCTAGGGCCCTACTCTGATTTTCTCATAGAATTTGCAGATTTCATCACAAATTTAGCTACTTCTTTAGACAAAGCATTAATTATTGGTGACTTTAATATTCATTTTGATAATCAGGAAGACTCCTTAAGAGCAGCAGCTGTGTCCATTTTAGAGTCAGTTGGAATTAATCAGAATGTTATAGGACCCACTCATAGTGGTGGACACACTCTCGATTTGTTGTTTGGATTAAAAATAAAAATAAAAATAAAAAACTTAGTCATAATTCCACAGTCTGAAGCTATTTCAGACCATTATCTCATCTCTTTTAAAATCTGCCTCAGTCATTGCATTTCTACCCCACCACGTTACCGTGTTAAGCGTACTTTCACGTTGGCGCATTTTATCAATAATCTTCCAGAAATTACGATATTGATAAATCTCCGTCTGACCCCGCAGAGCTCGACTGGGCCACTGAACACCAAGAATCAACTTTACGTTATACTCTAGATGATGTAGCTCCCCTTAAGACCAAAATGATCAGGGAGAAAAAAATTAGCACAGTGGTATAATGATCGTACACACACCTTAAAACAGACCACTCGGAAACTAGAACGTAATTGGCATCAAACAAAATTCTGTTTTAGGCCCTCTGCTTTTCTCTTTATATATGCTGCCTCTTGGTGAAATTAATTATAAACATGGGATTCGCTTCCATTGCTATGCTGATGATACACAGCGGTATATTTCAGCAAAGCCAGATGGGAGAGATCATCTTAACAATGTTGAGAAGTGTGTAAAGGACATTAGACAGTGGATGCTTAATAACTTTCTTTTGCTCAACTCAGATAAAACGGAAGTACTTTTACTAGGACCACATGCAGCTAGATTACGTAGCATCTCTGGATGGTGTTTCTGTTTCAGCGTGTACGGCTGTCAAAGACCTTGGTGTGATTATTGACCCTAGTCTTTCCTTTGAGTCTCACGTGAATAATATCACCAGGATCGCCTTCTTTCACCTTAGAAATATTGCTAAAATTAGAAATATGATGTCGTTACAGGATGCAGAAAAACTAGTCCATGCTTTTGTTACTTTTAGATTAGACTACTGTAATGCTTTACTGTCTGGGTGTGCAAATAAGTGCATAAATAAGCTTCAGTTAGTTTAGAATGCAGGAGCAAGAGTCCTCACTAGATCTAGGAAATATGACCACATCACCCCTGTTTTAATCAGTCTACACTGGCTCCCAATTAAATCTCGCATTGATTATAAAATACTACTACTGACGTTTAAAGCACTTAACGGTCTCGCACCGCAGTATCTGAGTGAACTTCTGTACCAGTATGATCCTCCACGCCTATTTAGATCAAAAGGTGCAGGCTATCTGTTGGTTCCTCAAATAATGAAGACTACAGCAGTGGGGCAGATCTTTCTCTTATAAACCCCACAGTTATAGAACAGCCTTCCAACCAGTGTTATATACATATATACAAAAGGATTTAAAAATGTTGTTACCGAATTAATGTGTCCAGGCTGAAGATCCACATATAGAACACAAGCAGAGAAAAGATGATGATGATCAGGAATGTGTCTGTTCTCAGTCATGTTTACATCACTGACTCCCTCTGTCTCATCCACATTAACCCTAAACTTCTTACTGCCTTCTGCCTGCTGATTCTTAGCTCCATAAACTAGTCTACATCTGTGGTGAGTAAGAGACAGGACTTTGTACACCAGTGGATTGAAAAAAAGACATGCAATGACAGGAAATCGGTTGTTCGGCTGAAATTGGCACGCAGTGAAAAAAAAATAAAAAATTTACCAAATCAATGGATTAAAACTAAAGTAACGAGTCTGTTTTGAAAATGTAAGAAGTAGAAATTACAGATATTTGTGTAAAAATGTAATGAGTAAAAGTAAAAAGTCCTGAAAGTCTGAAAAATAAATAGTGGAGTAAAGTACTAAAACCTAAAAAATCTACTTAAGTACAGTAACAAAGTTTTTGTACTTCGTTACTTCCCACCTCTGGACATAACTGAGCATCTCGCCCAACTGAATCAGAAGCTGCAGGGACGCAAACAAGTCATCACCCAGATGTCCGACATGATCACAGCTTTCCAGCGTACACTTGATTTGTGGATGTACCAAGTGAAACAGGACAATCTTGCCCACTTTCCTGTTTGTCAGAGCATCTCAGCTGCATTTCCTGGTACTTTTTTCATGTACTCAGCTAGCTACCAAACTGAGCCGGTTAATTAATGAGTTTGATTGGCGCTTGGAAAAAAGGTGTCAGACATCTGGTCAGAAAACACATAGGTAAGCATTTTTAAAAACCTAATTCAAATTTAATAAAATGTATTTCAACCAACAACACGAATATTTAAACTGTGTGCAATTCAAAGATTGTGCTTGGATTTTGCTTTGTATTTGTTATTTTTAGAACATGATCAACAGATGAGAATGGTGGAGAGGGGATTCATATGGTGTGTTAAAGCTCAGGCAGCATCTCCTCATCAACTTCACCTTGAAACTTGACCAATATAGTTGTGAACTGAGAGTATCATTACTGTTTGTAATGAGATGTTGCTGTCGGTATTTAAAACATACTTCTAATGTCATTTACAACATAACTATATTTCCATAAAGATTCTACAGTGAAGGTGTTGAACAACAGCAATGTTGAGTGTCTGTGTTCTTTGTTGTGTTAACACTACTCCAGTGACGGGCCGTGCATTCGGTACCTGGGGGGACTTACCTGACTTAATACACCACTTAATACCACCACTATCATGTCGCAAGTATAGAAAACATCAATACTATACAAAAACGCAATATAACAACATGTTTCATTACAGAGAGAGAGAGACATTTTACATATGGAGGGTGAATAACAATTTACTAAAGCAAGCTCCAAACCTTTACACTACAACCGTAACTATGCCACCTACATCATCTGGAGCAGTTTAAAATCAATATTTGTCTAATAACATGACAAAAACATGAAAAATGTAAAGAAAATACAACTTACTCTCCAGAGATGCATACTCATAATGCATACTCATAATTTGCAATGCTCTTCAGAGGCTGTAAGCCAGTGGTACCGCTCGTAATCACTGGTCTGGAGGTAGCGAACAAACCCTTTCCTGGGCTGAGACAAGCTAGCTAGCTTCAGGGTTGGGCGATCTAGCTTTTCTAGATGTCTAGCTTTTCTTGAAAATGGATTTTTAAGAACGTCCGAGACCAAATCAATTTCTCATCCTACATCAGTTTAACTGAGGTATTAATGTGTGCAGATCGCTACAGACGTGTTTTGCCAATCGAACTTGGCTGTAACAGTTTCGCTCTGACGAACCAATCAGAGGACAGAAAAATGCTGATGCTATTCTGGGCCAGCTAGCTGCCCTGTGAGGCAAATTTGAAATCTGATTGGTTAAAGAAACAGACCCATTGCTAATATAGTCTAAGGTACATCGGCCAACACTACTGATTCTGAAGGCCCTGGCCAGATTAGATTGACATGGCAGCAAAAATAAAAAAAATAAAAAACCTAACATTCACATACTGGAAGCAGTGCAGTCAAGAGGAACTCTATGAAATAAAGAGAATAAATTGTTGGGAATAAATTAATACAATTTCATCGAACAAATATTAGAATTTAGGTTTTAATTGTAGATCAGTGCTTCTGATAATGTTTAGGCCAGCAGAGAAGAACTTGCTGGCACTGACGGCCCACAACTGCACTACTCTGATTCAGAACTTTATTTAGAATGAGCATACTTTAAATATTCCAGAAGAACACCCAGGAGAGTGAGGTACAACCATTGTAGATTATTATTTTTATCCTGGCTGATAAAACTTTTAAATTGTTTAATATAAATACATTTCCAAATACTCTATTACACATATTTATATATTAAAAATACATGATTTTGTTTTTACAAATCAGTTTAAAATGAATTTAATTAAATTGTATTATTCTATAATTAAGGGTCAAAAATTGCAACGTTTATAATCTGCAAAAACTACGGCCATGTAAATGTGTGTGTGTTGTGTGGAAACTTACCAAGCCCTGTCTTTATAGTTACAGCAGCCCCTGAAACCACAAACTCACACAAATAGACTGGCAGTAACTAGTAATTCAGACTCGATTCAAATTCAGTATGAAAATATACTTTGTTTTATTGATGTTAAGAAGACAGTACAGAATGCTACATTATAGATTTTATTATTTATACATTATAACATTTTATTGCCGTAGTTGTTAACGTATCTAAAGCAGGATTTGTTTAAATAAATATGTATTAAAATAAAGTACATTTAAAAAAAAAAAATAAGTAGACATGATTAGACATATTATGAATGTTTGTGTTAATGCACAATCCTTAGTCACAGTTTTACACTTTTAGCTGACAATATTCTCTGTGTTGGGTAAATTCTTTTGTAGAGCACGATTAGGATCGGCTTTGGAAACACACCTGAAGGGTTTAAAGTCATCAAACAAGAGGATCAGGAACTGAAAGAACAACTTAAAATTGGAGACCTGATCCTGGTCCCAAGACACAGCCAATGCATGGTGTCAGCCACTGGCTATTATCACGCTGGTGTTTATTTTTCTGATGTGGACCAGAACATCATCCATTTTACACGTAAATCTCTAACTCTCCATGTAATGTTCAATATAAATGACACAACAATTTAATGTTTATTTAACTTAATATATTGGTGTATACATTAAAGCATCTCAGGCTTTTTTTAATAACATTTAACACCTAAAGTCTAATCATAAAAATCACAATGTAGAGATTATTGCCCTTGTACTGAATTCCATGTTTATGTGGCCATTTAACACTTAACTGCTTCTGTCTATCTCAGCCGCCTTCATTCCTGTAGCATCACAATAAACATAGAAAAACAAACAACTATTTATAATACTCTATAACATTAAATACCATATCTTTTTTTTACAGCAGAACAACACACATCCTCCCGCTCCCCTTCAGGTATAGGAGGCGTGTTGACAGAACAAATAAACGTGTTCTGTGAAGGCGACAGATACATTGTTTTTCTAAAAGTAGCGGGGATTCCCCATGATTTCCTAGAAAGAGTGAGTGCAGCACTGAGGAGAAATCCAAAGTATGATCTCCTTAAATACAACTGCATACATTTCACTCTGGAGTTGCTGGAGGTCGAACCAGAGGTAATACATTTATTTGTAGCTTCACCAAAAATAAAATAAAAAATAAAAAATAACTGTAAGCACTATTCTAATGATCGTGGGACATTGTACATATTAAGAAAAAGAAAAACAAAAAAAAAAAAAACAGGTTCAGTACAACAGAATGAAACTTAATTGTCTGCATATCATATAATTTAAGCTCTTAATCTTCTGAAGTGTCTATTTTAACATTTCTGGATCAAATGTCATACTCGTTTTGCATCATAATTTTCAGTTCCATAATTGGATAATAGTATATGAACATTAATGTGAAAAATATATATGCACTGTGTGTATAAATTCACACACAAATTAGCAATTTCACAAGTTTACTCCTGTGTGAAAAGTAGTACATTTTATATATTATATGATATTTGCTATCAGTATGGTTTGTTATGAAATGTGTGTTTTCTTATAAAGAAAATAACAGATTTCGTAAAAAATGAATATTTCTGAAAACTAATCTACAGAAATGTAAGTATGTTGTAGTGCAGTGACTCTGCTGCTGTCCACATACTGAGGGAAACATTTTTATTACTATATTTAAATGTATTTTCTTTTTGTATTTGTTTTTAGGGGGATTCGTCATGGAGTTTTTTTGTTTTTTGTTACATTTTTACTAAATTAAATGGTATTTGTTATTTTTAAATAACTCGTTTAAAGTTAATTATTTGTGTTTTTATTAGCAGTCATTGCCCAAATCTATTTAGTAATATTATGTCACTTCTCAGTCAGGAATGGAGGAATAGAGATTTTGGACTTAGAAGGTTTGGCCTGATGCAGTCACATGGTGGACTTTTGTGAAGAGTTTCCACTGGGTGGGGAATCCACTGCCTTCCATGTTCCAACCCAATCCAATGTTCCAGTTCAACAGTTTTTTGCACATAATAGAGTTCACCATGAGCAAATGGGTTCCACCAATCATTTCAGTAAAACCTGCAGCAGCTCCCTGACGAGTTCTGGCCAGAAATTCGCAAAAGCTTTTTTGCTTTGTTAACATAAATACACAGACCTCCACCCCTGCCGTCCTGTCCGCCCGGAAAAAACACTGCGATCCCCGAAAATCCGTAAAAATCATGACATTACATTCCTTAATTCGCTTGTGTGATGTTATCCGGAGCAGCAGTTCATCCATTTTGTTCACCAGAGACCGTACATTAGCAAGGAATAAGCTTGGGAGAGATTGTTGATGTGGATTTAGCCTTAGCCTATCCATAATGGCGCCTCGCTTACCCCTCCTTTGTTTACAGTCTGGGCGCTGGCGCAGGGGTCTCGCTGCTGGCCGAGCTGGATCAGCGGTCCACGGTGTTCGAGCGATTTCCCGAGGGAGTTGAAAGTCCCTCTCTGTAGTTGTGACCGATGTCTAGTAATGTTTATCGGCTATATGAGAGTTGTGCAAGTCTGTTCTGAGTGAATCAACTTGCAGTTAGTGGAGAAATTTCTACCGATTCGCAAAATCTGGAGAGACGCGCCGCCATCTTGGTCTGTTTGGACTCACAGCTGAAAATGTCCTACCTTAACTTTAAATGTTAAGTTCCTGATAAAAATGTCCTACATACACAATTTAAATATCTTTAAAAAGAAGACACTTTGAGCTTCACTGTGCATTATTCAAAGTTGATAGTGCTCAAAAAGATAAGTTATAGAAAGTTATAGATTATGAAGTACCGTGAAAAAAATCCTGAATTGAAATTAAATTTTTCTTCATATATAAATACATGAAATCAGTCCTGGAGCAATCCAGAAAATTGGTAATTGGTTAAAAGCCACGTGTCTCATGAGTTTATATTTTAAATTGAATAAAGATATCATTAAAAATGGGATTCCCACAAACATTTATCTGAGACTATGGTTCGCCTCACCCAAATTTTAGGACTTACAGCTGAAATGCTAGGGGTCTACCTAACTTTAAAATTTAACAGTTCCTGACAAAAAATGTGCTGCATACACAATTTGGATATCTTTGGAGAACTGAGACCTGCATCACTTCTTGGTTTCTGTGCACGTGTGCTGCTTCGACCAGTAAGAGTTTGTAAAGAGTAATAAAACTAAGCATCACACACGTGGGGAATAAAATCCACCAATATCGTTAGAATCCTGCACTTATTGGCTCGATAAGATTAAAACTGAATATATCACAAGTATTTCTGAAATAAATAACAAAACAAGCTAAATAATAAATTCAGAAACAAAAACTAAAGTGGCTTCGGCTGTTGTGTTCTTAAAAATGTTAATTTCACAGCTTAAGTATGAAATCTATCAACAATGTAAAATATAACACCGGGTTAGCTTCTAGCTTCGTCGAGGCATGGAGTTTCTGGAGGAGCTTTGACAGATTGGAGTTGCTGTTTATCGTAGTAGCTACGACCTTCGAACCAGAAAGACACATCTTACATTTGTCTTTATGCTCAACTAAAGTGAAATAATGAGCATATTTCCACTTTGAGAAACTCGTCTTACTCTCGCCTCGACTCGCCATTACTGCTGCACACACCTGAATAAACGGAGACACGCCCACAGCGCGTCTTTTTTTCGTTTTTACAGTGGTTTATCCTCCAATCCTACAATGCGTTGCTGCTGTAAACAGGTTAGACTGTAGTCTACACTTCAGCCGAAATGCATTCATTTAAAAAAGTAACGCACAAACGCACCATACGGTAACGGTAACAGAGTTACTTTATTTAAAAAGTAACGCGTTACAGTATTAGTTACTGTCAAAAGTAACTGCCCAACACTGGTTACAACAATCACCAAAAGCATCACACACAGGTTAGAATCAGAGTTTTCTTCTTGCAGTACAACCTGCTTCCTTTTCACCCACAACTAAAACCTGACAATGCCTTTGCTAACAAATTTGTTGCTGTACTTAAGCAGTTTCTAAATGTATCTATAATATAAGGAAGTATTTTTCATTTAAGGAGACTTTTGCCTTCAACTTCACTACATTTCAAAATCAAATATTTTACTTTTGACAGCTTAACTGGTAAAACACGCAGCAAGCCGCCAATCAGGTTAGAGTGTGCGCTCTGTTTTGAACTCTAATATGGCATACTCAGGCCTCAGACATACATTAACTACAGATTTAAAACAAAGAAGTGTCTTACTTACTTACTTGGTCTGATATAATTCTGTGAATCTAACGGATCATTCTTGTTTTAGGCTGTACATAAGCCATAATTTCTGCCACTGGCGGTACAAAATGCTATGTTAATTATAGCTGATCATGCAAAAAAATAGGACTTATATTAAATGTCATTGTATGCACTTGCAGCTGACAAATGTAGGTGGAGCCAATATTGTGCAACTAAGAAAGGATTTTCATAATCTGAAATGGAGCTCCATTTGTACTTAGGGAGACTTTTAATCAGGCCAATAGCATTTCCTACATTGAGAATGTGTTGCCATATATGAAGGTGTAGTGTAATGGACCACTTTGGTCTTTCTTGGAATGATATGTCACAGCTACATCCTACACTAATATAGAATTAGGTTTTTACCAGTGTAGTATGGAAAACCCAAAGCAAGAAAGCAGCCGAACCGGAAAATGGGTATAATCCATAGAACAGGCAAAGTCCATAGAACAGGCAGAGTTCTAAGAAAGTTAGTCCGCGAGTGCTTTCCAGAGTTAACTGTGAATCGGACGATGGATGCCTGGAAGTGAGGGCCTTAAGTAAGGGGCGAGATGATGGGAACCAGGTGCATGTAGTTAGTAGGTGGGAGAGGTGCTGCGAGCGTGCTGTGTGTTGAGAGAAGACGTGGCCGGTGGTTCCCTGACAATGAAGTACACAAACCACGTACTTGGGTTAAAGTAGAGATACACGAGGGGAAATATTACTCAAGTGAAGTTTTAAAGGGAGCACTTTTTCTAGGTTAAAAGTACAAATGTATTTGCCTTCAAATGTACTTAAGAATCCAAAGTACTATAATTTATTATGGCTATAATGTTCCTATTATTATTTTTATCACAAGACCCTTACCTAATCAACTCAGTTTATGTTAACCTCAGCAGACCAATCTTTTAATTGAATGATATTAATTAGTCAAACAATAATTGATATGTAATAAATTATCTTATGCCCAAAACCTTCTTTTTAACAACTTCAAGAAAATCTTTGAAATAAGGTCACAGATGTTATGGCAAGTTAGAGTCGGGAGTTTCTTCCATTGTGTACTATATCATGAAATAGGTGAACAAAAGGAGAGAGAGAGAGAGAGAGAGAGAGAGAGAGAGAGAGAGAGAGAGAGCATGATAGTGAGCTCTTCTGCTTTGCCAGGATAATCCAATACAAAAAAAGGCCACTCTAAAATGTGCAGTTTTATCACAAAGCACAATGCCACAGATGTCAAAAGTTTTAAAGGAGCATGCAATTGCCATGCTGACTGCAGGGATGTCCACCAGAGCTGTTGCCCATGAATTAAATGGTAAATTCTCTACCATAAGCCGTCTGCAAAGGCATTTCTGAGAATTTGGCAGTACATCCAACCGGCCTCACAACCGCAGACCACGTGTAACCACACCAGCCCAGGACCTCCACATCCAGCATCTTCACCTCCAACATTGTCTGAGACCAGCCACCCGGACAGATGCTGCAACAATCGGTTTGCATTAAGAAAGAATTTCTGCTCAAATTGTCAGAAACCGTCTCAGGGAAGCTCATCTGCATGCTTGTCATCCTTTTCGGGGTCTCGACCTGACTGCAGTTTGACTTGAGTGGGCAAATGCTCACAATTCGATGGTGTCTGTTACTTTAGAAAGGTGTTCTCTTCATGGATAAATCCCGGTTTTCACTGTACAGAGCCACATGCATGAGGCAAATGGTGGTCACACCTGATACTTATTGGTTTTCTGACCCCGCTTCCGGACCCTACAATACAGTTTAACTGATCATTTTAGAGTGGTCTTTTATTGTGGCCAGCCCAAGGCACACCTGTGCAATAATCATGCTGTCTAATCAGAATCTTGATATGCCACACCTGTGAGGTTATCTCGGCAAAGAAGAAGTGCTCACTAACACAGATTTAGACAGACTTCTTAACAATATTTGAGAGAAATAGGCTTTTATTTATTTATTTATTTTTACATAGAAAAAGTATTAGATCTTTGAGTTCAGCTCATGAAAAATGGAGGCAAAAACAAAAGTGTTGCGTTTATAATTTTGTTCAGTATAGATTTTTTGCAGCTATAATTTTAGTAGTGAGTCATCCACTGGATGCGAAGTTTTAGAACCTTTTTTAAAAAAAAAAAAAACACAGTGCATGAATACACAAGTCACATGACTGAAGAGGCAATGTAATGAGAGGCAGAGGCAGAAAGATAGAAATGAAAATGAATGAGAGTCATGTGACAAAGCAGCAACCTTCCTTTTTTCTCTTGTTCAGTCTTTCCTCTAATTCCTCTGACTTGACTTGACTGGTCAGAAGAACTCCACCATGCTTCAATGTGCTCTTGGTAAATTATTTACGGTGGTAAATTATTTATGACCCCTCTGATGTCATTGCTAAAATTAGAAATTATTGCTAAAATTAGAAATATGATGTTGTTACAGGATGCAGAAAAACTAGTTCATGCTTTTGTTACTTCTAGATTAGACTACTGTAACGCTTTACTGTCTGGGTGTTCGAGTAATTGCATAAATAAGCTTCAGTTAGTTCAGAATGCAGCAGCAAGAGTCCTCACTAGATCTAGGAAATACGACCACATCACTTCTGTTTTAATCAGTCTACACTGGGTCCCAATCAAATCTCGCATTGATTATAAAATATTACTACTGACGTATAAAGCACTTAACGGTCTCGCACCGCAGTATCTGAGTGAACTCCTGTACCAGTATGATCCTCCACGCCTACTTAGATCAAAAGGTGCTGGCTATCTGTTGGTTCCTCAAATAATGAAGACTACAGCAGGGGGCAGATCTTTCTCTTATAAAGCCCCACAGTTATGGAACAGCCTTCCAACCAGTGTTCGGGACTCGGACACAGTCTCAGTGTTCAAGTCGAGGTTGAAAACTTATTTATTTAGTCAAGCCTTTTATCATTAGGTTTTTCTTAGGTAAAGGCTCAGATCTGGAGGGAACATGGATGTAGAGTGTTTGGTGAACTGGGATATTTGTATGCTGTCGTCCCCTCACATTCACACGTTCACTCGGGTTTGTTGACGGTGGTGTGGTGGGTCGTCTCTTATCCCAGAGATCCCTCATGTCTGTGTTACCTTCTGGTTCTCTCTTTTAGTTATGCTGCCATAGCGAGTCTTGCCGGAGTCCAAACTGCACAGTGACATTAACTTTCATACACCAATAGGGACACTTAATAATCCATATCCTTCTCTTCCCGTCACCCTCTCTCTCTCTCTCTCTCTCTCTCTCTCTCTCTCTCTCTCTCTCTCTCTCGGTCGAGTTAAACATGCTCCTAAGGTTCCAGTGACCACTGTTCCGGCCCCTCTCCCCTCCGTGGATCTTTACACTTCTGTGCAGCTTGGGACGGTATCTCATCAACACTTAGGGTGGTTCCATGTAATTCCGGAGTAGAACGGGTGCTTTGAGGACGGATTGGACTGTAGTTGGTGTCGGCGGTCTGCTGCACTGACTCGGGAGTGCAGTTTGGTTCTGATCGTCATCACTGTACCCCGCAACATTGTATATCTGCTTCAAATGGACATTTGGTGCAACCCAGATGAGGATGGGTTCCCTCTTGAGTCTGGTTCCTCTCAAGGTTTCTTCCTTATGCCATCTCGGGGAGTTTTTCCTTGCCACAGTTGCTCACCAGGGACAAACATACTTACAAAGAACATATTTACGTTTAATCACCACGTGTAAAGCTGCTTTGAGACAATGTTCATTGTTAAAAGCGCTATACAAATAAAAATGAATTGAATTGAATTGATGTACAATATGTTTCTCACCTCTCACCCTTTCATCTCAACCCGTCCTTCTTTCTTTCATCTCTTCTCTTTCTTTCTGACTCTCTCTTTGTCCAGTAATACTTCCTAGTTAAAGTTGACACACTGATTCACTTGACTGAAGCTTTGGCTCTAAATGAATGCCATCTAACACGTCTGCACCTGTTAAAGAAGTAGGAAGAGATGATCTGAGACAAGCAGACAGACCAGGTTTTTTTTCCCTAAATAAGTTTAGTTTACTGTATGAATGCATTTTTCTATGTGGGTGCATTGTAAATTCATTGTAAGTTTGATTTATGTAATAAAAAAAAGGTTTGGAAACAATTTTTGCAACATAAATGTAAGGTTAGTAATCAGTTAAAAGTAAAGAAACTCTTCCTTAGTTCAAAGATTTCTAAATTTCAAGTTAGTCAATTTCAGTTACATTTAATGGTTTACTAATTTTAAATGTTTTATAGTAATATTTCTGCAATAATATTATTATATTAATAATACAGTCAGGTTCATAAATATTGGGACATCGACACAATTCTAACATTTTTGGCTCTATACACCACCACAATGGAGTTGAAATGAAACGAACAAGTTGTGATTTTACTGCAGACCGTCAGCTTTAATTTGCATTTACATCCAAATCCGGTGAACGGTGTAGGAATTACAACACTTTGCATATGTGCCTCCCACTTTTTAAGGGACCAAAAGTAATGGGCCAGAATAATAATCATGAATCAAACTTTCAATTTTTTAATACTTGGTTGCAAATCCTTTACAGTCAATTACAGCCTGAAGTCTGGAACGCATAGACATCACCAGACGCTGGGTTTCATCCCTGGTGATGCTCTGCCAGGCCTCTACTGCAACTGTCTTCAGTTCCTGCTTGTTCTTGGGGCATTTTCCCTTCAGTTTTGTTTTCAGCAATGAAATACATGCTCAATCGGATTCAGGTCAGGTGATTGACTTGGCCATTGCATAACATTCCACTTTTTTCCCTTAAAAAACTATTTTGTTGCTTTTGCAGTATGCTTTGGGTCATTGTCCATCTGCACTGTGAAGCGCCGTCCAATGAGTTCTGAAGCATTTGGCTGAATACGAGAAGATAATATTGCCCGAAACACTTCTGAATTTATTCTGCTGCTTTTGTCAGCAGTCACATCATCAATAAATACAAGAGAACCAGTTCCATTGGCAGCCATACATGCCCACGCCATGACACTACTACAACCATGCTTCACTGATGAGGTGGTATGCTTAGGATCATGAGCAGTTCCTTTCCTTCTCCATATTCTTCTCTTCCCATCACTCTGGTACAAGTTGATCTTGGTCTCATCTGTCCATAGGATGTGGTTCCAGAACTGTTTTTAGATGTTGTTTGGCAAACTCTAATCTGGCCTTCCTGTTTTTGAGGCTCACCAATGGTTTACAACTTGTGGTGAACCCTCTGTATTCACGCTGCTGAAGTCTTCTCTTGATTGTTGACTTTACCACACATACACCTACCTCCTGGAGAGTGTTCTTGATCTGGCCAACTGTTGTGAAGGGTGTTTTCTTCACCAGGGAAAGAATTCTTCGGTCATCCACCACAGTTGTTTTCCGTGGTCTTCCGGGTCTTTTGGTGTTGCTGAGCTCACCGGTGCGTTAATTCTTTTTAAGAATGTTCCAAACAGTTGTTTTGGCCACGCCTAATGCTTTTGCTATCTCTCTGATGGGTTTGTTTAGTTTTTTCAGCCTAATGTTGGCTTGCTTTACTGTTAGTGACAGCTCTTTGGATCTCATCTTGGAGAGTTGACAGCAACAGATTCCAAATGCAAATAGCACACTTGAATTGAACTCTGGACCCTTTTATCTGCTCATTGTAATAGGTATAATGAGGGAATAACACACACCTGGCCATGGAGGAGCTGAGAAGCCAATTGGCCCATTACTTTTGGTCCCCTAAAAAGTGGGAGGCACATATGCAAAGTGTTGTAATTCCTACACCGTTCACCGGATTTGGATGTAAATGCCCTCAAATTAAAGCTGACAGTATGCAGTTAAAGGAAAACTTGTTCGTTTCATTTTAACTCCATTGTGGTGGTGTATAGAGCCAAAAATGTTAGAATTGTGTCGATGTCCCAATATTTATGGACCTGACTGTATATTAACAGTGCTATATTTGGTAACACTAACCTGCTAAATACTATTACTTTTAACATGGGTGTAATCTTCCAATTTAAGCTTTGGAGACTTGTTTGTGCAATCGTTTTTTCACATTTTCTTAGTAGTAATACAAACTACACTCGACACACGTTTATTACAAAAAAGGCTATACCACATTTTATAGAGCTTGCTGTAAGTTATGTGGCTACTGCTTTGTAGCATTTCTCAGTCATGGTGGACTGAAGAGATTGGCCTCAGAGGGAAGGGTAGGGCTTGCCTAGTTCAAATCCAGTCCTTCATTGTTGTTAGATTTTTATCATGCCTAAACGAAACTTAATTCTTGGAGAGGTTTTCTATACGACCTGCGATGCCCGTGGTGCCTTTCTGATATCAGGGAAGAATCAGACAGCACACGGCAAATGTTCTTCTTTGGTTCATTGCAGGCAGCAGACACGTATATATACACACATTGGAGAGAAAGCGGACCTAAAGTTGTTTCCTGTTTAGACAAGACTAGCCGGAGATGTGTGAGCCCAGATAAAGACTCCCTGTATACCTTACATACTAACATCGCAAATATTCTATAGACACTGAACAGACAAAGGAATGTGTGAACCAGTGTGAGAACCATCTTAACACTAACAATGGCCACTTTAAATCATTTATGATTTAGCATCACACACCAAAACATAGGACGTTCTTCCTGGGAACAGAATCGGTGACATAAACTGCAAATGAAAAGATAAAGACAAACAAAAACATAGAGATTCCATTTCATTCGGTCCCTACATGCATATAATTCTTCATCATCACCACTCCAATCGAGGCCTTTATGGCCTGTCTTACCATCGTCATCAAACATGGCAACATACAAAGTACAATTTCAACAATTAATACAAGAATCAATCCTAAAACAAAATAGTGTTCAACACTCCTAAACAAACTTTTATCTTTTCAAAAAAACTTTGTTCAGCAGTTGTTTCACGTTCTCCAAGACGTCATGAGACAATTGTTTCTCAGTGCTTGTTCAATATGTCTGTAAGCAGTATTATCAGGTATACGTAACAGTTTCCTCTCTGAATTATGTTTTCAAAAAGAATAAGAAAAGTTCGGAGTGAAATTACAACTATGCACATATAGTTATATAATTTAGACCTAGAGCAGGTATCAGGGTAAGCTAAGCAAACAGTCGAGTGAGTCAGATCTTCACCCCGGAGGTGGCACCCTTTCTACTATAAATTAAGGATCTTTCTGTGGGCTCTCAACTGTTTCAGTCCTGAATACTCACTTAGGCAGGCTTCTTAGGCCAACAGACCAATTAGTGCACAGATTAGGTGGGTGCTGTTTTGATCCTGCTTGAGTGTGTCCACTGTGGCTGATAATCAGTCAGAACTCCAGTTCTGGTTACAGCTAGAACAGTCGCTGGACCCAGATACTTCGGCTCACCGACCTTGGTAGGCTTAAGACTTCATATCAGGACCTGCTGATTAGGCACAAAAGGGTGTGTTGGCTTATCTGTAGGCAGAGGAAGGGTTAGTGAAACATCAGCACTGATAGAATTCAATTTCTCAACCGGGGCAGAAACGTAGTCGTCCACCATCACTTCCAGGTTACCTAAGGAAGAAATGCCAGTGCGTCCTCTTACCCATGGGGTCGGGAAAGGCTTGAACATAAAACTTTCAAAAGGTTAGTTTTGTTGAAAATGGGGTCATTCTCATTTCTGTGAGTACTGCTGGGAGAACAACAGTCCAATTTTGGCGTGTTTTAATGCAGGCTTTAGTATCAGTATCATGTTCCCTAATAGTTCTGTTTGTTCTCTCTACCACTCCAGCTGACTGTGGGTGATAGGGAATATTAAAATGCCAGTCAATTGCTAAGCTTTTAGCCAAAAGTTGTGTTACCTTCGAAACAAAAGGTGTGCCGTTATCACTTTCAATCACACTAGGAATACCAAACCTAGAGATGATCTCTTTCGTTAATATTTTGACAACCGTTTTAGGATTCTCTGTCGCACATGCAAATGCTTCTGGCCACTTACTAAATCTGTCAACTATAAACAACAGGTATCTTAAATGTTTTACAGGTGGCATATGTGTAACTATGGCCACTTTGGCAGGGAGTTGAACAGCTTTTAAACGGTCGCCTATGAGATTAAAATGGGCTATGGGCTTTCCATCAGCTGTTTTAAAGTCTTTTGCTTCCATGTTTTAGCAAAATCACGCACAACACCATAAGCATACTTAGAATCAGTGTATATAGTCACTACTTTACCTTCAGACAACTGACATGCTCTTGTAAGTGCCACTAACTCTGCAGCTTGTGGTGATGTGTATGGTAATGATTTAGCTTCAACTATTACATCAGGTAATATTACAACCACATTTCCACATAAATACACACCATCAGAAGGTTTTGAACATGAACCATCTACATATGGGCAATCCCATTCTCCAGGGCCATATCTCAAGATTGGGCCTACAAGAGGTCTCTTGTTCAATGTGTTTAAGGCAATCATGTGCGTCATCAAAACCATCTAAGTCAATATTGTCTAGCAGATCACGCAGAGCTACTACAGCTGAATGAGGCATAACCAGATCTATGTTGTGTGTTGAGGTTGTGTAAAATAGCTGTTACCTTATGTGAGGTGTACAGTACCAAAGGATGTGACAGCACCGTTTTCTCAGCATCCCGGACCATCAGAGCCGCAGCAGCCACTGCACGCAAGCACGAGGGCAACCCTTGCGCTATGTTGTCTAAAGATTTGGAAAGATACGCAACAGGGCGATATCTGTCACCGTGTTCCTGGGCTAGGATCCCTGCAGCCGTACGACCACGTTTGTGCACATCTAGGTAAAAAAAGTTTTAGTATAATTCGGCTGACGAGTCAACGAATCCCTCAGGAAGACGGGCCCAGGTGAATTGACGTCTCCTATAGACAAATGCAAAAAGCGTCTGCGTCTCTGAGGCCAAAGAATTTCCATTCCCATTTTGTGCATCATATCTCTTCCTAAAAGGTTTAAAGGCGAGTTTGGAATTATTGTAAAGCTATGATAAAAATTAGTACTAGTCGGTGTCACCACATGCAAAAGGTGAGTTACAGGACATGAAATTAGAAAACGATCTATTCCCTAATAGATGAACTTTCCCTTTCTCATAGGCCCTTCTCCTTGGGTTTTGTGCTGAGAATGCACCACTTCCTGTTGCAGTGAAGAGCATAACAGGTTAACTTAACCTGGAGCATAGTAGAAACCTCTAGCAGCATATAAATCTCTAGGGAAAAGTTTTTAGATGTGACACAATTTCACTCCATAATGCCAAATGGTCTAATTAAGGATTAATCCAATAACCAGCAATATTCCTATACATCCAATCTTTGGGATTTTCTTCCGGCAGTAAGTGAGAAATGTCATGACTCAACTTCTTAACACAGAACAAAGAACAGACACACAACACTTAATACACAGACAATACACACAACACTTAACACTCAGACAATACAGCTGCGCTAGGCACACGGGGGGGGGATCACATATTTTGTAAGTTAGGAGAAAAAAATAGACTATAAAGCCAAAACAAGATTGAAGACTTTTGAAAAATTTGAAAGTCTTTTCAAAATGTCCCTTTTTCTTTAGTTCCTTTTCTCTTTTCTCTCTCTCTTATTTTATTTTTATTATTTTTTTTATCAATTCATTTATTCATTTATCTATTTTTTCGGGCATATACATTATCGTGGATTCTTTTGGATACTTCAGACAATATCGCCTATATTAGACAGACCGTAAAAAACGTCCTCTAATCTTGCATATTACGTCTAAGGTGAGATAAACAATGTCGCGACGGAATCATCCCACCAAAGGAAATTGTTATCATTAATTAAACAATTAATGCATAACCAAGACCCGAACACATATGCAGCCCTATTGGCTGGCAAATGGGACAAACAAGGAAGTATCCTAAAACTTACCTTGATGTGTGATCTCCTTTCGGATATTGCAAGTATCTCGCTTCTGACACCAAAACTGTTAGATTTTTATCATGCCCAAACGAAACGTAATTCTTGGAGAGGTTTTCCATATGACCTGCGATGCCTGTATTGCCTTTCTGATATCAGGGAAGAATCACACAGCACACAGCAAATGTTCTTCTTCGGTTTATTGCAGGCAGCAGACACGTATATATACACACATTAGAGAGAAAGCTGACCTAAAGTTGTTTCCTGTTTAGACAAGAGGATATACTAGCTGGAGATGTGTGAGCCAGATAAAGACTCCCTGTATACCTTACATACTAACATCGTAAATACTGAACAGACAAAGGAATGTGTGCAAAGCAGTGTGAGAACCGTGTTAACACTAACATCTATCTAGCAAAGGAAAGGAAACAACCCTTACCTGCGTGACTGTATTATCTGGTCTACATGTTCTAGACCAAGAACAATCTCTAAGGAAATACACAGAATGCATATGTGTGAAGATCATAATCATCATTTTTTATGATATTATAATTTATGCAACTGTATTTTTCTTGATGTGTGATACTGTATGTACAAACTGTAATTTTATGATTTTTTTATGATTTTTTTAATGTTTATTTTTCACATGACTGCACAAGCTATTTAGAGATTTTATTTAGGAGACCTGGTATCACAGAACATAGCATCGGCGTTTACACCGACAAGTTATTAAAATTATGACATTATTAGAGCAGTGATTATCTCTTTGTCGTGGGTGGGATATATTATGTAGTAAGTGTCAGGATCTTCAGGGCACACAGCGCGCACTTCCGGTTCCGCCACGCGCATTTCCGGGTCGGCGGCCATCTTGGCGTTTTTCCCGCACCTCCCGGTATTTAAGGACACCAAAGACGTTAACTTGACTCTCCGGCGCCATTCTGCTTCCGCGTTACCCGGTTTGAACGCTGCCGTTTTTATTTTTATTTAATTTTTTTATTTTTTTGGGGTGGGTTTGTGTTTCCTCCCAGTACTTTTAATTTTGCTGGCTTTGATTTTTTTTTTTTACTTTTTTTTTTTTTCGGTATTGTATTTGTCTTTCCTTTGTTAGGAGGGCAATTCCATGAAACATTACAATGAAAAAATGTAAGTTTTTACCAAATGTACCAAAGGTAATTCCCTTTTGTAAAATAGAAAGACAAAATTATAATTTTCTTTAATGTTTTTAACTGTTAAATTTATGGTCTTTATACTCTGTAAACCTAATTACAGTTTTCACTGTAAATACTATGGTTAATGCAAGTTTTTTTAAATATGGTTTTATCCTGTTGCATTTATACTGTTACTGTTAAATTTATGAACCTTTTTTTCAGTGTAGTACAGAATGCTACATTATAGATTTTAACATTTTAAGTAAAATAAATATGAATTAAAATAAAGTTCATTAAAAAAAAATGATTAGACATTATATATTTGTGTTAATGCACAATCCTTACTCGCAGTTTTACACTTTTAGCTGACAATATTCTGTGTTGGGTAACTTCTTTTGTAGAACACGCTTGGGATCGGCCTTGGACGTGTACCTGAAGGGTTTGAAGTCATCCAACAGGAGGATCAGGAGTTAACAGAAAATCTAAAAATTGGAGACCTGCTTCTGGTCCCAATATCTAGCCCAGGGATGGGCAAACTTTTTGACTCACGGGCCACAATGGGTTAAAAAAATTGACAGAGGGGCGGGTCTCTCTCTCCCGCGCGCACGCATGCATGCATGCATACACGCATATATACATGCATACATCAGCGAGGGATTATCACGCTGGTGTTTGTTTCTTTGATGTGGATTGTTCATTTTACATGTAAATCTCTAACTCTCCATGTAATGATTTAATATAAATGACACAACAATTGAATATAACATATATACATACACACATACTGTACATACATATACGCACACACGTATACACACACACACACGTATACACACACACACACAGACATGTATACATACACACACACAGACACGTATACATACACACACACACACACACACACACATACATACATACACACACAGACATGCATACATACACACACACACACACACACATGTATACATACACACACAGACATGCATATATACATACATACATACATACATACATACACACACATACATGTATACATACATATATACATATACACACATACATACATACATACACACACACACGCATGCATACATCAGCGAGGGATTATCATGCTGGTGTTTATTTTTCTGATGTGGACCAGAACATTGTTCATTTTACATGTAAATCTATAACTCTCCATGTAATGATTAATATAAATGACACAACAATTGAATATAACATGTATACATACATACACACGCACACGTATACATACATACATACACACACACACATGTATATATACATACACACACACACACACACACATCCATTTCGCTCTGGAGTTGCTGGAAGTCGAACCAGAGGTGATGCATTTATTTGTAGCTTCACCAAAAATAAAATAAAAACTAACTGTAAGCACTATTCTGATCGTGGGACATTGTACATATTAAGAAAAAAAAAACAGGTTCAGTACAACAGAATGAAACTGTTAATTGTCTGCATATCATATTAAAGCTCTTAATCTTCTGAAGTGTCTATTTTTACATTTCTGGATTACATTTCATACTTGTTTTGCATCATAATATTCAGTTCCATAATTGGATAATAGTATATGAACATAAATGTAAATATATATATATATATATATATATATATATATATATATATATATATATATATATATATACACAAATTGGAACGTTTACGTGTTTAAAACTGTGGAAAAAATAGTAAATTTTATATATTTATGTTTGCTATCAGTATGGTTTCTTATGACGTGTTTTCTTATATAGAAAATAACAGATTTGTACAAAATGTACATGTACAAAATGTTAATCTAAAAATGTGCTTGTCCTCAATTAGATTAAAACTTGATTTAAGCTATGGGATCTTAAATCCACCTGCCTCACACAAATGTTTATCATCCAGAAATACACCCCATGTTTGCATGCTTGATGGTTTTGTGTGAGCTCAGCCAGCTCTGTCTCTACAGTTACAATTTCAAAAAGCATCACACACAGGTTAGCGTGAGTTTTCTCCTTGCAGTACAACCTGCTTCCTCTCCACCCACAACTAAAACCTGACAATGCCTTTGCTGCTACATTTCTAAGTTTCTATGAAGAAACCAGTGGTGTACAGGAACAAAGTAAATGTAATTTGTTGTTGTACTTAAACGGTTTCTTCACGTATCTGTAATATACTGAAGTATTGCCATCTAATGATTAAGAACTACTGCTTGATTTAGAATGAACTGAACTACCTGTTTATCAATATGAATGGCCATGACTGTAAAACAATAGCTTGTCTGGCTACCTGGCCATACTCTATTCTCTGTAAAGTAAGATATATTGTAATTTACAGATGTATAATGGGCTCAGATTTTCTATCTGCATGGAGATGGGGGAAAAAAATTATTTAGTGTATTTCATATATCTGTTCCTCTTATTTACTACTAGTGTAGTAACAGCTTTCATTCACTTTTTCAGCATTGCAAACTTGTCATCTCTAATGAAGCAAAAATCTGACATGTGTAGGCTCTTTTTCTCACACACACACACACACACTTTGCTTTTGTGCAAACACTGAATTTCAATTAGGCTTTCATCTCATGCATTCTGGACATCTGTGAACATAGCTTGTGTGTGTGATCTTGTACACACGTATGAGATAAAGACGGCCTGTTTCAGTGTCCTTGATTTCACAGTTCTAGGGGATGCACACAACCAATTCTGCATGTGAGGCATTTCAGGTTGGGTGACAGTGTAGTGTGTAAGTTAAGTAGATTAATATTCAGCCTTATATGTCATTATACAGTGAGAAAAATAAGTATTTGAACACCCTGCTATTCTGCAAGTTCTCCCACTTAGAAATCATGGAGGGGTCTGAAATTGTCATTGTAGGTGCATGTCCACTGTGAGAGACTTAATCTAAAAAAAAAAAATCCAGAAATCACAATGTATGATTTTTAAACTATTTATTTGTATGATACAGCTGCAAATAAGTATTTGAACACCTGTCTATCAGCTAGAATTCTGACCCTCAAAGACCTGTTAGTCTGCCTTTAAAATGTCCACCTCCACTACATTTATTATCCTAAATTAGATGCACCTGTTTGAGGTCGTTAGCTGCATAAAGACACCTGTCCACCCCATACAATCAGTAAGAATCCAACTACTAATATGGCCAAGACCAAAGAGCTGTCCAAAGACACGTGAGACAAAATTGTACACCTCCACAAGTCTGGAAAAAGCTACGGGGAAATTGTCAAGCAGCTTGGTGAAAAAAGGTCCACTGTTGGAGCAATCATTAGAAAATGGAAGAAGCTAAACATGACTGTCAGTCTCCCTCGGACTGGGGCTCCATGCAAGATCTCACCTCGTGGGGTCTCAATGATCCTAAGGAAGGTGAGAAATCAGCCCAGAGCTACACGGGAGGAGCTGGTCAATGACCTGAAAAGAGCTGGGACCACCGTTTCCAAGGTTACTGTTGGTAATACACTAAGACGTCATGGTTTGAAATCATGCATGGCACGGAAGGTTCCCCTGCTTAAACCAGCACATGTCCAGGCACGTCTTAAGTTTGCCAATGACCATTTGGATGATCCAGAGGAGTCATGGGAGAAAGTCATTGTAGAACATTGGGTGAATGTTCTGTTTAATAAGCATTTGTATAAATGGGTATCCGTAGTGATGACGTCAGACGTATGCGCCTGCCACGTTCGCGGGAGAAGGAGATCAAAGACGGATCATCGCAGAGGCCGAATCTAGAGAGAACCCAGAATGTCTAAAAAGGAAATTCCGTGAGTTATGCAACCCACAAACAAATGTCACAATGGAACGGCACAAGTTTAATATGAGAAATCAGAAAGCCGGTGAATCTATTGAAGCATACGTGAGTGATTTGAGAAACAAGGCAAAGACGTGCAGATTTGGTGATCTGACTGACGAACTTATAAGAGACAGACTTGTGTGTGGTGTGACTAGTGACGGCATGAGGAAAATCCTGCTAAGAGACAGTGAGCTAACATTGATCAAAGCAATAGAATTGTGTCAAATTCATGAGCTGACCGATATGCACTCAAAGACTCTATCAGTGCCCAAGCAAAGCAACACTAATGTGGATAGTGTGCACCATAGAACCAAAACACAAGGGACCAAACACAAATTTAACTCCAACAGCAGAACATCTCAAATTATACTAAACTGCAGCAGTTGTGGAGGAAAACACGAAGCAAAAAAGGAAAGATGTTTAGCCTATGGTCAACAGTGCCATAAGTGTAATAAATGGAACCATTTTAAGAAATGCTGCAAGACAACATCAAAGTCAAATAGACAACGAAAAGCAGTAAATCAGCTGAAACCAAAGGAAGATTCCACAGATAGTACAGATGAGTCCTTCTATGTGGATGGTGTGTCAATTAAAAAGACTGCTGTACAAACAGTGGAAATAGGAAGTCCAAAATCTGAACTGATCTGTACAATGAACATTAATGGACACTCAGTGGATTTCAAAGTTGACACAGGTGCCAAATGTAATGTAATCGCTGAATCGTTATTTACAAAGATTAAAAGAATAGAAACATTAAGATCATCAAAGAACACCAAGCTTGTAGCCTATGGTGGTGAGGAAATTCCCACAGCAGGCCTCACCACGTTCACTTGCCAATTATCAGGAACGGTATACGATTTATTGTTCTATGTGGTGCAGAGAAATGTGCAACCATTGATAGGTTTACCTGACTGTCTGAAAATGAAGCTGGTATCATTTAACAAAGAAATTCATCATGTGTTAGTGGAGGAAAACTCAAGTTTTTCTAAACATATTCATTTTGAATATGAAGACCTTTTTAAGGATGAGCTTGGCAAGCTTCCAGTAACATACTCAATGAAACTAGACCCAGCTGTGGATCCAGTGATAAGACCAGCACGGAAAATCCCAGTCGCTATGCAAAGTGAAGTTAAATCTGAATTGCAAAGAATGGTCAATATGGGTGTCCTTATTCCAGTCTCAGAACCTACTGAATGGGTGTCTTCAATGGTGGCGACCCACAAAAAGAACTCTGAGGAAATAAGGCTATGCATCGACCCAAGAGACCTTAATAAGGCACTCTTACGTCCACACCACCCCATGCGGACTGTGGAAGAAGTTGCTGCTCAAATGCCAAATTTTTCAGTTTTTTCTGTTCTAGATGCAAAGGCATCTTTTTGGCAAGTTTCTCTCGATGAAAAGTCGTCAATGCTGACAACGTTCAATTCCCCGTTTGGAAGATTTCGATTTCAGGGCATGCCATTTGGGATCAGTACAGCAAGTGAGGTTTTCCAAAGAGCCATGGAGCAAATTTTTGCAGGTTATCCATGTGCTATTATAGTTGATGATATTCTTGTGGGAGGTAGAGATGTGGAAGAACATGATGATAATCTCAAGAAAGTTCTGGATCGTGCAAGAAAAGTCAACCTTAGACTGAATCCTCTCAAATGCAAGTTTCGGCTGTCAGAGGTATGTTACGTAGGCCATGTGTTCACGTGTGAAGGACTAAAGCCAGATCCCCCTAAGATTAAAGCAATCACACAAATGGAGGCCCCGGAAAATGTTAAAGCCTTACAACGGTTTCTAGGGATGGTCAATTATCTTGGAAAGTTTATTCCAAATTTCAGCAACCTTTCAGCACCCTTGCGAGAGCTGACTTGTAAAGATATCGAATGGTGTTGGCTGAAACAGCAACAAGATGCATTTGACAAATTGAAGGAGTGCATTACAAACCCACCAACATTAAGGTATTATGATGTTCAGAAGCCGGTGACACTGACATGTGACGCTTCACAGTTTGGACTTGGTGCGGCCTGTCTCCAACAAAATGCTTTAGCAAAATGCTATAGCATATGCATCACGCACTTTGACGCAAACCGAGACACGATATGCTCAAATTGAGAAAGAGCTCCTCGCGGTTGTCTTTGCATGTGCGAAATTTCATGACTACATTTATGGGAAAACAGTCCACATTGAGACAGACCATCAGCCATTACTGTAGTGATGATACTCAACAAGCCACTGCACATGGCACCAGCTCGATTGCAACGTATGATGTTGAGGCTCCAAAAGTATGATTTTGTGATAAGCTACAAGAAAGGAAAACACATGAATCTGGCTGATACTCTATCACGTGCCCCTATAAAGACCACAGTAGCACCAGATAGTGAAAAGGCTGATTTTGAGGTGATGTCAGTGGAACATCTTTCATCATCAAGAATAGATCAGTTGAAAAAACATACATCTGCTGATCCGACATTCCAACAGCTTTGCAGAACAGTACACCAAGGATGGCCAGACCGACAGTCGAAGCTTTCACCCGAACTTCGTCAGTACTATCCATACAGAGATGAACTTACTATAAGGGATGGGATTGTGATGAAAGGTCCGAAAGTTGTGATTCCCAGGTCGCTTCAAAAAGAATATATAACCATTTTGCACAGAGGGCATCTTGGAGCAGAATTAACAAAACGAAGAGCAAGAGGTGTAGCATTTTGGCCCTCAATGAACAAGGACATTGAGAAAGAATGCAGTTCATGCACTATCTGCAATGGCATGAGACGACACCAACAAAAAGAACCACTGAAACTGCATGATACTCCAGATCTCCCATGGTCAATTGTAGCAACCGATCTATTTGAATGGAATAGCCAAAACTACAGTTGTGTTCAAAATTATTCAACCCCCACTGAAATTGATTGTTTTGGTCGGTTTGACATTGATTATGATCATTCAGTCATCCTGCTTACAATTAAATCAAAGAGGCACGTGTAGGTCAGACAAATATAACATAAGATTTATAATGAAATAACCACAAATGTCTTTTCTGAGCTCACATCATTATCAGTTTTATTCAACCCCCAAGTGACATTCAATCTTAGTACTTAGTACAACATCCTTTCACAGTTATAACAGCTTTTAAACGTGAAGCATAGCTTGACACAAGTGTCTTGCAGCGATCTACGGGTATCTTCGCCCATTCATCATGGGCAAAAGCCTCCAGTTCAGTCACATTCTTAGGCTTGCGCACTGCAACTGCTTTCTTTAAGTCCCACCAGAGGTTCTCAATCGGATTTAAGTCTGGTGACTGCGATGGCCACTTCAAAATGTTCCAGCCTTTAATCTGCAACCATGCTCTAGTGGACTTGGAGGTATGCTTGGGATCATTGTCCTGTTGAAAGGTCCAACGTCTTCCAAGCCTCAGGTTTGTGACGGACTGCATCACATTGTCATCCAATATCTCCTGGTACTGAAGAGAATTCATGGTACCTTGCACACGCTGAAGCTTCCCAGTACCTGCAGAAGCAAAACAGCCCCAAAGCATGATTGACCCCCCGCCATGCTTCACAGTAGGCAAGGTGTTCTTTTCTTCATAGGCCTTGTTCTTCCTCCTCCAAACATAGCGTTGATCCATGGGCCCAAACAGTTCTAATTTTGTTTCATCAGTCCACAGAACACTATCCCAAAACTTCTGTGGTTTGTCCACATGACTTTTGGCATACTGCAGTCGACTCTTCTTATTCTTTGGGGACAGCAAGGGGGTGCGCCTGGGAGTTCTGGCATGGAGGCCTTCATTACGCAGGGTGCGCCGTATTGTCTGAGCAGAAACTTCAGTACCCACATCTGACAAATCTTTTCTCAGTTCCTCAGCAGTCACACGGGACTTTTCTCCACTCTACGCTCAGGTAGCGCACAGCAGTCGAAGTCAGCATCTTCTTTCTGCCACGACCAGGTAGCGTTTCAACAGTGCCCTTTGCCTTGAATTTGCGAATGATGCTTCCTATGGTGTCTCTTGGTATGTTTAACATCTTTGCAATCTTCTTATAGCCATTGCCCTTCCTGTGAAGAGTAATCACCTGTTCTCTTGTCTTCCTGGACCATTCTCTTGACCTCACCATGTTTGTAACCACACCAGTAAATGTCTAGAAGGAGCTGAGTATCACAGTCATTTTAAAGCTGCCTAATTGGTGCTTATTAGGCTTTATTGCTGCTCCCTGATATCCACAGGTGTTTTCAATACCTGATTGAAAACACTTCATTGAACCACTGTTCTTCAGAGTGGTAGTCTTTAAGGGGTTGAATAATTATGTCAATGAAGAATTCACAAAAGAAACATTTACTACTGTATTACAAAACTAATTGATGTCATTTTAGTTGCATATGGTTCTTTAAGAAGTCCTTGTAGGATTTCATTCTGAATACAATTACAAATGTACACTAAATTCCCTAAAACCATTTACAGCATTGGGGGTTGAATAATTTTGAACACAACATCTCGTTCTGGTGGACTCGTATTCGGGTTGGTTTGGGATAGATCTGCTGCATAATCTGACATCAACTGCCGTGATTACAAAATTAAAGAGACACTTTTCAGTACATGGCAGTCCCCATAAGGTAATCTCAGACAATGGAACGCAATTTACCAGCCAGCAGTTCAAACAATTTGCAGACACTTGGGATTTCATACATATAACAAGCAGTCCAGAATATCCACAATCCAACGGACTTGCAGAACGAGCGGTACGCAGTGCAAAAGAGTTGATGGAAAAATCAAAAAGGGCTGGAACAGACGTCTCTCTTGATCTACTTAATCTGAGAAACACGCCTCGTGATAAAATTCTTGGATCACCAGCGCAAAGACTTTTGTCAAGGCAGACACGGACTACACTCCCAATTGACAAAGAACTTCTGCTCCCTTCTACCAAAAGTCATATCACTGTCAGAAAACAGCTCACACACAAGCGCCACCAGCAAAAGCTTTACTATGACAGAACCAGCAAGCCTCTTCGTCCACTGATGACAGGTGAAGTGGTCAGGTTGCAGACTCCTCAAGGGTACAACAAATTAGGGACTGTCAAGGGTATCTGCAAAGAACCAAGATCATACATGGTGGAATCAGAGGGGAAGGATTGCAGGAGGAATCGCAGACATATCTTGCCTGTTCCAGAAACCTTACCACCACAATACGATCTCAATCCTGCAGAACATCCAGATTGTAGGCCAAGACAGGATTCAAATTCTCTGTCAAACCATACAGGTGCACAGGTGACATCTAATGACTCTAAAGTAACACCAGACCCTGTTGCACCTGACCAGAAGGCAGAAAAAACGTTGTATGTAACACGGTCAGGAGTTTCAAGACCTAACCCAAAATATATATAATAACCTGTTTGTTAAAAAAAAATAAATAAATAAAAAAAAAAAAAAAAAATACAGATCCAATTAGACTGTTACTTAATTTAGAGTGAAATGCTTAATGTTTTATCCCTAAAAGGTGATATTAGAATTATTTGTTATTATATGCTTTGAATTTCAGATTCAAGTTTGAGAATTTCTGATAGTGTAAGCTGATGTTGAATTTATATTAAAGAGAATACTAAAGAAGGGGGATGTAGAACATTGGGTGAATGTTCTGTTTAACATGCATTTGTATAAATGGGTATCCGTAGTGATGACGTCAGACGTATGCGTAAGCATTGGTGGTTATATAGGAAAAAGGCACATTGGAAGATGTTGGATAACAAGGTTCGCAATAAAGGAGTTTGGTTGTGTTAACCTCGCGAGTGTGACCATCATTTAAACAGTCATGTGGTCAGATGAGACCAAAATAGAACTTTTGGGTCATAATTCCACTAAATGTGTTTGGAGGAAGAAGAATGATGAGTACCATCCCAAGAACACCATCCCTACTGTGAAGCATGGGGGTGGTAGCATCATGCTTTGGGGGTGTTTTTTTGCACATGGGACAGGGCGACTGCACTGTATTAAGGAGAGGATTACCGGGGCCATGTATTGCGAGATTTTGGGGAACAACCTCCTTCCCTCAGTTAGAGCATTGAAGATGGGTCGAGGCTGGGTCTTCCAACATGACAATGACCCGAAGCACACAGCCAGGATAACCAAGGAGTGGCTCTGTAAGAAGCATATCAAGGTTCTGGCGTGGCCTAGCCAGTCTCCAGACCTAAATCCAATAGAGAATCTTTGGAGGGAGGTCAAACTCTGTGTTTCTCAGCGACAGGCCAGAAACCTGACTGATCTAGAGAAGATCTGTGTGGAGGAGTGGGCCAAAATCCCTCCTGCAGTGTGTGCAAACCTGGTGAAAATCTACAGGAAATGTTTGACCTCTGTAATTGCAAACAAAGGCTACTGTACCAAATATTAACATTGACTTTCTCAGGTGTTCAAATACTTATTTGCAGCTGTATCATACAAAACAAGATTTGGCTCTTATATACGCACAGTCATCAATGTAAGTATTTTAACAGGTAATTCTGTAGTCATCTTAATTATGGAGTCCATTTTGTTGCAGTGTGTGGTTGCAGTTATTGGGGGGAGCTAATGAGTTTCATTTGTGCCTCTGCTGCCTCGGGAGTGTCATTAGAATAGACACTATAAGTAGAGAGATGATTAGAAGCCTAACACAGTTGCAGGGTCCAGAAGGCACCGGAAAGAGGAGATAAAAAGAATGTGAAGGAAACTTATTCCCAAACAAATTAGAAACTAAACTATAATGGAGTGTCTAAACATAAGCAATATGAAAAAAAAATTTTTTTTTTCATCTTTGGATCATTAAAAGTTAGTAGAGGACTTACTATAAGGGTTTGGGAACACAGTACAGAGTACTGGATGTCTCGTTCTCTTTAATTTAGAACAAAGACACATGCATACAGGGAGAAAAGACGAGTATTAGGTTGGGATGAGTATTAGGTTGTGGATTCCATGCAGAGGACCCCTGGAGCACATTTATGTGGAGTCATTTATGGTGGAGTAGCTGCAGTGTATAGTTTTCCATTGTGTGTCTGCAGAGAGATGTGTGTTTGTGTATGAGATGATCAGTGTGTACGGGGTACAGGGTGTTGGAGGGTCATGTGCTCAGCTCCGGTGAAGGGCAGACGCTGGGTGCAGTAGTTGTGCACCACTTCAGGGATGCTGGAAAACACACAGCTGCTCTGATCCAGTGTGTAACCACACTCTTTGGTCTGGGCTACAATAATGTGTACACAACCCTGGCTGGACCTAAAGATAAAGAAGTAATGAAAGAGAGGGGGATGAAGAAGGAGGACTTTATATCATCTAGATCAACTTATTTAAAAATGCTTAGTCAGGTCACTTTTAACATCTAACAACCCCACAAACATATAAATGAAAGGAAAAAACAAACAAACAATGGCTTTGTTATACTCCAGGGTGCATTTCATAAGTGTGGTTTGGCTCCACTTTGTTTAAAAAGAGTCATCACTGCAAATCGATAGAATGTTCTTCTTCATATGACTGCTGCTATGGTGAAGCGTTTCTATCCTGTCGTGAGCCTCTTCATCCACAGTGCGGCTGAATGGCTTCATGGGATTGAACATGTTTTTTTCACAAGATCACAACCAACCCAATTGAACACCTATAGAAATTTTTTTTAGGACAAAGTGTTGGACCAGGCTCTCTGCAATCATCATGAAAGCACTAAATGATGGTATTCTTTTTGGAAGAAGATGTTCATTTCTTCAGGACAGTTCCACAGACTGAATTGAAGAATATATACCAAGGAAAATCTTTTGTGCATTATGTTGGCATAACACCTTTGTAAGTCAAATTGCCTTGACCTTTAATTTGTTTCCTGTGTGTATATAAATATATATATAAAGAGAGGCTTACTTGAGAGCAATAGAGTATTTGCTGGTGGCTGATTCGCCGGCACGCACCAGAAAGCTGGCTTCCTTACAGTTGTGCAGCTGAGCCTCAGCCTCTTGACATCTGACGCTGCCATGATATCAGCTTGAGAAAGTGTGTGAGAGCGAGCGAGAGAGAGAGAGAGAGAGAGAGAGAGAGAGAGAGGAGGGTTGTAAACCTAAACCCATACTGAATCTCTCTACCATAAAGAAATGAGAAGAGAGCAAAAAAATTTACCAGAATAGAGCAATCATTATTTCAATAATTCAGCCCTACTCTACAACTATGTTTTTAAGGTTTAATCCCAAAACTTAATATTAGTTGCGAGCATCTAAGAGCTATTAAGAGCCTCTCTTCACTCATCAAGAATATGATGATGAAGAAAGATTGATCCACATACAAAATGACGGAGTCAGCAGTCTACTAGCCGGATTCATTTGATTGTAATCGGGGTGTAAGCACAATTTATTAATGATTGCATTGCTCACAAACTCATAATTCGCTCTTAATTTTACCAACCTGTCTAACAGAACTAATTCATTTCGACTTTTTTTTTATAAAATGCTATTACTTTTTGAATGTGTACACTAGGTGTAAGGCGGGGAACCACCCACTGGTCCAACGACGGTTTCCAGAGGCGTGGCGAAGGATTCTCGCGCGTTCTAATCTTTCCTTTCACATTAGATAATAAGATTTGGATTAATGTATTATTTCATTTTTGTTATTGACCTTTTATCTGACTCCATTTAGATAAAACAATAAATATTTGCATAGGTTGTTATTTTACTAATAGTATAATTTTGATGGATGTTTGTCTAGTTATTCTGATTAAGCTCTGGCATTACACTCGTTCATTCGGTTCACACAGTCGCACAAGATCCTAGTATGGGCCCTATAATTAACATACTGGTCAACGGTCATAAGCGAATCAGTATTGGTCGCTGCCAGAGGTTGGACTATATGCTTAAGCGGCCGCTCTCTGCGTGCTCAACTTTAAACATACTTTATTTAGTCCCCTTAGAGGTGACACTTAATTATTACAATAATTATTTCTAACCACAGATAATGAATAGAATAATATTGAAATAATCAGAGGTTGAGGCTGACCCTATTTAGAGTGATTAGAAATGTTACTCTAAACGGAAATACATATTGTTAGCCTCCACGCTTCTAAGTACACTTAAACTAACGCCAAGTGCTAGTCGTATCTCTAAAATCCTCAGTTGATGTGTTATTCACTATCTAACTGGGATTTAGGCCGATCCTAGCCTGATTTCCAGTCCTTACGGTAACTGCGGATGCAACGTTATTACTTGCAGTGTCAACATTTACCGAGCAACACAGAATAAAATTAAACATAACAATTTATTAACCAGGTAAGAAAATCACAATTCAAAGCCAATTTATAGTTCAATTAAAATAAAACATAAATACAAACCAATAGTATTTACATTTAAACAGGAAATATAAAACCTTTCATACCTGGTACGAGACTACACACAGTAATCGTGCGGGATATCTGTTTACAGATTCCCTGAATTGTTGGTCAGTTCTCCTTAAATACCCAGATAGAGTAAGCATTATGTAAACATTATTTAGTCATGGAAGTTTGCATTGATTGGTTCTTACAGACCTGTGGGAGGCACCTCGCCTGTATACATCTGTAGTGGGCACGCCTTGTATAGAGTTATGTTTTCTTTAACTTTATTAAAACCTTTTTATTATTTGTTCTATTGCTGTGGAATGGGACCTGTGTACCAGTCGCGATAAACCTTTGTAAAGAAATGAAACATGAACATTTTCTGTCGTTATTTACATGTGATATGACCTTTCTTACACATAATCATCCGGTGTGCTGTAGAATGTTCTGTGTTGAGGATGTAACAGGAAAAGGAGGGGAAGAGGGTCAGACACTTGTCTGCAGATCCACCATTTGTATGGAGATGTGGTGGTCAAGACCAAGGGTAGCTCTCCGGGGAGCCTACTGTATTCCAGGAAATGTTCTGGTTCTCGAAAGGGGGTTGCGGGGTCGTTAGTCCCCTGCCGTGAGTCCTGGAGGAAAACGTGTTAGGGCCCACATCCTGGCCCACACCCCTCTCGGGCATCCATGCTGTGTTCTCGGGAGGGGGCCGACCTTTTGGTCAGGATCAAGCAAAAGTCTTACACTAGGGGTTTAATTTCTTAAGGCAACGATCCAACTGAATCTGATTAAATATGATACAATATGATTTCATAACCACTGAGTTAATCCCACTGTCAGGATCCTCTGGGTTCTGTACCTACTGCTAAATTATGAATGATAATGACTTAGAGAAAGAGTATATTCTCAGTGTCATAGTTACAGGCAAGTCATCTTGCTAGCCTGATATATTTTTGCTTATTATTCATTTTTAGTACTTTATATATATTTAATATCATAACATGGGATCATATATTGTGATGCAAAAACATGAAACAAAGTATATTTCAATCCAATTCTATTTTTTCTATTTTCTACGTTTTATACCATGGGCATTGTCACAAAGCAGCTTCACAGAAATAAATAGCAAAAATAAATAAAATGCAAAAAGTCATAGATGTGTCCCTATACGTTTATCCCTGTTACATTTTATTCTTTCATATTTATTAAGAATGACCACCTGAATCGAATTTTATCTACAAAAGGTACCTTAATTCATCATGGTTCAGAATTGATGTTTATAGCTTCATCTCACTCACTCATTCATGCATCATTCAGTCACTTTATCCAGATCACTGTCACTCCTATTGTCACTTTTTACACAAAATGAGGAAATATAGACTTTCCAGTGCAACCCAAAAACATAAAGGAGACCCATGTAGACAGGGGGAACATGCATAGAAAGTTCTTAGAGGCAGAATCCTGAGCTAAGAATTGAACCCTTGAGTTGTTCCTTGATTATATTAATTAATTATGAATACAATCTACCGGTATTCAAAGAAATAGACACTCAGAATCCATTTACTTGATTTGGGAATCTTCTGGAGGTCATGTGACAGGACTATTATAATTTTTTGCAATCATGTTATAAATCATGTTTGGTAAAATTCCGGACCAGAGCAAAACTGCTGTACTTACCTGAAAGCACTCGAACAATCTGCTCCTTCTTCCACTCCCAGGGAAGCTCGTACTCTGCAGGTGGTCGGGGGTCAGACTTGGGCCGGGTCTGGGGGATGCCTTCCAGAACTTTCTTAAACTGGCACGTCGTAGATCTGTATGGATCCAGAGCCTTCTCATTCTCCTCTGTTCAACAGCACGCACACCTTCAGAAAGTTCTTGGACACACGATGACGAATCTCTGCAGGAAACAGTCACCTTTGGGATGATTCAGTCACCTAGGTGTAAACTAACTTTAATCTGGGTGCATTAAATAGGATTTCATTTTTACTATTTGCTACAACAGATAAGCAGTACAGCAATGAGAATTTGATGTTACAGCCGACAAATTAACTGATTTCCTTTATGGGCCTCATAATTGACAAATCAATCTTTTTTCAAATGATCGATATTCCACTTATATTTCACGCAAATATTCAGGATAAACATCAAGGGTTTTTTTATAATATAGTGGATAGGGAATAACTGACGGCATTTTCGAAAAGAGCCATGGCATCATTTTTTTTGATTTGTTAACATAAATACACAGACCTCCACCCCTGCCGTCCTGTCCGCAAGGTAGACACTGTGACCCCCGAAAATCCATAAAAATCATGACGTTACATTCCTTAATCCGCTTGTGTGATGTTATCCGGAGCAGCAGTTCATCCATTTTGTTTAGCAGAGACCATGCATTAGCAAGGAATATGCTTGGGAGAGATTGTTGATGTGGATTTAGCCTAGCCTAGCCATAATGTCGCCTTGCTTAATTTACCCCTTATGACCAAGCCTGTGGCAAGGAAAAACTCCCTTAGATTTTATGGTAGATGGTAGAGAAAACCTCTAGTCCTTTTCCTGCTGAAACACAAAAAAAACCCAGAAAAAATCTATTCTGATTGGATATATATGTAATAGTAGTAGTGTAAAATGAATCAGCTAAATGTATTTTATTACTATATAGTCAATATTATTTATCCAGTCATGATTCAGTTGTCAAGCACCAGGTTGAACCCAAACTACAAACAGGACAAATACTTGCATATAATTAAAAAAAAAAAAATATATATATATATATATATATATATATATATATATATATATATATATATATATATATATATATATATATATTTATTTTTTCCTTATATATATATATATATATATATATATATATATATATATATATATATATAAATACAATTCATTTAATATTTTTTTAATTGATTAAACTGAGCAATCAATTAAATTTGTATAAATATATATATTTTTTTTAAGTGAATTAAATAGTTTACATTTGTTAGACCTCTTGTTGTGTGTATGATTTCAAGTTTAATAATATTAATAATAATAAAAAATATGAAGTGAAGACTAAACAAACTTGTAATTATCATTCTTAAACCATTTTCTTTCTTTTTTTATGTCTCCTCTACATCTCCCACTTCCAAACCAACTACCTGCATGACTTCCCTCAATACATCTATAAACCTCCTCCTTGGCCTTTTTTTTCTCCTGCCTGGTGGCTCCATCCTCAGCATTCTCCTACCGATATACCTCGTGTCCCTCCTCTGCACATGTCCAAACAATCTTAATTGCGCCTCTCTCACTTTGTCTCCAAAAGTCCTACATGTGCTGTCCCTCTAATAAACTCATTACAAATCCTGTCCATCCTTCTCACTCCCAATGAAAACCTCAACATCTTCAGCTCTGCTACCTCCAGCTCCGCCTCCTGTCTTTTACTCAATGTCACTGTCTCTAAACCATAGACCAGGGGTCACCACATGAGTCGCCCGCGAGCCTTTTCTAAAATATCTGTTTCCTACCTTGTTAAATCATTGTTGATAATTATTATGAGAAATCATTAACATGATCAGTGTCTTCACATAGATCAGGGGTGTCAAACTCAGTGTCAAATCCGGCCCGACATACAATTATATCCGGCCCACGAGATTATTTCATATAGATCTATTATTATAGTTATTAATGTCCCGGTGATATGAAGCGCTGATAAGACAAACTACAGATCCCATAATGCAGCGCTTTAGCTGCCTTACCGAAGGCTAAGCTACCTGGAAACATTCCAGTGTCAATCAAGTCAAACTTCTCTTGATGTATTTAACCCTATTTTACAGTTATTGTGAAGCCCCCCACAATGTCGTTTTTCACCAGAGCAAAATAACAACGTAAAGCTGGTGTGAAAGCAGGGGACAAATCAGAGGCACATCAGCAGGTTATTAACTGAGGGAGAGTTTCTGAAGAGCTGCATGATGAATGTGTGAGACGTCTGGTGTTTGACAGGAGATCTTTTTATGGAGAGCAAAGTATTTAAAATAATTTATAGTTTAAGTTTATATTTTTATAAAATGGCATAAGAGCAAAGAAATCTGATTTTTTTTATTTGTTGTTATTTTAACGTTTACTTAAAAGCACAATTTTTTATTTATTTGTTCAGGGTTTTTTCGCAGCATGTTCATATTTCTAACTTGTATAATTTTGACATCAGATATTTTTATGGAGAGCTATTTATTTAAAGTTTAAGTTTATTTATTTTGGAATAATATTCCTATGTTTTTATTCATATTTATGTTAAAAAAACATTGTTTAGTGTGTTCAATAAATGTTTATCCTTTTCGGCCCGCAACCTAAAGTGTACTTTAAGATTTGGCCCCCTGTGCAATTGAGTTTGACACTCCTGTTCTAGATAAATATCATTAATTATTAAAAATAACATATAATTAAAGGTCAATTTAGCAAATTAGTTATTTCAGAAGTGTGTATCAAACTGGTAGCCCTTCACATTAGTCGGTACCCAAGAAGTAGCTCTCTGTGTCAAGAAGGTTGGTGACCCCTGCTGTAGAGACAGAGCTGGCTGAGCTCACACAAAGCAAACAAGCATGCAAATATGGGGTGTATTTCAGGATAATAAACATTTGTGTGTGGCAGGTGGATTTTAGATCCCATAGCTTTAGTCAAGTTTCAATCTTATCATGGACAAGCTAATTTTCAGATTATCATTTTGTACATCCACTGAACAACATGCTGTAAAGCGTTTTTGCTCCAACCAAACAATAGTAATTTAGATGGTTATTCTTTTGTTTATGTCACAGAACTTCGGTTGGTGTTTGTGTGTATATGTTTCCGAATATCTTTCGCATAAAAAAACGACATCTTGGTAAAAAAAAAAACAGCTATGGCTGGTGGAATATGGTGTTACAAAACAAATGAAGCCACAAATAAAAAATTAATAAATAAATAAATTAATTAATTAATTAATAACAGAGGCGGAATCTAGGGATTGAGTCTCCTCTCTACAGGCAGGTGTCTTTTCTGTACCACCTTTCATTTCGAACCTTTTATTTCCAGCCTGTAACATTATGGAAATAAAATAATTGATGGAAAATGTAGCCAATAAGTGCAGGCTTCTAACGATATGGGTGGATTTTATTCCCCACGTGTGTAAGTACTCTTTACAAACTCTTACTGGTCGAAGCAGCACACATGCACAGAAACCAGGAAGTGATGCAGGTCTCAGTTCTGCACAAACAGCTGTTTCAGCTCTCACTAACTGGACTCAAAAAAGTTGTCTGAGATTTGCACAAATCAGAGATGTGGAAAATATTTTCGGGGTGAAGTAACAACAGAGACTTGGAGATCTGCATGGAGATTCTATTTAACATCTGAAAATTAAAATAGATTTCTCTTTACAGTTTTATATGATTGTGTAGGTTTTATTGCCTGTTTGTTTTTATAAGAGAAATGCTTGAAAAGTAAGTGTGTGTGTGTGTGTGTGTGTGTGTGTGTGTGTGTGTGTGTGTGTGTGTGTGTGTGTGTGTATTGTTGGGATTGGAATTGCCGGAAATCAATATGAATGGCCATGACTGTAAAACAATAGCTTGTCTGGCTACCTGGCCATTAATATGAATTCAAAATCAATATCAATATCCAAACATGTGTAACAAAAGCCTTTAATGGTCAGACATTCATTTATATGCAGACTGTATGAATAGAGCAGGGGTGGGCAATTAATTTTCACAATGGGCCACATGAGAAACCTGAATTGTGTCAGAGGACCACACAAACGATAACTTGCACTAAATTATATATTTTGAATAGATGGTACTGATAATCCGAAGAATAAAACTATTCTGTAAATATTTATATTACATTGGAAAACAACAAACAACTTAAGTTTATAGAAATACAGCAATACAACAGACAATAACTTGTAATGTCATTTTACCTCTTCAGTGAGAATAATCCAGTCTGTTCTAGGCTTGAACAAGGGCATTAAAATCTGGCTGAATGTCTGAGGTGGCTATGCGAAGGACAGCTGAGAGGTGGTCATCAGTGATAGAGGATCTGTGTTTGGATTTGTTGAACTTCATCACTAAGAATGTCTGTTCACATACATAGGTAGCTCCAAAGAGGACTAGACTAGAATCCTCTGAGCATGCCTCATCAGGTGTGGATTGTTCTCCTCTTTGAGGGGGGAGTAAAAGTTTAGCAGTGACACTGACCTGAAGTGCTCTGCCAGAAGTGTGTCAGACTGGCACCTTCACTGGAAAACTTTCTTGCCTTTTCAAAAAGTCCGCTACAGACGGAGTGCGCATGCTCGGATTGAATTTTCAATCCGATAAATTAAAACGGACGTGGAGAAACTCTTTGCAGATACACCTCCTTTTGAAAATTCAGCATTGCATGTTTTACAAATCACTATCCGTGGGTCTTTGGGGATTTCGGCAGCCGAATTTTCGGTGCATCCCTATAATTATTGATTGGCCTCACGCGGGCCGGACAGGGACGAACAAAGGGCCGGATGTAGCCCGTGGGCCGTAGTTTGCCCAGGTCTGGAATAGAGTATGAATGACCACCTGAGTTTAGCAGGTGGCTCTCAAACAGGGGGAGGGAGAAAAGGATCAGACATAGTCACAGATAAATGTTTGTAGGAATCTCATTTATCATTAAAATCCTTATAAAATTTGAAATATGAACTCATGAGACATGTGGCTTTGAACCCAGTACTTTTCTGGATTGCTCCAGGACTGATTTCATGCATTTATATATTAAATAAAAATAATGTTCACTGCAGGAAATGTATATCCATGGGATTTCATCATCTATAACTTAATGTCTTTTTGAGCAAAATCAACTTTAAATGATTGTTAATAAAAGTGTCAGAGTGTCTTCTTTTTAAAGATATCTAAATTGTGTATGCAGCACATTTTTTGTCAGAACTGTTAACATTTAAAGTTAGGTAGAGCATTTTAGCTGTGAGTCCTACAATTTGGGCGAGGCGACCCAGACAAAGTCTCAGATAAATGTTTGTAGGAATCCCATTTTTTTATGATATCTTCATTCAATTTAAAATATAAAATTTTGAGACATGTGGCTCCATGTATTTATATATGAAGAAAAATGTAATTTCAATTCGAGATTTTTTTCACTGTTCTTCATAATATATAACTTTCTATAACTTATCTTTTTGAGCAATATCAACTTTGAATAATGCACAGTGAAGCTCAAACTGTCTTCTATTTAAAATTATTTAAATTGTGTATGTAGGACATTTTTATCAGGAACTGTTAACATTAAGTTAAGGTAGGACATTTTCAGCTGTGAGTCCAAACAGACCAAGATGGCAAGGAATCCGACCTGGAGTTGGTCGAGAGAGTACGGCGGTTTGGCGGCAGCTGATCTGTGACTGGAGAGTGCATGGTAGGAGGTGGAGTAGATTCCGGAAGTGATTCGGAAATGGAGGGTGAAATGTTTGAAGCGGATGAAGGCGGGAATGGAAGAAGAGCAGTGCATCTGGATCTGATAGTAAGAATGGGTCGCATCTGACAAGAGGAAGGAAAGAAGAGTATAAGGTAGTGATGAAACTTGTAAACGGATCCTTCGATGTTATAAACCCGCTAAAGCTGTCCAAAGCAATAAAGGAAGTGATAGGACTGGTTGAAAGTGTAAAGAAGATGAGAGATGGAAGACTGATAATATATTGTAAGGACACTATGCAACAAAAAAGGGCTGTAGGAGTAAAGTCGATCATGGATCATAGAGTGGTTTGTTCAATTCAAGAAGAAAAGAAATGGGTTAGAGGGGTAATAACAGGGATTCCTACAGAGGTTCCAGTTAAAAAGATTAAGAAATGTCTTACAGGAGCGTCAGTGATTGACGTTAAAAGGCTTAAATGCAATAGAAACAATGAAAGGGGGGACAGTCTCTCCGTGATGATTCATTTTGATGAGGAAAAACTACCAAGTAAAGTCATGTTGGGGTATATGAGTTTTCCAGTTAGACTCTATATACCCCCACCCCTAAGATGTTTTAAATGCCAAAAGTGCGGTCATGTAGCAGCGGTGTGTAGAGGCAAACAGAGGTGTGTGAGATATAGTGGAGAGCATGAATATGGAAAGTGCGGGCAAGAAGTTCAACCCAAGTGTTGTAATTGTGGAGGGGATCACAGTGCGGGATATGGAGGATGCAGTGTGAGTAAACATGCCGCTCAAGTACAAAATGTGAGAATTCAGGAAGGATTGTCGTATTCTGAGGCCCTTAGAAAAGTAGGACAGAATGTGGAATCTGGAGGAAAGAGTGAAGAAATCATACAACGAAAGACTGTATTGGCAAAGGAAAGTACTAAAGAGAAGGTTGGGGTTAAGGACAATGTTGCATTCGTTACTTTTATGGCTGAAGTAGTGAACTGTTCGGCACAAACTGAAAGCCGGACTGAAAGAATCAAAATTATAATCAAAGCAGCGGAAAAGTATCTAGAGATCGAAGGTATTTCAGTGGATATGATAAATGAGAAGTTAAAGATGCAAACAACATACACTCAGCCAGGATGTGGCGGTACATAATGGTGATGTTAATACTCCAGTGGAACGCAAGAAGCCTAATAACTAATGGGCAGGAGTTTAAAAAGTTCATTTCTGATTTAGAAAAAAAACCTGACATAATATGTGTTCAGGAAACCTGGCTCAAACCCCAACTTAATTTTGTATTGCAAGGATATGTGGTAGTCCGGAAAGATAGGAAGCAAGGTAATGGTGGTGGGATAGCTACATTTGTTAAACATGGTGTGGGATATAGGAATGTTGGAGAGAGTGTGGACAAAGAGGTGGTTGTGATGGAAGTTTGGGAAGGGAACCAAAGTGTTAGAGTAATAAATTATTATAATCCATGTGAAAAGTTAAGTAAGGAAGTATTGGAAAATATAAGAGGTAACACAAATCAGAAAGTAATATGGTGTGGTGATTTCAATGCACACAATACTCTATAGGGGAGTAATAAAACCGATTATAATTGGCAGATAGTTGAGGACATGTTAGATTGGGGACGGTTAGTGTGTGTTAATAATGGAAGTTGTACGAGAATTGACATATCACAAGGACGTAAATCAGTTTTAGATATTACTCTGGTGTCAGAAAACATAGCAAGGAAATGTGAATGGAACATTAATAAACAGAGTACAATGGGTAGTGATCACTACCCTATATAATGCAAAGTTGGTTTGAATATTACCCAAACTTTAGTGGAGAAAATCCCGAAGTGGAAATTTAATGAAGCTAACTGGGAACTCTATACGGAATTGTGTCATAATAAGATGTGTGAAATGATACTAGATGTCGATAGCCCTGAGGAGTTAAGTAAGGAATTAAGTGAAGTGTTGAGAGATACGGCAGAGGAAGTAATAGGAAAAAGGAAAACTGAACATAGTAGGAAAGCAGTACCATGGTGGAATGAAGAGTGTAGCAAAGCAGTAAGGAAAAGAAATAAAGCAATGAAGAAAGCCAGAAAATCTGTATTGTTCAGTGAGTATATTAATTATATAACATTTGCTGTGTGCGGTGTGATTCTTTCCTGATCAAAAAGGCCTACGGGCATCGCAGATCGTATGGAAAACCTATCCAAGAATTAAGTTTCGTTTGGGCATGATAAAAATCTAACAGTGAGTAATGGAGAAATAGCAATAAAAGATAGTGATAAGGCAAAAATGTTGGTAGAAACATTCGCAAAGGTGCACAGTAGTGATAATCTGTCAGAGAGTATGAGGAGGTATAGGGAACAGACAGTTAGGAAGAAGCCTGCTATATTTGAAAAGAAGGATTCATTAGGAAGTATTCTAGACACTGAGTTTAACTTATTTGAGTTAAAGAGAGCACTTTTGGGGGTTAAGCGTATGTCCCCAGGCAAAAACGACGTATGCTATGAGATGATATCGCATTTATCAGACTTATCGTTGAGTATGATTCTTAGACTTTTTAACAAAATATGGGAATCAGGGAATCTGCCTGCAGATTGGAAGCACGGGTGAGAGTGCCTATAGCCAAACAAAGGAAAGACCACTCTCAACCAATTAACTATAGACCTATCGCGCTGACGTCAAATCTATGTAAAGTTATGGAACGAATGGTAATGAATAAATTGACGTATGTAATTGAAAGCAGAAACATTTTTTTAGCATGTCAGAGCAGATTTAGAAAACGGACGTTGGATGCAATATTGTGTTTGGAATCTGAAATTCGTAAACCTCAAACTAATAAAAAAGTATTAGTGGGAGTGTTTTTTGACGTAGAAAAGGCATATGATATGCTGTGGAAAGAAGGGCTCCTGATGAAACTGGAAAGCTTGGAAATCGGTGGAAGGATGTATAACTGGATTATGAGTTTCTTGTTTGGAAGAACGATTCAAGTAAGAGTAGGGACCGCGTTATCTCAGATCCTTCAAAATGAGAATGGAATTCCCCAGGGAAGTGTGAGCAGTCCTATTCTTTTTAATTTAATGATCAATGACATCTATCATACTGTAGATAATGGAATAGGAAGGTCATAATACGCTGACGATATAGCACTATGGAAAAGGAGCCGAAATGTTCTATTTGTAGAAAATAAAATTCAAAAAGCAGTAAACGAGGTGGAGAATTGGGCAAATAAGTGGGGTTTTCATTTTTCTGTGGCAAAAATGCAGATGTTGTGTTTTCCGAAAAAGAGGAACATCCCAAGCTTGAATATTGAAATGTACGGTCATAAGTTGGAACAAGTAAAGATAGTAAGGTTTTTGGGAATGTAGATGGATTTAAATTTAAGAACACACATTCAGAAACTGATAGATAAATGCAAAAAAGGAATGAATGTTTTGAGGTGCTTGCCAGGAGTAGAATGGGGGCAACGTGTCAGTCCTTGAAAAGAATTTATTGTGCTGTGATTAGGTCAAACCTTGATTATGGCTGTCTAGTATACGGTTCTGCGAGCAAAACATTATTAAAAAAGCTTGAGGTAATGCAAAATCAGGCTTTGCGAATTTGTTGTGGTGCATTTAGGTCTTCCCCGATAGCCTCATTACAAGTGGAAATGGGAGAATTGCCCCTTGAACTGCGCATGGTCCAGCTCAGATTTAAGGTACTGGTATGGTGTAAAGGGCCATCTGGACAATCATCCAGTTAGATTGATTTTGAGGGAATGTTGGGAATATGAGTACAGGGAAATAACAAGCTTTGGTTGGATAGTAAGGAAGGAGGTGAATAAGTTGGGGCTGAAAAATCATGAAATTGCGCCTTCTGTTGCTTTACCAGCAATGCCACCGTTGTTGTTTCATAACCCTGTAATAGATTCACAAGTTAAGAAAATATTGAGTAATCCGTGGATGAATATGCCAACTGAATTAATAGTTCAGCAGTACATTAATCAAGAGTATTATGATGCACTGCAGGTATTTACAGACGGTTCTAAAGATAGAGAATTTGAGAGGACTGCAGCAGCGGTGTATATCCCTGATTTTGAGACTAAGATTGCAAAAAGACTTTCAGATCAGGTGTCAGATTTTTGCCTCCAAACTTTTAGCAATCATTCTAGCCCTACAATAGATAGAGGAAGTCCAACCAGAAAGAACGGTGATTTGTAGTGACTCAATGGCAGCCCTCTCTAGTCTTAAAAGTGGAAAATCCGATTCAAGGCAAGACTTAGTATTAGACATTTCACAAAGTCTGTTTAGAATTAGGCAGCTGATCGTGGAGGTTAATTTTCTTTGGGTTTATGTTGGTGTGGATGGAAATGAAATGGTGGACATGCTAGCAAAGAAAGCACTGAATCATTCACGGATAGACATTAAGGTAGCGTTAAGTAGAGCTGAATTTAAGGCAGTGATTTCATCTGAAGTATGTAAAAGATGGCAGGAAATATGGAGTAGTGGGACTAGTGGAAGACATCTCATCCTGATTCAGGAGAATGTTGGAAAAGAGAGGAAAAGATTGGGAAATAGAAAGAAGGATGTCATCATCACAAGGCTAAGAATTAGACACGCTGCCTCAAACCATAGTCTCTTTAGAATAGGTAAGCTTGAATCGGGTGAATGTGATAAGTGTGGGGAGCTGGAAACAGTGAGACACATTTTTATAAGTGTCCTGCATATGAAAGGGACAGGTTCCAGTTAATTCAGGAATTAGGGTGGATAGGAGTGGGTGAAATTTCTCTAAAGGTACTGTTGGGATGCGAGTATGGGCAATCGAGGACTCTAGAACTGTTATTCAAATACTTTAAAAAGACAGGAACTATATGTAACCAGGTTAAAAAGACAACGGGTTATTCATGTTATTTAGGCTTTGTGTTAAATGTGTGACACACAGTGTGTACTAATGCACTTTTCTATACACTGCTAAAAGGTTTCGCTGGCCCTTTAAGAAACGGAACTATAACGCAAAAGGGTTGTTTCCTTCCGGTGAAAAAAGGAACAGAGCGCAACATCTAATTGGTGCACGTGTATTTAGCCACAAAGAATGACCGATTTCTTTTGGGATATATCTCGTTTGGTGTGGAAAAGAAGCGTAAGTGATTAAATATCAGTGTAAGACTTTCTTATATAGTTTTGCGTATAATTTTATGTGGACCAGAGATATTGAGATGTGGTTACTCTGTTTAATCAAGAGGAGAGAAAGTGCTTCGTAAGCCCCATGTGTTTCTGGGTGAGCGGGAAGCATCAGAGTAAGTTTTGTTCACTGTTTATAATTCCACAAAATGGGTTCATTTGCCATGTACATGTACATGTATGTTTATTGAAATGGATTCTGTATTTTATTTCTTTAATGTGAGTAGAGAAGGAACGAGTCTGTAATATCCGGTGAGAGTATGTGCCAGAGTGGTGGTAAAAAGTAAGTTTGAGACATTGTAATTAATTTCATTCTCTCTATAAATTCATTGTTAAGTTATTTAATGAGATGTAATAATCCAGGTTTAAAGGTGAGAGCATGTAATGTTGTGTAATGATATTTGCACTGTTATCTGTATTATGCACTAATTACACACAATGTAATGGTATGAAGGATCGTATTTACATGTACTTTTCATGTTACTTAAGCAGCCTTATTCAGACTTCTGTGCAGATGTTATATTCATGTCTTTTTGTTTCCTAACAAAAAGGGCTGCTACCGTTGTCTATGTTCGTGGGTTTATGTTATGTCTATATTAGTTGGGTAAACAAAGAGTTTTGTTCATTACCGTTGTGACTTGGAACAATTATATTAGCACTGTGATAAGAGAAGTGGACTTTTTGTTTGTTAACCAGTTATTCACTAGTCCTACCTTTCTACCTCCATCTTCCCCAAAGTTTGCATAGTTAACGCTGCACTGCTTAACGTGCAGTCTGAAAGTAAAAGATCCCCGTTAACATATATTATCTGTGTCCGTGGTCATTATTAGTTCATCTCCCAGGCTACATATAGACAGATTTTAGGTTTTTAATTCCCTGTTTTTATTTTTTTCCCCTCCACTTGTGTTCGCTCCACACTCCAGATCAGTAGGTGGCGATAATGCACCTTTTCGTAGGTCTGCCAAACCGCCATAAAACACCACAAGAAGAAGAAGAAGAAGAAGAGGAGGATGGGGTGGAAAGGAGTGGGCGATATTTCTCTGAAGGTACTGTTGGGATGTGAGTATGGGCAATCAAGATCTCTAGAACTGTTATTTAAGTACCTTAAAAATACAGGGACTATAAAAATAATTTAGGTATGTATTTATTTATTTATTTAAAACTTTATTTTTTTTTCTTTCTCCCCTATTGTGTTCGCTCCACACTCCAGATCAGTAGGTGGCGGTAATGCATCTTTCGTTGGTCTGCCAAACCGTCTGAAAGAATTTAGCTGTGAGTCCAAACAGACCAAGATGGGGGCGTGTCGCTTCAGATTTTGGGATTCGGTAGAAATTTCTTCACTAACTGCAAGTTGATTCACTCAGAACAAGCTTGCACACCGATAAACATTACTAGATATCGGTCACAACAACAGAGAGGGACTTTCAACTCCCTCGGGAAATCGCTCGAACACCGTGGACCGCTGATCCAGCTCGGCCAGCAGCGAGACCCCTGCGCCAGCGCCTAGACCGTAAACAAAGGAGGGGGAAGCGAGGGAGCATTATGGCTAGACTAAGGCTTAATCCACATCAACAATCTCTCCCAAGCATATTCCTTGCTAATGTACGGTCTCTGGTGAACTAAATGGATGAACTGCTGCTCCGGATAACATCACACAAGCGGATTAAGGAATGTAATGTCATGATTTTTATTGATTTTCGGGGATCGCAGTGTTTTCCGGGCGGACAGGACGGCAGGGGTGGAGGTCTGTGTATTTACGTTAACAAATCAAAAACGCTTTTGCGAATTTCTGGCCGGAACTCGTCAGGGAGCTGCTGCAGGTTTTACTGAAATGATTGGTGGAACCCATTTGCTCATGGTGAACTCTATTATGTGCAAAAAACTGTTGAACTGGAACATTGGATTGGGTTGGAACATGGAAGGCAGTGGATTCCCCACCCAGTGAAACCCTTCACAAAAGTCCACCATGTGACTGCATCAGGCCAAAAGTCCAAAATCTCTATTCCTCCATTCCTGACTGAGAAGTGACATAATATTACTAAATAGATTTGGGCAATGACTGCTAATAAAAACACAAATAATTAACTTCAAATGAGTTTTTTTTAAATAACAAATACAGTTTCATTTAGTAAAAATGTAACAAAAAAACTCCATGACGAATCCCCCTAAAAACAAATTTAAATATAGTAATCAAATTTTTTCCCTCAGTATGTGGACAGCAGCAGAGTCACTGCACTACAACATACTTACATTTCTGTAGATTAGTTTTCAGAAATATTCATTCTTTTTACGAAATCTGTTATTTTCTCTATAAGAAAACACACATTTCATAAGAAACCATACTGATAGCAAATATCATATATAAAATTTACTACTTTTCACACAGGTTTAAACTCGTGAAATTTCTAATTTGTGTTTGTGAAATATATATATATATATATAATTTTCGCATTAATGTTCAAAAACTATTATCCAATTATGGAACTGATAATTATGATGCAAAACGAGTATGAAATTTGATCCAGAAATGTAAAAATAGACACATTAGAAGATTAAGAGCTTTAATTATATGATATGCAGACAATTAAGTTTCATTCTGTTGTACTGAACCTGTTTTTTTTTTTTTTTTTTCCTTCTTCTTATGTACAATGTGCCTCGATCATTAGAATAGTGCTTACAATTATTTTTTATTTAATTTTTTATTTTTGGTGAAGCTACAAAAAAATGTATTACCTCTGGTTTGACCTCCAGCAACTCCAGAGCGAAATGTACGCAGTTGTATTTAAGGAGATCATACTTTTTATTTCTCCTCAGTGCTGCACTCACTCGTTCTTGGAAATCATGGGGGATCCCCGCTACTTTTCGAAAAACGATGTATTTGTCGCCTTCATAGAACACGTTTTTTTTTTCTCTCGACACGCCTCCTATACCTGAAGGGGAGCGGGAGGATGTGTTGTTCTGCTGGAAAAAAAAAAAAAAAGATATGGTATTTAATGTTATATAGTATTATAAATAGTTGTTTGTTTTTCTATGTTTATTGTGATGCTACAGGAATGAAGGGGGCTGAGATAGACAGAAGCATTTGTCAGAGTTGTTGAATAGACAGAGTAGTTGTCATTTATATTAAACATTACATGAAGAGTTAGGGATTTACGTGTAAAATGGATGATGTTCTGGTCCACATCAGAAAAATAAACACCAGCATGATATCCAGTGGCTGACACCACGCATTGGCTGTGTCTTGGGACCAGGATCAGGTCTCCAATTTTAAGTTGTTCTTTCAGTTCCTGATCCTCTTGTTTGATGACTTTAAACCCTTCAGGTGTTTTTCCAAGGCCGATCCTAATCGTGCTCTACAAAAGAATTTACCCAACACAGGGAATATTGTCAGCTAAAAGTGTAAAACTGTGACTAAGGGTTGTGCATTAACACAAACATTCATAATATGTCTAATCATGTCTACTTATTTCTTTTAATGTATTTTATTTTAATACATATTTATTTAAACAAATCCTGCTTTAGATACGTAAACAACTACAGCAATAAAATGTTAAATTGTATAAATAATAAAATCTATAATGTAGCATTCTGTACTATCTTCTTAACATCAATAAAACAAAGTACATTTTCATACTGAATTTGAATTGTGTCTAAATTACTAGTTACTGCCAGTCTATTTGTGTGAGTTTGTGGTTTCAGGGGCTGCTGTAACTATAAAGACAGGGCTTGGTGAGTTTCCACACAACACACACACATTTACATGGCCGTAGTTTTTGCAGATTATAAACATTGTTGCAATTTTTGACCCTTCATAATATAATTATACAATTTAATTAAATTCATTTTAAACTGATTTATATATTAAAAATATGTGATTTTGTTTTTACAAATGTGTAAGAGTATTTTGAAATTTATTTATATTAAACAATTTAAAAGTTTTATCAGCCAGGATAAAAATAATAATCTACAATGGTTGTACCTCACTCTCCTGGGTGTTCTTCTGGAATATTTAAAGTATGCTCATTCTAAATAAAGTAGTAGTTCTGAATCAGAGTAGTGCAGTTGTGGGCCGTCAGTGCCAGCAAGTTCTTCTCTGCTGGCCTAAACACTATCAGAAGCACTGATCTACAATTAAAACCTAAATTCTAATATTTGTTCAATAAAATTGTATTAATTTATTCCCAACAATTTATTCTTTTTATTTCGTAGAGTTTCTCTTGACTGCACTGCTTCCAGTATGTGGATGTTAGATTTTTCTTTTTCTATTTGCTGCCATGTCAATCTAATCTGCCCAGAGCCTTCAGAATCAGTAGTGCTGGCTGATTATATTAGCGATGGGTCTGTTTCTTTAACCAATCAGATTTCAAATTTGCCTTACAGGGCAGCTAGCTGGCCCAGACTAGCATCAGCATTTTTCTGTCCTCTGATTGGTTCGTCAGAGCGAAACTGTTACAGCCAAGTTCCACTGGCAAAACACGTCTGTAGCGATCTGCACACATTAATACCTCAGTTAGACTGAGAAATTGATTTGGTCTCGGACGTTCTTAAAAATACATTTTCAAGAAAAGCTAGACATCTAGAAAAGCTAGATCGCCCAACCCTGAAGCTAGCTAGCTTGTCTCAGCCCAGGAAAGGGTTTGTTCGCTACCTTCAGACCAGTAAATACGAGCGGTACCATTGGCTTACAGCCTCTGAAGAGCAGTGCGCATTACGAGTAAGCATCTCTGGACAGTAAGTTGTATTTTATTTACATTTTTAATGTTTTTGTCATGTTATTAGACAAATATTGATATTAAACTGCTCCAGATGATGTAGGTACACAGTTGCGGTTGTAGTGTAAAGGTTTGGAGCTTGCTTTAGTAAATTGTTATTCACCCTCCATATGTGAAATGTCTCTCTCTGTAATGAAACACGTTGTTATATTGCGTTTTTGTATAGTATTGATGGTTTCTATAATTGTGACATGATAGTGGTGGTATTAAGAGGTGTGTTAAATCAGGTAAGTCCCCACTGAAGGCCCAGGTACCAAATGCACGGCCCGTCACTGGAGTAGTGTTAACACAACAAAGAACACAGACACTCAACATTGCTGTTGTTCAACACCTTCAATGTAGAATCTATATGGAAATATTACTTATGTTGTAAATGACATTAGAAGTATGTTTTAAATACCGACAGCAACATCTCATTACAAACAGCAACATCTAATTACAAACAATATGAACACGATGAATTTAAAGTACACTTAAGTAAAAACAGTATACTTTACCTTAAAATTGAGGTTTCATCGTTTTGCTTCTCTTTCAGGTAACTGAAAAGGAAAACAGCACTAAAGTAAATAAATGCATTGAAGTTTTCATGTAGGAGTAACACATCAAAATGTAACTGCTGGCAAAACCCACATCCTCTCCTTATGCTGCTACTACCACCAACAACAGAGGTAATAAAATGACCATTAACCATTTTTTTTTTTGAGGCAGTACAAATGTAGCTAAATGTAATGTAACATTAATGCAACTACTCCTTAATGTTAAATAACTCTGGATTTTTATTATTAAATTTATAAATGTAAAAAGAAATGTTTGCTTGTTGCTCTAACATAAATACATTTTAATTTGTCAGCTCATGAAACCCACACTGAACATTTGTCTGCATAAACACACAAACCTGCAAACACGAAATACATTTCTACACATATAATGTAGTATATGTAATAAACTCAAATATCAATACAAGGGGAGTCTCAGTTCACAACTATATTGCTCAAGTTTCAAGGTAATGTTGATGAGGAGATGCTGCCTGTCCTTTAACACACCACATGAATCTCCTCTCCACCATTCTCATCTGTGGATCATGTTCTAAAAATAACAAAAACAAAGCAAAATGCAAGCACAATCTTTAAATTGCACATAGTTTAAATATTCTTGTTCTGTATAAAATACATTTTATTATTTAAATTTTTAAAAATGCTTACCTATGTGTTTTCTGACCAGATGTCTTACACCTTTTTTCCATGGCCAGTGTGTCAATGTCTGGTTTTGGGTCTTGCGCTGAGGCAATCCGTAGAACATCATGGAGGTTGTCATCAGTGATGCGTGATCTGTGCTTGGTCTTGTTTAGATTCATGATTGAAAACATCTGCTGGCACAGATAGGTGCTCCCAAACATAGACAGAACACGGGCAGCATGAAGTCGAAGCTGTGGCATCAAACCAGGGGGCAGGTGATGGTAAAAATCCTGGATTGCAGCATCCTGGAACTTTGCTCTCAGGCCACCATCGCTTTGAAGCTCTATCAACTCCGTCTGAAGATGTTGGGGTGCAGTGCAGACGTCGGTGGTGAAAGGATTGACAAAGATGGCAAAGCCTGAGTGCTGTCCTCTAAAGTCAGAGAAGCACCAATCAAACTTATTAATTAACTGGCTCAGTTTGGTAGCTAGCTGAGTACATGAAAAAGTACCAGGAAATGCAGCTGAGATTCTCTGACAAACAGGAAAGCGGTCAAGATTGTCCTGTTTCACTTGAAACATCCACAAATCAAGTGTACGCTGGAAAGTGGTGATCATGTCAGACATCTGGGTGATGACTTGCAGTTTCTGATTCAGTTGGGCGAGATGCTCAGTTATGTCCAGAGGTGGTAAGTAACGAAGTACAAAAACTGATTTTTTAGGTATCAGTACTTTACTCCACTATATACTTTTTACTTTTATTCATTACATTTTTACACATATCTGTACTTTTTACTTCTTACATTCTCAAAACAGACTCGTTACTTTAGTTTTAATCCATTGATTTGGTGAAATGTTTTATTTTATTTTTACTGCATGCCAATTTCAGCCGAACAACTGATTTCCTGTCATTGCATGTCTTTTTCGATCTATTGGTTTAGAAAGTACTTTCTCTCACTCACCACAGATGTAAACTAGTTTACGGCGCTAAGAATCAGCAGGCAGAAGGCAGTAAGAAGTTTAGGGTTAATGTGGATGAGACAGAGGGAGTCAGTGACTTAAACATGACTGGGATCAGACACATTCCTGATCATCATCATGTGTGTGTGTGTGTATGTACACTGCAATCAAAATTAGAGAACAATTTATAAACAATTGAAAAATTCTGAAATAATGTCATCTTCACTGCTCAACAATTGAAGGAGTTTTTGTCCTGTCTATACCATGCTACCAGAACACCTTTTCCACCAAAAAAAGTAAGGCATTAAAAAAAAAACATTATTTTGCAGAAAACACACTGATCAAAATTAGAGAACACTTTCAGATACCTCCCAGTTATTGGTGTTAATCTGGTACCTGGTTCTAATTTCCTTGAATATCTGTCTACCCCTATTTAACTGGCAGCCTAACTTCCAGTTTCACTGACTCTGCAAGATGGTGGGCCGTTCTAAAGTGACTGAAAGCCTCCGGCAGCAGGTTGTCCAGATGAATGCCAAAGGGATGACCCTATCAGCAATAGCAAGACAGGTTGGTCGTTCCAAATCTGTGATTGCAAGAATATTTAATCTTTACAACATCACAAACTCATTCAAGTCCGCCAAGAAGGCTGGTCGTCCACGGAAGACAAATACAAGAGAGGACTGGATACTGCGGAGGATCTCAACGGGCAATCATTTCCACACTGCAGCTGGAATTGCTCACTAGTTCAGCGCTGAACAGGGTAAGGATCTGTCTCGTCATACAGTGTCTCGACGTTTAAGAGCACTTGGACTGAAAGCCCACTCTGCAGTGACCAAACCTCTCATTAGCAGAAAGAATCAAAAGGCTAGACTAAGCTTTGCTGAGGAGCATGTTGTGTGGACAGAGGAGAACTGGTCCAACTGGGCCTCTTATACAGCTACATGGCAGAGTGAATGCAAATGTTTATCAGAACCTTCTTCAACAACTTATGGTTCCATCCATGCATTCATCACCCAATCAGCCCGCAGTGTTCATGCAGGACAACGCTTCATGTCACACAGCAAAACGGATAAAGCAATTCCTTGAAATTGAAATAACGACAAATGACAAATAATGACATGGTCTGCCCAGAGTCCTGATCTCAACCCAATAGAGAACCTCTGGAAAATCCTTGGTGACAAAGTTATGGCCAAGAAACCCACTACAGTCACCGAACTGTGGAAGAGACTGGAAGAAGAGTGGACCAAAATCACACCAGAGCAGTGTGAGAGACTAGTGCTGTCCTGTGGCCGCAGATGTGCTGAAGTCATTCAGAGCAGAGGCCTGTACACTTCCTACTAATTGCTGACTGTTGTAACCGTCAGAAAATTAAATTGTAATCTTTTTCCATGCTACAGACATTGTTGTTCTCTAATTTTGATCAGTGTGTTTTCTGCAAAATAATTTTTTATTTTTTTTTTAAATGCCTTAGTTATTTTGTGGAAAAGGTGTTCTGGTAGCATGGTATAGACAGGACAAAAACTGTTGAGCAGTGAAGATGACATTATTTCAGAATTGTTCAATTGTTTATAAATTGTTCTCTAATTTTGATCGCCAGTGTATATGTATATTTGGCTGTCAAAATTAAAATTATTTCAAACGGCACGAAATTTTATTAACGCGCTATCAATTCAGCACGCATTTCTGTTTCACCATTTTTATAAAAAATGTAAATACATAAATTACTAAATTAAAAAAAGGCGAAATTTAAACCTTTGGTAAAAAATACATTTATCCACGACGTCCTTTCTTTACTTAGATATAAAATAAATAAATAAACTCCAGATAAAAATATTTTTAATCAGTAAACAGTAATCAGATTTATTTATGCGCCAAGTCTCAAATCAAACACCAAAATCCGCCATGATTCACACAATTAACCCTCTAGGTGGCGTTTTGTGGTTTTCCCCTCATAATGGTGACACAAACTTAAATTACTGTCTTTATTGATGGTACAGATAAAAACAATACATCATTCAAATCTGTAAAATGTCTATAATTTTATATATATTTAAGCTTCCTGACTTGACTTGAAGAGGTGCAGTCTCTCCGGTATCACCTCATTAACTGGAAACAAAGCAAAGGCTTTTAATGCACTCTCTGCACTGATAAAGCCTTTACATTTAATCACTGTACATATGCTTACATACATATCACATGCTGTGAAAATGATACATGTTTAACACCTCCAAGCTGCCAGTTTTGGGCACCGGAGCAAGCCCTTAACTCACTACTGCTCATTTAGTAAATTAGATCATTAAGAGTCGCTCGGGATAAACACTTCCAAGTCAAGAGGCTTTTATTATCATTTCTACTATACACAGTGGTACACAGTACACAGTAAAAACGAGACAACATTCCTTCGGAACCCTGGTGCTACACTAAACAACAACAAGCTACATGAAGTGCATCAAATGCAACCTAGTGCAAACAGTGCAGACCAAAAACAATACAGACAGACAGTGCAGACAGAAAAACACAAGACAAGACACAAAACCTGAGAAGACTACTGTATACTCTGAATATACAGTACTGTATGAGGAAACTGTAAAAACTATACCCGGGAGTGAATATAAACAGACACAATGTTGTGCAAAAAACAGCAGCAGTCAAGAGGTGCAAAAGACAGCATGTAAACAGTATAGTAGAATAACAGTATAGTGTAATAAGAAACAGTAAAGGTGCAACAAACAGCATGTAAACGGTATAATAGAGTCAAAGGTGCATAAAACCGATGAGGTTTCCTCAGCCTTCTCATGAAGTAGAGACGCTGCTGGGCTTTCTTGGTGATGGAGCTGGGGGGTATTCCAGAAAGCAGGTTATGTGACATACCTGGGTATGTTTAAGGGTAAGTTCGTGGATAACCTCAACTTTCAGTTCCAAAAACGGTGGTAACTTTCTGGGTATGTATGTAACCATAGCAACTGACTCTCTGAAGATAACCTGCTCGGAAACATGTTATGTTTCAGTGTAACTTCGGCGTGCCCTTTTGATGAGGATCCTTTGGACGTAGAAGCACAAATTATATGAGGTTTTTTTCGTCGGGAGAGGGTTATAACACCGCGTATTGATGTTTGCATACCCTAATGAATATTTGAAAGAGCGTTATCGTTTCTCAAAAGATTCGTTAGTTTATTTAACACGTCTTTTTAAAACGCATATCGCAAATGTGACAAACCGCGGTTCTGCCCTTAGCGCAGAAAAAAAATTTTGTACAGTGTGGGCGATTCAGAGCATGTGGGAAAGGCGACTGTGTGTAAAGCCGTTCGTACAGTATGTCTGGCACACATATATATATATATATATATATATATTTTTTTTTTTTATATATATATATATTTTTTTTTTTATATTTAGTCATTATTTATATCTATACATGTATTCATTATGCGCACACACACTTCATACTTCCATAACTTTCTGTTTCAGGGTTTCCAAATGTAATTGGGTGCATTGATGGCACTCACATTCCTAATAAAGCTTCACCAATAAATGAGGGAGACTGTGTTCATAGGAAATCTATTCATAGCATCAATGTGCAGGTAACAACTTAATTTTTTCCCTTCTTAAAATCATTGAAGTCATTACTTTTTCCACTAACTAGGTAATATGTGAGGCAACCCAAATCATTACCAATGTTGAGGCAAAATGGCCAGGATCTGTGCATGATGCAAGAATTTACCAGACATTTCAGCAGGGTATGTTTTGCTTTATACAATTGTTTTTTTTTTCCTTTTTACTACATTTGTGTTGTACATTTCAATCATTACAGGACAGTACAATGGTGACTTGCTGGGGGACAGAGGATACTTTTGTCTGCCCTATTTAATGACACCCTACCCTGAACCTGAGCCTGGACCACAGACACGGTTTAACCTGGCTCACAGCCGAACACGGGCCAAGGTGGAGATGACTATAGGGATCCTCAAATCTCGGTTTCAGTGTCTGCGTGGGCTCCGGGTTAGTCCAGAGAGGGCATGCAACATTATAGTAGCGTGTGTTGTGCTTCAAAATATTGCCACTATAAGAGGAGAGAGCCACCCTCCTTGTATTGAGGAAGATGGCTCAGAGGAACACCTACAGATTTTAGAGGCCAACAGAGACAGAAGACTTTTGAGAGACAGGGTCTGTCAAAATCACTTTTATTAATTTTTTTCACTGGTCTGCCAGGCAGTTTATTTCTTTATTTCCTGAAAAACAATCAAATAAAATTCAATAAAATGTTTTTTTATATTGCTTTTTTCACTCACTCACACTCACTCACACTCACTCACACTCACTTTTAACATGCAACAGATTATTATTCAGACGAGTTCTCACCTTAAGGCGATGCTCCAGTAATTTAATTTCCAGTGCTGCTTTTTTAATGAGGAGTCTTTTCTCTTCCATTTGAAGCGGTATAAGGTCCATCTCCATGTCACTTTTTCTTATTTGTTTTTGAAGATGGACCTTATACAGCTCCTTTGCTGGCAACTAGGAAGGTGGAAAAAATGTAATGAATGAGATTGTTTGGTCAGACAATAAAATTCAAATATGGACACCTGGACACAAATTCTTACCCTGCTTAGATTGTGTGCTGAGGTTGAAGGACCCTCATCTGTGGGCAAATCCCTAGGTATGTACTGTGAAAGGACAATGACAGTTTGTTACTCTAATGCAAAAAGGGGCCATACATTATAATGGTATGCATCATACCTCAGTGGATCTACCAACATTGTCCACTTCTGTCACAGCAGATGTGGTCTCTTCATCGTCATCATCTTCATCCTACAGGAGAAATATTTAAGTATACATTATCTGGCAAAAAAAATAAAAATACCTAAAAGCAACTAAAAGTACCCGACAACAAATCACTTACAACTGTGACAGACTGTGTTCTTTCTGGAGGGTCCAATAATACAATACATCCATCAGTATCTATAAGAACACACAACCCATTAAATTCTCAATATTATCAAAGAAAATAACACATGAAAGAGTAACACGTCAGAGTAAGATCACAGTAGCCTATACATCATATACAGTTAAATAAAATAAGCCTACATAAATATTTATCTTGTTCAAAAAGCCTTTAAGTGACAGAAATAGTAATTTATTAGGACAAAAAAAATGAAAAATCATAGAGGTAAACTTACATTTTACAATTTTTTCACCATCACTTGTGGTGCATGGTGTGTGTGATGAACTGTCCCCTGGAATGCCAGCAACCACTGGTCACCCTTTATTAAGGGACAGAGCCAGCTCCTCAGATGGGGTGAGGGGAGGTGGTGGTGGACCCCCGCCAGTTAGACGGGCTTCAGTCTTCTTTTTATTAGCTACATGACAGAATGAATATACTAAATCCTGTTATAATAATAGTTCAGTAATTGTGTAATCAAATATTACCTTTTTGCAGAATGTTTTTGTGTTTCATTTTGACTTGGCTTAAAGTTCTTGTGGTTCCAGGAGGATTACACCTTATTAAATAAGAAATATAAATTATTATTTTAAACTAAAGAAATAAATGGCAGGAAAAGTAAATGCTTTCATAGTGATATAACATATTCAAAAGGATGTATAAGTCATACTTCATTATTTTGCATTATAATAAAACGGGAGCCAATACCAAATTTGTAATTAATACACTCATGCATTTACTCTGTCCGTTATTTTTTTGCCAAGCCAACTCTCTTGCTTTAGCGATGCAGCTGTATTGCTTCTTTTTAATATTATTGGCGTAAACTCCTCATAAGCGTGCATTAAAACCTCCAACTCCGCCTCTGTGAACTACGCCGCTCTCTTTTTTTCGCTTTGAGTTTCCATGGTGACTCGTGAAATCGGCGCTCCATTGAGAATGTCTTTATATATGCACCGTGCACGCGCATTACCTCTGGGTAACCAGTTGGAGGTTGATTAAACTAACTCTTCTCAGGTGTTTTGGAACCGACATAATCACGGTATGCCTGTTTGGGGTAAATCAACCCAGAGTTTATGATTTATCAAATGGTAAGTTAACCAAGCTTTCTGGAATACCCCCCTGGTGTTGCGTGACCAGGTGAGGTTATCCGCCAAGTAAACACCAAGGAATTTGGTGCTCTTGACAATCTTCACTGAGGATCCATCAATAATCAGGAAGTGGCTATATCTCACTATCTTTGTCTCTCTCTTTGTCTCTGTGTCTCTTTTAGTAAATGTCTCTGTCTCACTGTATATGTCTCTCTCTTGCTGTCTCTCTATTAGTTTCTCACTCTTTCTGAAGCTGTGTCTGTGTCTCTTTGTCTTTGTCTTTCCTGCTTATTTACATGTCTAACAAAGTTTTGAGTTTTGAAGTAATGCCATTAGCAATCTATGATGAAAGACCTTCTTACCTCTAGTTTCATATTGAACATTATAAAAAGTTTTTGAAAACAGTACAATGAAAGGTCATTAAAATTGGTTGCTGATAAATCATGGTATATCAGTGGTGCAGGTGTTGGAGATATGGTTCTTGTACCTGAGTCACTTCTCATACTGAGAGAATGTACAGGAAGGAGAAGTTTTGACCCTCTACCATCATGATCTAAGAGAAAACAGTTGTCTCCTAACTATAGAAAAGCCAAGAGTCCATTAAGCAAAGGCTTGTTTGCCTCTCCTGTGTTGGTGTAATGGTTAGTGACGTGGCCGCTGCTATCTGACTCTCCCGGTTTGATTCCTACCGCTTAGCTTTCCTTTAAATTGTTTAAAAAGTTTTAAAAAAAGACCTAAAAAAAGGTCCTAAAAATCAGGTTCTTGCAGGAGATCCTGTGGCTCAATTGGAAGAGCTTTGCCTCTGGGTTGAGAGGTTGCCGGTTCAAACCCCGGCCAGGGCTCAAAGTTAAGAGTGTGGAAGGTTCCGGTGACCGCAGTGAGGAAGGTGTCAGAAATGGATGTGTGGACGGTTTCTGAGAGTGTATCCTGAAGCAGGGGGGCAATATCCGGGCATCTGCCCCCCCCGGCGTCTGAGAAGCTGAAAACAGGTGGTTATGAAGCAAAAACGTCCAAAAAAGTATCGACTTAGTTTTGCATATATAGGGAAAAATTCTGCCAAAAACCTATCACCATCACTTTTTCTGAGACTGTAGAGCAGCAGGTCTACACAGACTTTGCTCACAGTCAACAACTCCATTGTTCACCACACACTACTTTCGACACAGCTTACCCAGTTTGGGGACAAGCCAGATTCGAACCTGCAACCTCTGAGCTCAGCAGCAAGGCTTTTACCACAAATCCATTAAGTCCCACAACTCACCTTCTTTTTTTGGGGGGTTTATCCTTCGTTTCATGCTTCAAAGCAAGAAATTCAGACGAGACAGAAATATAGAAAGCAGGATTTGAACCCTGAACCCCCGCACACAGCGAAATACCAGTCTTAACCCACTGAACCATCAGGAAGGACAGGCTGCAACTTTTGTTTAGAGCAGTTCTATCTTTTCTTTGAAACCATCAACACAAGAATATAATGCTAAAGACAGACATAGGAAACAAACCTATATCGTGACTGGCAGGCAGAAAGCAGGATTCAAACCCTGAACCCCACCAAAAGCAAGACACCTGATTTAACCCACTGAACCATCAGGGAAGACATGCTGGGAAGTTTGTTTAGAGCAGGTCTATCTACCTTTAAACCACCAACACAAGAATATAAAGCTAAAGAAAGATTTAGGAAGCAGGAACATAACCTACATCACAACTAGCAGGCAGAAAGCAGTATTCAAACCCTGATACTCACCATCAAGTCAAGTCAAGTCAAGAGGCTTTTATTGTCATTTCAACTATACACGGTGGTACACAGTAAAAACGAGACATTACTCCGAAACCATGGTGCTACACTAAACAACAACAAGCTACATAAAGTGCATCGAGTGCAACCTAGTGCAAACAGTGCAGACAAAAAACAATACAGACAGACAGTGCAGATAGAAAACACAAGACAACACAAGACAGAACACAAAACCTGAGATAGCACCAACCAGTAAACCTACTGTAGACTCTGAATATACAGTACTGTATGAGGAGAACTGTAAAAACTATACGCGGGAGTGAATATAAACAGACACAATGTAGTGCAAAAAACAGCAACAGTCAAGAGGTGCAAAAGACAGCATGTAAACAGTATAGTATAATAACAGAAAAGTGTAATAAGAAACAGTAAAGGTGCAAAAAACAGTATGTAAATGGTGTAGTACGGTAGAGTATAAATAATAATAAATAAATGATGGTGGAATGGGCTAAAATGAGTAATGAGTGTGTGTCGAGTGTTAAGTCTAGGACTTTAACGAGGCACCAGCCTTAACCCACTGAACCAAGGAAGAGTTCAGACTGGGAAGCATGTTTAGATAAAGCACAAGCCTTAAATCACTGAGCGACCACTGCTGAAAAGCATGTGTGCTTTTTTGGAGGGTTCATACTTTGTATCTTGCCATCGCAGTAAGAAAGAAGGCATGTAGGACTGGCTTTGAATGCTTATCACCAGCGTGGACTATATTAAGAACCATGATCAGGCACAAGCTTTAACCCACTGAGCTACCACAGAAGTGCTTTTTTTTTTTTTTAGTTATCTTTTATTAAAGACCAGGAAATCAAGAAAATTATCCAACACAGAAAGGACAGAATTTAAACGTTTTCAGAGTGGACAAGGTCCAGAAGTTTTATTTACCTACACAGCAACCAGGAATCAAACTCTCAAACTCATCCTCAATGGGAACCTGACATTAACCCAATAGGCTATCACATCCATCCATCTATCCATCTATCTATCTATCTATCTATCTATCTATCTATCTATCTATCTATCTATCTATCTATCTATCTATCTTTCTATCTATCTATCTATTCAATTCAATTCAATTCAATTCATTTTTATTTGTATAGTGCTTTTAACAATGGACATTGTCTCAAAGCAGCTTTACACAGATAATGTGGTGATTAAAAGTGAATATGTTCTTTGTAAGTAAGTTTGTCCCTGATGAGCAACTATGGCAAGGAAAAACTCCCCGAGATGGCATAAGGAAGAAACCTTGAGAGGAACCAGACTCAAAAGGGGAATCCATCCTCATCTGGGTTGCACCAAAAGTCCATCTGAAGCAGATATACAATGTTGCGGGGTACAGTGATGATGATCAGAAGCGAAACTGTATTCCTGAGTCAGTGTAGCAGACTGTTGACATTAACTACAGTCCAATCCATCCTCAAAGCGCCAGTTCTTACTCCGGAATTTTATGGAACCACCCAAGGTGTTGATGAGAAACTGTCCCAAGCTGCACAGAGTGGCCTCCAGTCGAAGAGAACACTATCCAGAGGCAGACCTGGACAAAGTGGGAAGATCCCCAGAGGGGAGAGGGGAAGGAACAGTGGTCACTTGAGCCTCAGGAGCATGTTTAACTCGACCGAGAGAGAGAGAGAGAGAGAGAGAGAGAGAGAGAGAGAGAGAGAAAAGGGTGACAGGAAGAGAAGGATATGGATTATTAAGTGTCCTTACTGTTGTATGAAAGTTAATGTCACTGTGCAGTTTGGACTCCGGCAAGACTCGCTATGGCAGCGTAACTAAAAGGGAGAACCAGAAGGTAACACAGACATGAGGGATCTCTGGGATAAGAGACGACCCACCACACCACCGTCAACAAACCCGAGTGAACGTGTGAATGTGAGGGGACGACAGCATACAAATATCCCAGTTCACCAAACACTCTACATTCATGTTCCCTCCAGATCTGAGCCTTTACCTAAGAAAAAAATCTACTGATCAAAGGCTTGACTAAATAAATACGTTTTCAACCTCGACTTGAACACTGAGACTGTGTCTGAGTCCCGAACACTGGTTGGAAGGCTGTTCCATAACTGTGGGGCTTTATAAGAGAAAGATCTGCCCCCTGCTGTAGTCTTCATTATTTGAGGAACCAACAGATAGCCAGCACCTTTTGATCTAAGTAGGCGTGGAGGATCATACTGGTACAGGAGTTCACTCAGATACTGTGGTGCGAGACCGTTAAGTGCTTTATACGTCAGTAGTAATATTTTATAATCAATGCGAGATGTAATTGGGAGCCAGTGTAGACTGCTTAAAACAGGGGTGATGTGGTCATATTTCTTAGATCAGGTGAGGACTCTTGCTGCTGCATTCTGAACTAACTGAAGCTTATTTATGCACTTACTCACACACCCAGACAGTAAAGCGTTACAGTAGTCTAATCTAGAAGTAACAAAAGCATGAACTAGTTTTTCTGCATCCTGTAACGACATCATATTTTTAATTTTAGCAATATTTCTAAGGCGATCCTGGTGATATTATTCAAGTGAGACTCAAAGGAAAGACTAGGGTCAATAATCACACCAAGCTATTTGACAGCCGTACATGCAGAGATGATACGTAATCGGAAAGTTTACTTCTAGCTGCATGTGGTCCTAGTAAAAGTACTTCCGTCTTATCTGAGTTGAGCAGAAGAAAGTTATCAAGCATCCACTGTCTAATGTCCTTTACACACTTCTCCACATTGTTTTTTTTTTTTTTTTCCCCCCCCAATTCTTTTTATTAAAAAATCAACATTGACAGATACAAAAATGTAAACAGAAATTCTCAGTTTTTTTTCTTTTTAAACAAACACAGAAAGAAAACACCCCCACCCCCCAAAACATAGACAAAACCCCAGACAAAGACACACACACACATGCGCACGCACACACACCCCACATCCCCCTGCTTAAACAACTGAAGAAACAGAACAAAGGTCATGCATACAGTCCAATTCTGACCACTTTAGATCTTTAACCAGGTAGCACCCGTAGTCTCCTAAAATAAGAAATAACAGGCTGCACCTTGCAAAAAAAAGTGCCAGTAGAACCCCTCAGTGTATATTTTATTTTCTCCAACTTAAGAAAAAACATTAAGTCTTTAAACCACCAAGAGATAGAAGGACATCCTATTGTTTTCCAGTGTAGAAGTATGCAACGTCTGGCCAATAAAGATGAGAAAGCTAAAACATCTTTGTGTGCAGAACTCAGTGATACCGACTCGCCGGTAACCCCAAATATAGCGATCAGTGGGCATGGCGTCAATTGCACTCCAAATATGGAGGTCACATCTGTCCTCAACCCCAGGATAGATCTTTGCCTGCTTCGATTTGGAAAGATGAATTCTGTACAAAACCTTAAACCGAATGAGGCTGAGGCGGGCACAGGAAGTGGTAGATCGTATCCTATCCACGGCCTTCTCCCACTGTTCATCGCCAAACTGCAGCCCCAACTCCTCCTCCCATGCGGCCCTGGTTTTATCTGTATTACAGCTATTGAGAGATAAAATAAAACTGTATATCCGGGAAATCAAACCACGCTGGTGTGGGGCAAACATGACTAAACTCTCCCAAGGTTGCTTGGGGGGTACAGAGGGAAAATTGGGAAGGCATTTAGATACAAAGCTGCGGACTTGGAGATATCGAAAAAAATGAGCTGTAGGCAGCCCATACTCCAAGGACAGGCTGGTGAAACTTCTAAAGACGCCATCTTTGTACAAATTATAAAGTTGCTTGACGCCTTTTTCGTGCCACAGTGAGAAAGCTGAATCCAAAAGTGACGGGGGAAACAAATGATTTCTATTCAAGGGACCCAGTGCTGATAGAGCCCTAAATTTAAAGTGACGCCTAAACTGAAACCAAATCTTAAGTGTGTTCAGTACGACTGGATTGTCAGTATATTGGGATGGTTTGACCGGAAAAGGTGAGCAAAGCAGAGCAGATACAGAGGACGATCTACAAGACAGTAGCTCTAGATTGCACCAAGTGGATTCTGTTGAATCGGACCAGAAGTTCAGTTTTTGGATATGTGCAGCCCAGTAGTATATTTGAAAATTGGGCAAAGCAAGCCCACCACTGAGCCTACATCTCTGCAATAAAGCCTTACGGATTCTGGGCGGTTTTCCACTCCAAAGAAAAGAATTAATGATTCTATCTAAAGAATCAAAAAAATACTTGGGTAAAAATAGTGGAAGCGATTGAAAAAAATAAAGAAACTTGGGCAGAACATTCATTTTAACTGCATTGATTTTTCCTGTTAATGACAGAGGCAGACTGCTCCACCTCTGAAAATCCGACTTCATGTCCGCCACAAGCGGAGCGAGATTGGCATGAATAAGTTTGGGTAAGGAACGGGTCACCGTGATACCAAGGTATTTAAAGCCTGAACAGTTGAATTTGAATGGCAGATTCAGATGCTGAAGCTGTAGAGCGTCAGTGTTTACCGGATAACACTCACTCTTATGGAAATTCAGTTTGTATCCCGAGAAAGAGCCAAAATCACCCAAGATAGATAAGATGACAGGAATAGAGGCTGCAGGATCCGTCACATATAACAACAAATCATCAGCATATAAGGATACCTTATATTCCGCCCCCTTGCGAGTTATACCCTTAAAGGCTAACGAGGATTTAAGTTTAATGGATAATGGCTCAATGGCAAGGGCGAATAGCAATGGTGACAGTGGGCACCCCTGCCGGGTTCCACGCCTGAGACTGAAATAATCAGAGCTAATATTATTTGTACGAACACTGGCTTGCGGAGATTTATAAAGGAGTCGGTTCCAGGAGACAAATGTATCACCAAACCCGAATTTCTTCAATATTGCAAACAGGTTTTCCCACTCGACTCTATCAAACGCTTTCTCAGCATCCATTGAGACTACCACCTCAGGGAGAGTAGATGACTGCTTAGAGTAAATTATATTGAAAAGTGTACGAGTGTTAAAAAATGAATGTCGCCCTTTAATGAATCCAGTCTGCTCCATAGATATGATAAGTGGTAGTACATTTTCTAACCGGGATGCGATCACTTTCGCCAGCACTTTCACGTCGGCATTCAGCAGCGACAGCGGTCTGTATGACCCGCACAGGTTGGGATCCTTGCCCTTCTTCAAGAGAAGGGCTATTGAGGCCTGATTGAAAGTAGGTGGTAGCATCCCCTGATCCAGAGATTCATTGAACACACCAAGGAGCAGCGGCGCCAATTTATCGATAAACTTCTTTAAAAACTCAACTGGAAAACCATCTGGGCCCGGGGTTTATTAGACTGCATCGCCCTCATTGAAGCTCTGACTTCGTCAAGAGATAGTGGAGAGTCCAAGTCCTTTACAGAGACTGTATCAACAACAGGAAAATCGACACTTTGAAGGAAATCACCCAGTCTCTTACTATCAGTAAGGCATTCAGATTTATAAAGAGCAGAGTAATACGACTTAAATACTGCATTGATCTCTATGGGATCGGTAACGGTGACATTCGAGTCATTATTAATCTGCGGTATTAGGCGTGATGCAGCCTGCCGTCTTAGCTGATGAGCTAACAATCTGCTTGGTTTGTCGCCGTATTCATAATACGATCCACGAGTTCGTAGTAACATACATTCAGTGTCCCTAGTGGAAAGGAGATCGAATTCTGCCTGCAACTCAACACGTTGTTTGTATAGCTCTGGAGACGGGCTGGACGCGTAGCTCTGATCGAGTTGGCTGATAGCCGATGAGATGTCCCTGAGTTTAGCTCTGTGCTCTCGATATGTGAAAGCAGAGTACGAAATGATTCGCCCCCTGAGATAGGCTTTCATAGTCTCCCATAATAATGAGCATGGAGTAGAGTCAAGACGATTAAACAACAAGAATTCATCAATAGCTCCAGAAATAGACGCACAGAAATCCTTGTCCGCTAGGAGATGCGAATTAAACCGCCAGGGAGATTGTGTAGGTCTATGGGTTGAGAATTGGATATCCAACGCTAGAGGAGCATGATCAGAAATAACAATGGCCAAATAATCTGTAGATACAACAGAGCGATTAAGACGGCTATCAATAAAAAAATAATCAATTCTGGAATATGAGTGATGCACCGGGGAGAAAAATGAGAATCCCGGGATTGCGACATCTCCATGGGTCTACCAAGCCGTTTTGTGACACGAAATCGGAGAATGATTTAGACATTGCAGATTGGGATACAGCACGAGAACTAGAACGATCCAAAACAGGGTTCAAAACACAATTCAAATCACCGCCAAAAATGATCAAATGGGTATTTATAAAGGGAAGACTGCCAATTAACCTATTCGCAAAATCAGGATCATCAAAATTTGGAGCGTAAATATTAACCAGCAGAACCTTGGTCTGCATCAGCGTACCAGCCACAATGACATATCTGCCATTCTTATCTGCAATTGTATGGGTAGGTGAAAACTGTATGCTTCTATTTACTAGGATGGCCACCCCTCGTGCCTTAGAATTGAAATTGGAGTGAAAAGTTTGACCCATCCAAGGACAGTGAAGCCTAGGATGATCTCTGACCCTGAGGTGTGTTTCCTGTTAAAATACTATGTCGGCACGTAAGCGTTTCAGGTGGGTAAAAACCCTAGACCGTTTAATAGGATTACTCATACCCCTAATATTCCAGCTAAGGAACCGGACAGGTGCACCACTGCCAGCTAAAAGTGAGTCTGTATTATTGTCAGACATTTATCCAAAAACAACTACACAAAAAAAAAAGAAACCAGGACCTGTGAAGCCAGGGGGATCCCCCAACACCTCTCTCACAAGTCGAGTCCCCATCCTAACAATGACCCCAGGGGACAGCAACATGAACTATCAAACAAATAAATGTGCTAACGACACGGAGAACAAGCCCATCCTAAACAAAGAGAGACTCCAGCAGATTAAACACAACAGAAATTAAGCGCAACTATATCTAGTTCACTGCTGCCCATTCCCGGTCTACATAAACATATAAACAAAGCTTCTAGAGGAAAATAAGTTCCCAACATAAATCGACCAAGCGTTCATGAAACAAACATTAAGTTTTCAGGATCACTTACACTTCGATTTGCGTAAAAATAACACTTACAAAAAAAAAAGCAAACAACCAAACAAAAAATAATAATAACAAATAAATAAAAAGTTAAAGACCAGCATCACCACGCGGACTTTGTGAATAGTGCAGTGTCATGAAAAACGAGGAGCAAACATCACGACCAACTGCGACAAAAAATATGTTCACACTTTAGACACACTGAAAAGTTTTTATATACTCGCTGGCCTCATCAGGTGAAAGAAAATCTTTCCCAACACCATTGTGTGTGATAGGTAGCGCTGGATAAAACAACCCGTACCGCACACCTTCAATGCCACGGAGCTGCCGCCGCACCTCGTTAAAGGCAGCCCGTGCTTTTGCGGTTTTTACCGTATGGTCTGGAAAAATAGAAATGTTCAGACCCTTAAACTGAATTCGCTGCAGTTCTTTGGCATGCCGCAAGACATCCAGACATTCGCTGTGATAGTGAAATCTGGCCACAATGGCTCGTGGTCGTTCACCAGGCTTTGGGACGGGCTGTAAAGTGCGATGTGACCTGTCCAGAAGTGGCTCCTTCTCCAGACTCAGTGCCTCCTTCAGCAGCACGGCAACATTCGCGGTAGTGGAGCTATTGGGCCCCTCAGGAACACAGATTATCCGGACATTATTGTGCCACGATCTAGTTTCCAGATCTTCACATTTGGTCTCCAGCTTATCACGTTGCATTACAGCGATATCATCGGTGCACACAGAAAGTGAGCGCTCCATTTCAGCTACGGTGCCCTTTAGTTCCCGCACCGCAGCCTCATTCGCAGCTTTATCGCTGGACAGCTGTGCCTTCACCGCCTGCAGTTCCGACTTTATTGTCAGCAAATCGTTTCCTAATGTACGTTCCAATGCACGTAGCTCAGACTTAAATACCTCGATGATTTCGGACCTCAGAGAGCACAGCAGCTCTGACTTTAATGAGTCAATATCAGCCTTAGAAGCTGCCTGTGAAACGATGGGCCCTTCACACGGAGGTGAATCACGAGAAGGCGAGGCCGCAACTGTTGCACCAGGCCGCAGCTGCGACTGAGTTGTGCTACGGGTCTTAGAAGTTTTACCAGACATCATAATTACCTCTAGACTCAGATACACAAACAAGAAGGGTAAACCAAGGGGATGAGAGCAAAAGAAAAGAACAAACAAAAGCGAAAAGCTCGAAATAATAACAATTACAACATTAATCCACCGGAGCCCCCTAACACCACGTCCTACTCCATGACAAGCTCGGTAGCGCCCCACTTCTCAACATTGTTACGCTGATCTCGCTCATCTGGCTTTGCTGAAATATACAGCTGTGTGTCATCAGCATAGCAATGGAAGCGAATACCATGTTTATGAATAATTTCATCAAGAGGCAGCATATATAAAGAGAAAAGCCGAGGGCCTAAGACAGATCCTTGAGGAACACCAAACCTTATAGAGTGTGGAGAACTCACCATTTACATCAACAAACTGATAGCGATTAGTCAAATAAGACCTGAATCAAGAGAGAGCTGTTCCCTTTATTTCAACAACGTTCTCAAGTCTAGCAAGTAGTATAGCGCGGTCAATGGTGTCAAAAGCTGCACTAAGGTCGAGCAAAACAAGTAAGGAGACAAAACCCTGATCAGAGGCCAATAACAGGTCATTTACCACCTTAACTAGCGCCGTCTCTGTGCTATGATGAGGCCGAAATCCTGACTGATACATTTCAAAAATGTTATTCATAAGTAGGTGTGAGCATAACTGCTGTGCTACAGCCTTTTCTAAAATTTTGGATATAAAGGGGAGATTTGATGTTGGTCTGTAGTTGGACAAATGACATGGGTCAAGGTCAGGTTTCTTAATAAGGGGGTGGATAATTGCCAGTTTAAAGGATTTAGGTACATAACCAGTGCTAATGGAAGAATTTATTATTTTTAAAACAGGTTCAATTACCTCTGGAGTTATCTGTTTGAAGAAACTTGTAGGCAAGGGATCAAGAATGCAGGTTGATGATTTTGATGAGGAAATTAATGAAATTATGTCATTCTCATGAATAGGAGTAAGGCTTTAGGATTTATATTAACCGTCTAGATTTCTTGCCTGATGTTTTCAATTTTATTATCAAAAAAGTTCATGAAATCATTACTACCTAATGATGGTGTGCATGTTAGTGCATTGCATTTATTCCCTGTTAATTTTGCTACCGTGCTGAATAAAAATCTAGGATTATGCTTGTTATTTTCTATGAGGGTGGAGAAATATGCTGATCTAGCAGCACTAAGAGATTTTCTATAATTTAGGAGGCTCTCCTTCCATGCTATTTGAAATACTGTTAATTTTGTTTGACGCCATTTACGTTCAAATTTTTGAGTGGTCTGTTTTAAGGTGCGTGTATGATCATTACACAACTGCTGCTCTTAAGGAGTCTTCCTGATTATCAAAATGAATATTAAAATGAATAAAATGAATTAATGAAGCTATATGTATGTCAATTCCTTCATTGTGTAAGACACCTTTAAAAAGTAATTTCATTTTGTCAAAATCTGTGACTGGTCAGAGTTTAGACAGTTTAGGGTCTATGTCTGTCTCTATAAGACTGAGTTCTTTTACATTTCAGCATGTAATGCAGGTTGTTAGAAATGCTAGTCAGGGTATTATACTTGGCTGGGATTTCCTGAAGCAGCATCAGGCGGTTTTGGATCTAGGCAGAGGATTTTGTTGCCTCTATGATCAAACCTTACCACTACTAAGCACAGCCCAGCTTGTCCCTGCTCACAGTACAGCCCAAATTTCGGTGGCTACAACTATTCCCCCTCAATATGAAATGCATTGTACAGCCACGCTTATATCTTCTGCCCTTGAAGCAGGTTTAGCAGATGGGTATAATGGATAGCTTGAACCTTACTTATTTTGTTTTCATTTCTCTCTGTCATGTCTATGTGCAATATGTCGTTGTCATCCATTAAAGATTACTACAAATATAACTTCTTAGTATTGTTTTATTTACCGTTTACATCTCAATGCACTGGCATAACATCAGTGCACGAGGGAGCAGCGCCAGGTTCACTTGACTCTAATCAAAATAAAAGTCCCATTAATTAACACATGCGCACAATGAACTCTTGCACATATTTGGGTATACAACAGTCTCATAATCTAACATAAAAGAAAAATAATTATAATAATAGTACGCAACATAATATAAGATAACTGATGAGAACATAACACCCCCACTTGTTCTCATTATCTCAAGCCATGTATAATGACATCACAAATATTTCGTTCCCAAACAGAAAACATTTGAACTTTAGAATTTGAATTTTTGATACAGATTTTGTCAAAACGTCTGCCACCATGTCTTCTGTTGGGCAGTACACAATATGTATTTTTCTTTCACTGACAGCATCACGGATAAAATGATAATTCACATCAATGTGCTTAGATCTAGATCTATTCACTGGATTTCTTCTTAGTGCAATGGCCCCCTGATTATCACCATACATCGTGGTGCAAGTATAAACACTACTATCGATGCCATTTAGCAGTTGAGTTAAGTACATGCTTTCCTGAGTTGTGTTTGCTAGACCAATGTATTCAGCTTCACAGGTCGACAGTGCCACTGTCGGCTGTTTCTTAGACTTCCATGAAATAACAGTGCCTTGTTTTGTCAGGCTGAAACAGTATCCTGAAGTGCTATGCCTATCTTCTTCAGAAGATGCCCAGTCAGAATCACTGAATGCTGTTAGACTTAAAGTCTTGTCTGTTTTCTTGAAACAAAGCTCGTAGTCAGCTGTACCTTTTAGGTATCTCAGGACATGTTTAGCAGCTACTAAGGCATGTATTTAGGTTTTGCAAGTGTTTGTGACAGTTTACTGACTATCCAGCTAATGTCTGGTCTGGTACAGGTCATTGCATAGATCAAGCTTCCAACAATTTCACGGTATTCCTTGGGGTTCTCAATCTTATTGTTGTTTTCTCCCTCATTCTTATCACATTCCACTCTTAATTCTCTTGGGGTAGCTCTTGGTTTACAGTTTGACATTCCAAACCTTTCAAGTATTTTGAGAATTTACCTTTTATAATTCATTTTAATTTTTCCTTTTTTTTGCTCAAACTGAATCCCCAAAAAAATAAGATATTTTCCGCAGATCCTTCATGTTAAATTTGGACTTCATTTTTTCTTCAAAGCTGTTGAGCTGATCTTCACTGCTTGCTGTAATCATCAAATCATCTACCCAGATGATCACTATACTTGTCTCATTTTCAATCTGCTTTCTATACACACAGTGATCAGACTGATTTCTTTCAAAGTTGTTTTGTTCAAGATGATCATTTTAAAGTTTGTACCAGTTCCTTCCAGACTGTTTTAGACTATACAGAGATTTTTTCAACTTGTATACTAACTTGTCTCCCATGCTAGATGTTTCTTCAAAACCTTCTGGTTGTTTTAAGTATATGTCTTCCTTTATTGAAGCATGCAGATATGCTGTCTTGATGTCCATCTGATGAACAAAAAAATCATTCTGAGTGGCTATCTGCATTAATGCCCATACAGAGGTGAGATTTGCTGTAGGAGCAAATGTCTCATGGTAATCTATGCCTTCAGTTTGGTTGTATCCTTTTGCAACATACCTAGCCTTGAAGATTTTTATTCTTTCTGCATTTTCTTTAAGGGCATATACCATCTTCCCCATACTGTCTTTCTGCCCTCTGGTAGAGTTGTCAATTCAACCGTGTCATTTTCTTTAAGTGAATCCATCTCTTCCTTCATAGCATGTTCCCATCCAGGAGCATCAGGTGATATAAGGGCTTCTCTATAGGTTTGGGGAACTCCACACACTGCCCTGTAACAATAATTGACACTCACATTGGTTACATCGTCTTTAAAGTCTGTCAGGTAATCTTGTAAATACTTTGGGGCTCTCTTTTCTCTTCTTGAGTGATAATGTTTTTGACTAGCAATGACTGTTGGACCTGTATTGTTTTTGTTGTTTTCTGTGTCTACTTTTTCCATAGTTCCATCATGTTATGACATCTCTATGTTGTCTGTGCTTTCCTCACTTTGTGGGGCATCGCCGCTGTTCTCACTATCCTGTGTCCTGTCTCTGTAGCTTTGGATTTCTAAGTAATCTTCATTGGTTTGTATCTGTTGTTCCACACTGCTCTTCCTAATAAATTTCACCAATCTATGTTTTGACACATTTCCTGTCTGTGGATTGTATATCAGATAAGCTTGGATATTTTTACTATACCCCACAAATATTCCCTTCTCACATCTAGGGTCCATTTTCTTTTGATTGTGTTTGTACGCATAGCATTCTGATCCAAAAACTCACATTTTAGAAAGGTCTGGCTTTCTTCCTGTCAACATGAAAAGTGGAGTATTCTTAATTCTGTCATTATAGCATCTGTTTCGGATATGAGTAGCAGTTTGGACAGCATAAGGCCACAGAATCTTTGTTAATTCCTTCTTTATTAGTAGACACCTTCCCATTTCAAAGATGGTTTGCCATTGTCTCTCAGCTGTACCATTTTGATGAGGAGAGTACGGGAATAATGTATCATGTCTTATACCCTTTTCTCATAAAAGTGACTGAAATGCATTGCCTGTGTATTCTGTATCATTGTCTGATCTTATTCAATTCAATTCAATTCATTTTTATTTGTATAGCACTTTTAACAATAAACATTGTCTCAAAGCAGCTTTACACAGATAATGTGGTGATTAAAAGTAAATATGTTCTTATGCATTTGACTCTACTGTATGGTGCACAGTCTGCAAGGAACTTTAAATCCTCACCATGTTTGCATGCTTGTTTGTTTTGTGTGAACTCAGCCAGCTCTGTCTCTAGCGTCTGTGTCGAAGTGCGTAAACTTCCTTTACTGAAGGCATCGCATTTTCGCAGTATTTTGTACGGTGACCCGGGGCTGCGTTGCGTTCACAATTATTGGTTCCGCCACTCTTTTATACTACGTCATTTAATCAAAATAATGGTGGTTGACAAATGAAACTTTTGAGGAAAATTACAATATGGAGAAGTTACATACAGCACAATTTTTAAGACCCAGACATCAAAATTCAAGACTTTTTAAAGACTTTTTAAGGTATTATTTCCAAATTAATAAATTCAATGCTTTTAGGACTTTTTAAGACCCTGCGGAAACCCTGTTTAAAACATTTACAAGAATTTTTTGTCTTTATGCTGTCTGTTGCATCCATATTTCTCCATGTCCATGTTGCTTAAAGTATTCAAAACAGGAAGTATTAATATATGGTACATTTAGTGCAGATTTGTGCGATTTAGTTGTGATTAAATATTTTAATTCTGTTTGACAATTTACATTTTACATTCATGTATATGTGTATATGTTCATGTATATGTGTGCGTTTATATATATAGACTTATTTATTCAGCTTGCCTATCTGCACATTGCCATATCCTTAGAACATCTATCTGTACTTCTTAATGATGTACTGCACTGTTATAGCCTTTATGTTTATTCACATGATGTACATATGCAACATATTTTTCTGCACTATTTGCAATTCTGGTAGATGCCAAACTGCATTTCGTTGCTGTGTACCTGTACTATGCAATGATAATAAGGTTCTATCTATCCATCTATCCATCCATCCATCCATCCATCCATCCATCCATCTATTTAATCATTAATATGATGTGAGTTCCAGTTATCAGTGTGACACTAAAACAGGTAGAAGTAATAACTACTTTTTACTTAAGTACATGTCCGAGCCAAGACTTCTTTACTTTCACTTGAGTAAAAAAGTGTAATCAGTATTTTAACTTTTACCCGAGTTTTTTAAAACATGAGTATCTTTCCTTCTACTTAAGTAAAGGATGTGTGTACTTTTGCCCTGATGAGGATGGGTTCCCCTTTTGAGTCTGGTTCCTCTCAAGGTTTCTTCCTCATAACATCTAAGGGAGTTTTTCCTTGCCACAGTTGCCACGGCTTGCTCATCAGGGACAAATTCACACCATTCACCTTAACTGTTGATTTGTGTAAAGCTGCTTTGAGACAATGTCTGTTGTGAAAAGCGCTATACAAATAAACTTGACTTGACTTGACTTGACTTTTGCCACCTCTGGGTTTGTGTACTTCATCCACTACTGGTAAAAACCTAGTACTATATTAGTGTAGGATGTAGCTGTGACATATCATTTCAAGAAAGACCAAAGTGGTCCATCACACTACACCTTCATAGATGGCAACACAGTCTCAATGTAGGAAATGCTATTAGCCTGATTAAAAGTACAAATGGAGCTCCATTTCAGATTATGAAAATCCTCTCTTAGTTGCACAATATTGGCTCCACCTACATTTGTCAGCTGCAAGTGCATACAATGACATTTAATATAAGTCCCATTTTTTTTGCATGATCAACTATAATTAACATAGCATTTTGTACCGCCAGTGGCAGAAATTATGACTTATGTGACCGCCTAAAACAAGAATGATCTGTTTGATTGACAGAATTATATCAGACCAAGTAAGTACAGTTGAAACCAGATATTTGCATACACAAAAAACACAAAAACTTTCATTTCTTTACTGTCATACATTAAATCAGAGTAAACTTCTTATTTAAATCAATAAATATTAACATATTTTTTGCATTTGTTAAATGTCAGAATCGAGCGAGGAAGAATTTTTATGTATTTAATATTATATCATATCATATACAACATATTAATACAAAACAAATAAAAAATGTTGTTACCTAATGAATGTGTCCAGGCTGAAGATCCACATATAGAACACACGCAGAGAAAAGATGATGATGATCAGGAATGTGTCTGATCCCAGTCATGTTTACATCACTGACTCCCTCTGTCTTATCCACGTTTACCCTAAACTTCTTATTGCCTTCTGCCTGCTGATTCTTAGCTTCGTAAACTAGTCTACATCTGTGGTGAGTGAAGTCAGGACTTTATACACCAGTGGATTGAAAAAGAAGCGCAATGACAGGAAATCGGTTGTTCTGCTGTTTTGAAAATGTAAGAAGTATAAAGTACAGATATTTGTGTAAAAATGTAATGAGTAAAAGTAAAAAGTTGTCTGAAAAATAAATAGTGAAGTACTGATACCAAAAAAATCTACTTAAGTACAGTAACAAAGTATTTGTACTCCGTTACTTCCCACCTCTGACTTTGAATGATTGTTAGTAAAAGTGTCAGAGTGTTGTTTTTTTTTAACGATATCTAAATTGTGTATGCAGCACATTTTTTGTCAGAACTGTTAACATTTAAAGTTAGGTAGAGCATTTCAGCTGTGAGTCCTAAAATTTGGGGGTTGGCGAACCAGACAAAGTCTCAGATAAATGTTTGTACAAATCCCATTTGTCATGATATCCTCATTCAATTTAAAATATAAACTCATGAGACACGTGGCTTTTGATCTCAATTTTAATTTCAATTCAGGACTTTTTTCACTGTACTTCATCATCTATAACTTTCTATGACTTATCTTTTTGAGCAATATCAACTTTGAATAATGCACAGTGAAGCTCAAACTGTCTTCTTTTTATAGATATTTAAATTGTGTATGGAGGACATTTTTATCAGGAACTGTTAACATTTAAAGTTAAGGTAGGACATTTTCAGCTGTGAGTCCAAACAGACCAAGATGGCGGCGTGTCTCTCCAGATTTTGCGAATCAGTAGAAATTTCTCCACTAACTGCAAGTTGATTCACTCAGAACAGACTTGCACAACTCTCATATAGCCGATAAACATTACTAGACATCGGTCACAACTACAGAGAGGGACTTTCAACACAGTGGACCGCTGATCCACGGCCAGCAGCGAGACCCCAGCGCCGGCGCCGAGACCGTAAACAAAGGAGGGGGAAGCGAGGCGGCATTATGGCTAGGCTAAATCCACATCAACAATCTCTCCCAAGCATATTCCTTGCTAATGTATGGTGTCTGGTGAACTAAATGGATGAACTGCTGCTCCGGATAACATCACACAAGCGGATTAAGGAATGTTATGTCATGATTTTTACGGATTTTCAGGGATCGCAGTGTTTTCCGGGCGGACAGGACGGCAGGGGTGGAGGTCTGTGTATTTATGTTAACAAATCAAAAAAGCTTTAGCGGATTTCTGGCCAGAACTCGTCAGGGAGCTGCTGCAGGTTTTACTGAAATGATTGGTGGAACCCATTTGCTCATGGTGAACTCTATTATGTGCAAAGTACTTTTGAACTGGAACATTGGATTGGGTTGGAACATGGAAGTCAGTGGATTCCCCACCCAGTGGAAACCCTTCACAAAAGTCCACCATATAATTAAGAGCTTTAATTATATGATATGCAGACAATTAACAGTTTCATTCTGTTGTACTGAAAACCCAGCCATTAGGGTGGCACAAGCCAGTGCACTCTTAGTGCCGGTCCCAAGCCCGGGTAAATGGGGAGGGTTGAGTTAGGAAGGGCATCCAGCGTAAAACATGTGCCAAATCAAATATGCGGATCACAAAGGAGAATTTCATACCGGATCGGTCGAGGCCCGGGTTAACAATGACCGCCACAGGTATCGTTAGCCGACAGGGTACCGGTGAAAATTGGGCTACTGTTGGCCGAAGGAGGAGAAGGAGAGGAGGAAGACGCTACAGAGACGGCAGGAAAAGGAGCAGTGTAGGAGAGTAGAGGTTCGGGTTGGTACTTTAAATGTTGGTACTATGACGGTAAAGGGAGAGAGATAGCTGATATGATGGAGAGGAGAAAGGTAGATATGCTGTGTGTTCAGGAGACCAAGTGGAAAGGGAGTAAGAGCAGGAACATTGGAGGTGGATTTAAACTGTTTTATCATGGTGTGGATGGAAGAGAAATGGTGTAGGGGTGATTCTGAAGGAAGAGTACAGTAAGAGTGTAGTGGAGGTGAAGAGAGTTTCTGATAGGGTGATGATCGTGAAGGTGGAAGTTGAAGGATGATGATAAATGTCATCAGTGCCTATGCTCCACAAGTTGGCTGTGAGATGGAGGAAAAGGAAAGATTCTGGAGTGAATTAGATGAAGTGGTAGATGGTGTACCTAGGAAAGAACGATTGGTGATTGGGGCAGACTTTAATGGGCATGTAGGTGAAGGGAACAGAGGTGATGAGGAGGTGATGGGTAGGTATGGTTTTAAGGAGAGGAATGTGGAAGGGCAGATGGTGGTAGATTTTGCTAAAAGGATGGAAATGGCAGTGGTGAACACGTATTTTAAGAAGAAGGAGGATCATAGGGTGACGATAGAGTGGAGGAAGGTGCACACAGGTGGACTATGTGCTATGCAGGAGATGCAACCTGAAGGAGATTGGAGACTGTAAGGTGTTGGCGGGGACAGTGTAGCTAGACAGCATCGGATGGTGGTCTGTAGGATGGTTTTGGAGGCGAAGAAGAAGAGGAGGAATGTAAGGATTGAAAGAAGAATAAGATGGTGGAAACTGAAGGAGGAAGAGTGTAGTGAGGTTCAGGGAAGAGGTCAGACAGGGGCTCGGTGGTGGTGAAGAGGTGCCGGATGATTGGGGAACTACTGCAGGAGTGATGAGGGAGGCAGCTAGAAAAGTACTTGGTGTGACATCTGGAAATAGAAAGCAAGACAAGGAGACGTGGTGGTGGAATGAGGAAGTGCAGGAGAGCATTAGGGGAAAGAGGTTGGCAAAACAGAAGTGGGATCGACAGAGTGATGAGAAAAGTAGGCAGGAGTACAAGGAGATGCGGCAGCAGGTAAAAAGGGATGTGGCGAAAGCCAAGGAAAAGGCATATGAGGAGCTGTATAAGAGGTTGGACACTAAGGAAGGAGAAAAGGAGTTATACCGATTGGCCAGGCAGAGGGACCGAGCTGGGAAGGATGTACTGCAAGTTAGAGCAATAAAGGATGGAGAGGGAAATGTGTTGACTAGTGAGGAGAGTGTGTTGAGAAGGTGGAGGGAGTATTTTGAGCAGCTGATGAATGAGGAAAATCACAGAGAGAGAAGGTTGGAGGATGTGGAGTTGGTGAAGCAGGATGTAGATAGGATTAGTAAGGAGGAAGTGAGAGCAGCGATTAAGAGGATGAAGAATGGAAAGTCGGTTGGACCAGATGACATACCGGTAGAGGCGTGAGATGTTTAGGAGAGATGGCAGTGGAGTTTTTAACCAGATTGTTTAACAGGATTCTGGAAGGGGAGAGGATGCCTGAGGAATGGAGAAGGAGTGTGCTGGTACCGATCTTTAAGCATAAGGGAGATGTGCAGACCTGCAGTAACTACAGGGGAATTAAGTTGATCAGTCACACCATGAAGTTATGGGAAAGAGTAGTGGAAGCCAGGCTGAGAGAAGAGGTGACCATCTGTGAGCAACAGTATGGTTTCATGCCGAGGAAGAGCACCACAGATGCCTTATTTGCTTTGAGGATGTTGATGGAGAAGTATAGAGAAGGACAGAAGGAATTGCATTGTGTATTTGTGGATTTAGAGAAAGCGTACGACAGAGTGCCAAGAGAGGAGTTGTGGTATTGTATGAGGAAGTCAGGTGTGTCAGAGAAGTATGTAAGGGTGGTGCAGGACATGTATGAGGACAGTGTGACGGCAGTGAAGTGTGCAGTAGGTACGACAGACTGGTTCAGAGTGAAGGTTGGACTGCATCAAGGATCGGCCCTGAGCCCTTTCCTGTTTGCAGTGGTGATGGACAGGTTGACGGACGAGGTCAGACAGGAGTCTCCCTGGACTATGATGTTTGCAGATGATATTGTGATTTGTGGTGAGAGTAGAGAGCAGGTTGAGAAGAGCCTGGAGAGGTGGAGATATGCGCTGGAGAGAAGGGGAATGAAAGTCAGTAGGAGTAAGACAGAGTACATGTGTGTAAATGAGAGGGAGGGCAGTGGAGTGATGTGGTTGCAGGGAGAAGAGCTGGAAAAGGTGGAGGAGTTCAGGTACCTGGGGTCAACAGTGCAAAGTAATGGAGAGTGTGTTAGAGAAGTAAAGAAAAGAGTGCAGGCAGGGTGGAGTGGGTGGAGAAGAGTGACAGGAGTGATTTGTGATAGTAGGGTATCTGCAAGAATGAAAGGGAAAGTTTATAGGACTGTGGTGAGACCTGCGATGTTGTATGGATTAGAGACAGTGGCATTGAGTAAAAGGCAGGAGGCAGAGCTGGAGGTAGCAGAGCTGAAGATGTTAAGGTTTTCGTTGGGAGTGACGAGGATGGACAAGATTAGAAATGAGTTTATTAGAGGGACAGCACATGTAGGATGTTTTGGTGACAAGGTGAGGGAGGCGAGATTGAGATGGTTTGGACATGTGCAGAGAAGGGACATGAATTATATTGGTAGAAGAATGCTGAAGATGGAGCCACCAGGTAGGAGGAAAAGAGGAAGGCCAAGGAGGAGGTTCATGGATGTGGTGAGGGAAGACATGCAGGTAGTTGGTGTGAAAGAGGCAGATGTAGAGGACAGGGTGGTATGGAGACGGATGATCCGCTGTGGCGACCCCTAATGGGAGCAGCCGAAAGAAGAAGAAGAAGATTCTGTTGTACTGAACCTGTTTGTTTTTTTTTTCTTCTTAATATGTACAATGTCCCACGATCATTAGAATAGTGCTTACAGTTATTTTTTATTTTATTTTTTATTTTTGGTGAAGCTACAAATAAATGTATTACCTTTGGTTCGACCTCCAGCAACTCCAGAGCGAAATGTATGCAGTTGTATTTGAGGAGATAATACTTTGGATTTCTCCTCAGTGCTGCACTCACTCTTTCTAAAAAATCCCGCTTCTGTCGATACACAATGTATCTGTCTCCTTCACAGAACACCTTTTTTTTTCTATGACATTTTGCTGTGTGATAAAACTGCACATTTTGGAGTGGCCTTTTATTGTATTGGATTATCCCGGCTAAGGAGAAGAGCTCACTAACACAGACTTGAGCAGATTTGTAAACAATATTTAAGAGAAATAGGCTTTTTTTGTACATAGAAAAAGTAGATCTTTGAGTTCAGCTCATAAAAAATAGGGGCAAAAACAAAAGTTTTGCGTTTGTTACAATTTTTTATATATAAATATAAAAATAATATAATTAAATATAATAATTATAACATGCAAACATCCCCTCCACTTTCATCCTCTGACTATATATCCTGCTGTGCCTAACAAGTAAACATATAGTTGTGTTTTGGTTTCTTTTGACTGGTCTTTTTTTTTTTTTTTACTTACCTGTGTTCGGGTGTTTGCTGGTGTGGTGCTTACTGTCGACCCCTTTGCCTGAAGTGCACGCGGACAGTACCGTCGTGTTTCCTGTAGATGGCACTAAATCTAATCCTCACACCAAACGTTAAATTTGACGAAAACTTACAGTTTCCTGTAGATGGCAGTATAAACTCAGTAATCATTTGCTTTTTAAACCCACCTGCCTTGATTCTACCCTGATACACTTCCCATATGCCATATGATAATAAAATATATATTTTCAAATATATTTGTTTATTTTAAAATATAAAAGAAATGGCCCAAAAAATCTACTGTATATATACTCTATGTATATACTGTATGTATATATATATATATATATATATATATATATATATATATATATATATATATATATATATAAAAATAATTTGGGTGAGTTGTTTCTGCTGCAGCTCTGTGCTAAAAGTAAAATGATATAGTTTCATGTGATATACACTATTTAAAAGTAGGGAACATCTTAGACTTTGAGTGATTTGTAGAGTGTGTTTTCGGTTCATATATGTGTAGTTTTGATATTTTTATTTCTAATTTGAAATCTTCCATGTGCGCCATTTTGCATGTGCCAACGAAGTGATATGTATTTCGGAATAGATGGAGCTGTAGCATGATTGACCCCACCATTTTGTCTCTTACTGCTCTGTGTGCAGGAATTAAAAAAATGTTAACATCATTCAAATCCAGAGTGAGCGTGCTGATGAAGGGTGGGACAAACTGGGTCAGAGAAAAGCAGTGGTCACATTGGTGCCGTGACTTTGGACTTCAGTGAAGGTGGTCGAAGATCATCAAAACATCTAACCGGCAGACCTGTCTCAACTCTTCACTACACAGGACATCCAGCTAAGCTCACATTACGACATTCTAGAGTTTTTTGGTATTGAATTAGGTATCACAGCATTTGTAGAGATAGTGTATGTTCTTCTTTATTTTCTCACTAATATGTCCTTATAATAAGGGAAGTTAAAGATCCTCCTGTTTTTAGATGAGATGCATCAGACACTGTTACTCTCGATGAGAGGGTGGAGCTAATGAAAAATCTGATAAAGAAGGGGTTTCTGCCTATTGAAGAGCAAGGTGAGGAGATTTTAATCCACTTGGGAGACAAAGTCAAAGATTTTGTTAAAGTGGGGCTGTTGTCCAGTGGTTTGAATATCAGAACAAATCCTGATGCAATCTATACCCGATTGTGGAGGCATTTCACTTTTGAACAGTATTCACCTATCCCACTGCAAGATTTTTACACTACTCTTCCAGAACCTCAGGGGGATTCTTTTGATTACTGGTTGTGCCTGAACTGTACTGCTGAAGTCACAGCTGAGTGTCTAAAACAGCAAGAAAATGTGCTAGACAACCAACTGAAGTTACACGTATGTTCATTAGGAGATTTGAGTTGTCCAAACTCAAATCTGGCGTTGACATTTCGTTCAAATGACTAATGGACGGCTCTTGAAGTGCAAAAGATCCTGAATGAGAGAAGCAACATGTACAGAATTCCAGGCTTAAATGATATGCCATGCTTAGTGTGCAAAGACTCCATACATTTCGGACAAACCAGTCATTTCTAAGGGTGTACAGAAAGTTCTAAAAGCTGATAGCTTGTTTTATACATCTGTTTCTGTTGAGAAGGAGCTCATCCTCAGAGCTTTAATTGATAGTGAGTCAATGGCGTGCACTATTAGCGAGTCTGGTGAAGAAAGTTTGCTAAAAAGTAACCCAGATATGACAAGTGAGTCAGTGCAATATTGTCATTGTTGGTTGTGTTGGCCATTGTGTTAACCCTACTGCGGTCTCTGATCCTAAAGTTACAGTGTACGGCTGCCCAATGATGATTGTATGAATCAGTTTTCGCAAGAGACATAATGGATTGCGGAGAAGCTACAGGCTTTGTCCATCGGATTAACCTTACAGGCCCTTAGTTTTTCAAACAGGGGTATACTATTAAGGCAGTATGCTAAACTAAGCTAAACTGAAATGGACACCTATCCATTACCACACCAGTCCGACTTGTTGGCTGCATTGGGAGGCAACACATTCTTCTCAACCATGGACCATACCTCAGGGCATTATAATGTTCTCTTAGAGTAGGAACACAAAAAGTACACTGCATTCTCTTCTCCACTGGATGACATAAATATAATAGGCATCCCCAGGTGTCTCTAAAAGTCCAGCCACTTTTATGAGAATGATGATGTCTGTCTTTGGTGATGAGAATTTCACTATTGTTCTCTGTTACCTTGATGATTTGATGGCGTTTGCTCCTTCTGAGTCAGTAGCTCTTCAACGTCTTGAAATGGTTCTCTCACGGTTGTCACATCACAATCTAAAGTTGGCTACAAAGAAATGTTGTTTGTTGAGGTGATGTGTGAAATTCCTTGCACATGTCTTATGTGAAGAAGGGATTAAGTCCGATCCTGTTAAAGTCAAGGCAATTGACCAAATTCAAGTTTCTGATTCGATGGAATCTGTTCGGAAAACACCGTGTCAAAAGGAAGATCCGATCCTTCCTTGAAATGGTTCTTTATTATTACCATTTTATTGAAGGATGTTTGGCAAAAGCTACGAATATGCTGTTGTTTAATACCAGCAGTGGTGAGTGTTTCTGTAGTGTTGTCTGTTGTCTGTTGTCTAGGTTTACTTTATTCTTTTAAAATGATTTCTAGAGCCTTTATTATTTTACTGTTAAATATATAAAAATAGTCAAATTAATACTTTATGAAAAAAAGTTTTATAACTGTATTTATTGTAAGTATTGTAATGGTACTACAGCTTTTTAAGGTAAAAAAATGAATAAAAAAATGTACTACCATTTTCAATTGTAGTAGGACATTGAGATCTGAATGGAGACTTCTGGGTAGGAGATGCCGAGTCTCTTGGGCCAGTTGGTTGTGTTGCCTTCACTTTTTGCCCCTTCGGTCTTTGCAGTCTGTGGGCAGGGAGGAAATCTGCTATATTAATCTTTTTCTCATCAGACATGAGGCAGACAGACTTTTCCACTGGATTGGAATTTATTCTGCAGTTACAAAGAGTCTCGAGGTAGCAGTGAACATGTCTGAACAAGTTTCTACCCAGTTATTTTCCGATTTTTCTAGTGTCATTTGTGTTCGGATTGAAGTCATCTAAGGATCATAAGTCATCATTTCTACTCACATTTCTCCTGGAGATGTGATCATTAATATTCTAACATTAAAAATATCCCATTTTTTTTACATAAAGTGTTAAAATTGAAAGTTAAATGGCCATTTTACTAGCTCTGTTGTTCTTTTTGGAGCAGCAGGGCATGGTTGAGTACCAGCAGCATCATGAGAAAATGTGGGTTGTACCAGCAGTTAGATAAAAGCCTCAGTACATTTAGTTTATGCTTTCATTTCAGTTATCTGATAGAGAAGCGAAAATACTTTACTGGATATTAAGGTAAAGTACACTGTTTTTTACTTTAGTGTACTTTACACTCATCATTTTTGTGTTGAAATGTTACTGTAGCTGGTATTTAAAACATTCTACTGATGTTATTTACAGTATACCTGATATTTTCTCATATTTTCGACGAAGAAGTTGTTAAATAACAGCTATGGTAAGTGTCTCTTTGTTCTTGTAGTGTCAAGGCTACTGTGATAGAATTTATTTACTTTATATATTCCAGAAGAACATCCAGGCTAGTAATCAACAAGCATTGTGGATTATTATTTTTATTGTGTGTGTGTGTGTGTGTGTGTGTGTGTGTGTGTGTGTGTGTGTGTGTGTATTTATACATATATTCAGGCTCAATTAAAATTCACTATGAAAATGTAAGTTGGTTTATTGATTTTTAGAAGATAGTACAGGATGCCAGGATGGTCTTGGGGGGAATCCGCAATGCGCTTTGGGAGGAAAAGCGCAGCCCTTGAGAGAGTGCCGGTGGGAAGACACGTACCGGTATACGCATGCGCGATAACAACGACCGCCGTGAACTAACATATACCAACAATAACGGACAGTGAGAGTGTGGAAGTTTAAATAGGAGCTGGTGATGATGATAAACGAGCACTATATGTGCGCGATTGAAGCGGAGCTTCAGAGAAAGTGGCCGAGAAAGCACCTGACGGGCCGAAGGGGGCCGAAGGGGGCGTGGCAGGTGGATTCCTGACAGATAAACATGTACTGTATGTATTTTTATAGCATGCCTTCATCAAACAAATTGCGGCAACGCTGTTGTGTAAAAAACCCCTTCAAAAACACGTGCATGCACATTCTCATTTATTAACGCACATCATGCACATAAAGAAATTTCAAGCACGTTAATATATTGCCGCCATTTTGATTTTCGTTTATCTCGATCATCGGTTACCTCGATGCTTTTTGGCGACCCCCTAGGACATCGACATAACCGGGTTCCACTGTATTTTATTGTTTTTGTAATTGGTAATGTAACTAAAGCAGGATTTGTGTAAATAAATATTCGGTTTGAAAATAAAGTATTTTTTGAGAAATAATTAAATAAAATAAATAATAATTAAATAATACAACTTTACATAGATTATGAATTTGTTTGTGTTAATGCACAATCATTATCACATTTTATTGCATTTACTCTGGTATTTAATTTTTTTTTTTTTGGTAGGCCAAGATTTCAATTGCATTCGGCTTTCCACCAAAAGGTTTCACTACTGTCAAATGCTGTGATGAGACATACACTGAAAAAGCAAAACTTGGAGACCTGTTTCTAGTCAAAAGAGAGTGCAGTAGTGGGGGATCTGGTATTGGATACTATCATGCTGGAGTTTGCTGCAGTGAAAATAAACAGGAGATCATACACTTCACACGTAAATCTCTAAATATCTATGTTATATTCTATAAAATTGCACAGCAATGTAACATTTATTTAACTATATATATTGGTGTATACATTGACAACATCTCTGGCTAATTTTTTAAATAACATAAAACATTTAATGACTAACCATTAAAAAGATATTACTCTTGTAACATAATATTAAACATGATGTATAGTATTATACTTTTTTTTTAAACATTAAATGCCATATAACATAATACTGACATTTTTTTCCAGTCATGTCCACTCAGCCAAGCTCTTCATGGAGCTCAGAATGTTGCAACACCATTTCTGGTCAAGGAGATGTAAGCAAAAGGAATGTGAATGTGTTCTGTGGAAAGGACAAGTTTGTGGTTTATAGGAAGGATAATGTTATTCCTGCAAAATTTAAAACCAAAGTTCGTGAAGCGATGGAGAAAACACCAGAATACAAACTTTTTGAATACAACTGTATTCATTTCGCTCTTGAACTGCTGGATGTTGAACCAACGGTAATACATTCATTTGTAGCTTCACAAAAAATTACTGTAAGCCCTATTATAATGATCATGGGAAGTTATAGGTATTAAATAGAAAACCAGATTCAGTAATGACTGCTGAGAGATCATTGTCTGCAGATCATATATTATTAAAGCTCATAGTCTTCTGATATATGTCTATATTTATGTTTCTGGGGCAAATTTCATACTAATTTTATATCATTATATTCAATTCCTTCTGGCAATAACTTATGAAGACTATATAAACATTAAATAAATGTGGGGAAAAGATTATGTGATATTAATTGAATATTATATATATATATATATATATATATATATATATATATATATATATATATATATATATATATATATATATATATATATGTGTGTGTGTATGTGTGTGTTTTCTTATTTAGACCGTAAAGAACTTCATTAAAAGAATTGAGAAAATCATTACAAACAAGTCTAAACTCGAGTAAGTATGTCTTAATGCAGTGACACTGTTATCCACATAAATAAAAATGCTTTATTACTACATTATTTTTATATTTTGTGTGTGTTTTGTTTTAGGGAGATGTCACCATTAAATGTATAAATCTTGTATTTAACAGTGGCTGTAAAAAAAACAACAACATTGTGATTCTTCTGAAAGAAAGCACACAAATGTGGTCTGCTGTTCCTATTGTAATAACAATAAAAATAAAAGTGGGATGCTATGGTGTATATTGATCATTGTGGTTTTAATCACTATCAATCAATGATGAATTTAGGTCAAGTCAAGTCCAGAATCTTTTAATGTCATTTCTACCATATATAGTTGATGCAGTGGACGACAACGTTGCTCCAGAACCCTGGTGCTACATTCAACAACATAGAGCTACATCAGACATCATAAAGCTACATAACAAAACAGAGAGCAATGACTAATATGAGTGTCCTCACCACATAGTATACATAATGTGCAACCTAATGCAAACAGTGCAGACAAAATTCCATGCAGGCAGACAGCACAAGACAGTGTGGGACAGATACACAAAAAATACAAAATAGCGCCGACCATTAAACCTATTGTATACAATGAAACAGTAATGTGCAAAGAAGATTATAGACAAGATTGTATTTGTAAGCATCAACACAATATAGTGCAAAAACAGAGTACTATTTTAATAGTATATTAATAAGTATTTAATAACATCTGTGGTGAGTGTTGTTTGTTGAAGTTTACTAGGTTTACATTTATTTCTAGAGCCTATATTAATTTAATGTTATTATAATAGTCAAATGGATATTACAGTGGGGCAAAAAGGTATTTAGTCAGCCACCAAATGTGCAAGTTCTCCCATTTAAAAAGATGAGAGAGACCTGTAATTTTCATTATAGGTACACTTCAACTATGATAGACAAAATAAATAAAAAAATCCAGAAAATCACATTGTCTGATTTTTTTAAGAATTTATTTGCAAATTATGGTGAAAAATAAGTATTTGGTCAATAACCAAGTTCATCTCAATACTTTGATATATACCCTTTGTTGGCAATGACAGAGATCAAATGTTTTTTGTAAGTCTCCACAAAGTTTTTACACACTGTTGCTGGTAGTTTGGCCCATTCCTCCATGCAGATCTCCTCTAGAGCAGTGATGTTTTGAAGCTGTCGGTGGGCAACACAGATTATCAACTCCCTCCAAAGATTTTCTTTGGGGTTGAGATCTGGAGACTGGCTAGGCCACTTCAGGACCTTGAAATGCTTTTTGCGAAGCCACTCCTTCATTGTCCGGTCGGTGTGTTTGGGATCATTGTCATGCTGAAAGACCGAGCCATGTTTCGTCTTCAATGCCCTTGCTGATGGAAGGAAGTTTTCATTCAAAATCTCACAATACATGACCCCATTCATTCTGTCCTTTACACAGATCAGTTGTCCTGGTCCCTTTGCAAAAAAACAGCCCCAACGTATGATGTTTCCACCCCCAGGCTTCACAGAAGGTATGGTGTTCTTTGGATGCAACTCAGCATTCTTTCTCCTCCAAACATGACAAGTTGAGTTTTTACCAAGAAGTTCCATTTTGGTTTCATCTGACCATATGACATTCTCCCAATCCTCTTCTGGATCTTTCAAATGCTCTCTAGCAAGCTTAATATGGACCCAGACATGTACTGGCTTAAGCAGGGGGACACATCTGGCACTGCTTGATTTGAGTCCCTCATGGCGTAGTGTGTTACTGATGGTAGCCTTTCTTACTTTGGTCCCAGCTCTCTGCAGGTCATTCACTAGGTCCCCTCGTGTGATTCTGGGATTTTTGCTCACCATTCTTGTGATCATTTTGACCCCACGGGGTGAGATCTTGCCTGGAGCCTCAGATATATAAAGCTTATCAGTGGTCTTGTATGTTTTCCATTTTCTAATAATTGCCCCAACAGTTGATTCCTTCATACCAAGCTGCTTACCTATTGCAGATTCAGTCTTCCCAGCCTGGTGCAGGTCTTCAATTTTGGTGTCCTTCGACAGCTCTTTGGTCTTGGCCATAGTGGAGTTTGGAGTCTGACTGTTTGAGGCTGTGGATGGGTGTCTTTTATACTGATAACGAGTTCAAACAGGTGCCATTAATACAGGTAACAAGTGGAGCCTCTTAAAGAAGTTGTTACAGGTCTGTGAGAGCCGGAAATCTTGCTTTTTTTGTTATTGACCAAATACTTATTTTTCACCATAATTTGCAAATAAATTCTTAAAAAATCAGACAGTGTGATTTTCGGGATTTTTTTTTCTCATTTTGTCTCTCATAGTTAAAGTGTACCTATGATGAAAATTATAGGCCTCTCTCAACTTTTTTCCACAATTGGTGGCTCACTAAATACTTTTTTGCCCCACTGTATATGGATGAGATTTTTTTTAAACTGCATTTAATAGTGATATTGTAATAGTACTACAGATTTTTTTTAAGGTGAATATTTACATCCTGGTTTCTTAAGAATACAAGTGTGAACTCAATCTGGATCAAATTTTGATCAGCTCACATTTTATTGTTTCTTAAAAATGTTAATCAATAGTAAATCATACCACATTTTATAGAGCTTGCTGTACTTGCTGTACTATGTGGCCACAATCTCTCACTCATAATGGACTGGAGACATTGGCCTTAGAGTGAAGGTTAGGGCCTGCCTAGTTAAAGTCCAGTCCTTCATTGGCAACCCAGTTAAAGGCTCACTCTTTCTTTGGAAGGGACTCTTTGTGTATTATTTACTGGATCAGACTTGCATTCTGCAGTTTCATGCTCTTGACCACCGATTAGTAACAAAAAAAAAGATTAATGGCTAAGTAGAGGATGTGGGTTTTGCCAGCAGTTACATTTAGTTTTACACCTACATAAAAGCTTCAGTGCATTTATTTCCAGTTATCTGAAAGAGAAGCAAAACTATTTTACAAAATTTTAAGGTGAAGTATACTGTTTTCACTTAAGTGTACTTAACGTTCATCATTGTGTTCATATTGTTTGCAATGAGATGTTACTGTAGGTCGGTATTTAAAACATTCTACTAATGTCATTTACTAACTACAACATAACAACATAACTAATATTTACTCCTACATTCTACAATGAAGGTGTTGAATTACAGCAATAGTGAGTGTCTGTGTTTTTTGGGGTGTTAACAATACTCTGATTTAGAACATCTCTAGGTTATGTATGTAACCCTAGTTCCCTGTTGAAACGAGACGATACATTGCAATGCTTTGGGAACCCTAGGAATTACATGTGTAATCTGTCCTTTGGAAGGCGGGGCATCACCGGCAGGGTGAAGTCACGACCAGGAAGCTATATAAAGCTCATAGAGTGAAGCCGGAACCAGCTTCTGTAAGAGAGAAGAAAGCATTGCAAGGATGCAGGTCGTGGGATGACCAAGGGCACCTTGGGGATGTAACCCGCTCTAGGGTGCAGAAAGGCACTGGCCATGCCTGGAGTAAATTCCAGAAAAGAGGGGTCACAGAGAAGACCTGCAAATCACCTACTATTCTCAGAAAGCAGATAGCCAGCAGAAGCACAGTCTTGACTGTAAGATGCCTTCATGAAGCCTCGGCCAGGAGCCTCCAGCACAATGGCCTGGTCCCACCCACACACTCTAGGTAGCACCCACAGGTTCTAAAAAGATTTAGAATAGGATTTAGAATAGGATGCAACCCATCATCCTTTTTGGGAACTATGAAATACCAGCTGTAGAACCAGGACTCTCTTTCTGATGGAGGGACCACCTCGATGGCCTCCTTCCTTAGGAGAGTGCTTACTTCTTGTTCCATGGCCAGAGCCTGCTCAGTTCCCACCAGGGTGGGACAAACCCCGTCGAAACAGGGCAGACGAGACCCGAACTAAGTCATATAGCCTCGCGTCCAGCAGCCCAACCATGTCCCTGTCAGAAATTTCTGACAGGGTAAGACACAGATGCCTCTCGGTGGAGGTTAGTGCAGCCATGGAGCGGCAGATGGCCTTAGGGGTCACTTTGGTGGCTTGGAGAGCCAGGTCTGTCCGCCATATGGCGGAGCTCTTGCACCTGGCTGCCCATGATATCTCCCACATCCAGCTCTCGCAGCAGGTCAACTTGGTATGCCTGCAACACTGCAATGGTGTGCAGGCATCCAGTGGCCTGACATGCCAAGGCGAAAGCCTTACCCACCAGCGCTGACATAGTACGCAGGGGCTTGGTGGATAGTGTCAGGGCCTTAAGGGAGGAGGCAATGCCCAGGGAGAGATAGCTCGCAAGCGTCTCATCAACCCGAGGCATGGCTCCAAAAATGTATTCCCTGAGCCCCATGACGTTTGAGTAGAACGACATCTTGGATCTAAAGGGGCGGGCCGAGAAAGGCTTTGCCAAAGATCTGGACACCTCGGTGTGTAGGTCAGGTAAAAGTGGAAGACCCCAACGCAAAGGTTGCGGCGCTCATAGAGCTTATTGGACGGGGGCTTTCCACTTATCGGTCGGCCTAGCTAGATCCAGCTTCTCAACAGCACGTGTCACAACCTAAATGAGCCCTGCGCTCTTTGGTTCGCTAACCACTTATAATAAAAATAAAGCCATGATCAGAAAGATTATTAATGTATGTGATTTTAGCTGAAAATATTTCCTGTGGTGGGTAAATTTTTTTGTAGAACAAGTTTTTGATTGCATTCGGCTGTTCACCAAAAGGTTTCAAAAGGTTTCTAATCATAAAATCACAATGTAGAGATTATTGCCCTTGTACTGAATTCCGTGCTTATGTGGCCATTTAACACTTAACTGCTTCTGTCTGTCTCAGCCCCCTTCATTCCTGTAACATCACAATAAACATGGAAAAACAAAAAAACAATTTGTGATACTATATAACATTAACTACCATATAATTCCCAGTCTCATCATGTGGCAGCGGAAGTCTCAACTCCATTTCTGGTCAAGGAGGAGTGAGCAAAATAAATGTGGAGGTGTTCTATAGAAAAGACAAGTTAGTGGTTCATAGGAAGGATAGTGGAATTCCTGAAAATTTCAACGCCAAAGTTAGAGAAGCAATGAAGAAAAAAACGGAATACAAACTTTTCGAGTACAACTGTGTCCATTTCGCTCTGGAACTACTGGATGTTGAAGGTAATACATTTATTCATAGCTTCACTAAAAAAGCAAAACAAATCACTGTAAGCACTATTCTAATGATCGTGGGACATTGCAAGTAGTGAGAAAATAAAAACGGGTTCATTCCAACAGAATGAAACAGTTAATTGTCTGCATATCATATAATTAAAGCTCTTAGTCTTTAGAACTTTCATGTGTTTAAGCCTGTGTAAAAAGTATTACATTTTATATATTTATGTTTGCTATGAGTATGGTTTCTTATTAAATATATGTTTTCTTATATAGACAATAGATGAATTCATTAAAATAATTTTGAAAATCATGCAAAACAAATCTACAGAAATGTAAGTATGTTGTAATGCAGTGACTCTGCTGTCCACATACTAAGAGAAAATGTCTTATTACTATATTTAAATGTATTTTTGTATTTGTTTTTAGGGAGATGTCACCATTAAATCCATAACGCACATACTTCTGAGTTTGCTGGGGGAAAAAAAACAACATTGTGATTCTTCTGAAAGAATGTTAAAAAGAATGATATTTACAATTAAATGTTTACTAAAATGTACTGCTTTTTTAATTAGAATGTTAATGAAAAATAGAATGTGATGTCATGGTATGTTATGATCATATCAATATTTAATTAAATATATTAATAAAATGTTTGTTTGTTATTATTAAATAAAATCAGTTAATTATTTGTGTTTTTATTAGCAGTCATTGCCCAAATCTACTTAGTAATATTGTCACTTCTTACTCCATTTCTACAACATGATGCATTCAGGGATGTAAAAGAGGCAGCAGTACTTCATTGCATTTCTCAGTCAGGAATGGAGGAATAGAGATTTTGGCCTTAGAAGGTTTGGCCTGATGCAGTCACATGGTGGACTTTTGTGAAGGGTTTCCACTGGGTGGGGAATCCACTGCCTTCCATGTCAACCCAATCTAATGTTCCAGTTCAAACGTTCTTTGCAAATAATAGAGTTCACCATGAGCAAATGGGTTCCACCAATCATTTCAGTAAAACTTGCAGCAGCTCCCTGACGAGTTCTGGCCAGGAATTGCCAAATTTTCCTGACACCCTGTTGCAACTGTTGTGAAGGTTCACTCAGTTGACAGTGCCAGTAAGTGCTGCTGCCATCACTTCCTACACTATCTATGAGTATTTTATTACTGTTTCAGTGTAAATGTTTGTCATGCTTTGTTTGATTGCAAAATCCAATATTAGATTAAATAGTTTGCTTAAATGGAAAAGAATTATAATGTTTGCAAACTTCCTCATTCATAGCTTCACAAGGTCAAATGACAGGTATAATTGATATAAAAATAATTTTGCTATTATATTATTGTCAGAAGTTAGATATTTTTCCATAAATGCCTTCAATTTTAAAGCTAAACACAATTTGTTATGCACATGCATGTACAAAATATTAATCTGAAAATTTGCTTGTCCTTGATAAGATTAAAACCTGACTTAAGCTATGAGATCTAAAATCCACCTGCCCCACACAAATGTTTTTTATCCTGAAATACACCCCATGTTTGCATGCTTGTGTGTTTTGTGTGAACTCAGCTAGCTCTGTCTCTACAGTTACAACAATCACGGAAAGCATCACACACAGGTTAGAATCATAGTTTTCACCTTGCAGTACAACCTGCTTCCTCTCCACCCACAACTAAAACCTGACAATGCCTTTGCTGCTACATTGCTACAATTCTATGAAGTAGAAACCAGTGGTGGACAGTAACAACGTAAATGTAATTTGTTGCTGTACTTAAGCAGTTTCTTCACAAATCTGTTATCTAAAATATTTCCATTTAAGGAGATTTTAACTTCACTACATTTCAAAATCAAATATTTTACTTTTGACTTAACTATATTTTGCGAAATCAATTGTTCTTTTTATTTATGAGGGGATAAAAGCTTAACTGGTTTTTAACACGCAGCAAGCCATCAAACAGGGTAGAGTTATTAGTCTGTTTTGAACTATAATATTGCATATTCAGGCCTTAGACTTACATTAACTACAGACTCAGGGTCTGTTCAAATGTTTTGTGAGAGCTGTGCATGTGGGGTTGTAGTTTATCTAAAACAGAGAAGTATCTTTCTTACTTACTTGGTCTGATTTAATTCTGGGAATCAAATGGATCATTCTTGCTTTAGGCTCGTAAGGCTCGTAAGGCTCGTAAGTCATAATTTCTGCCACTGGCAGTACTAAATGCTAAGTTAATTATAGTTGATCATGCAAAAAATAGGACTTATTATATTACGTTATGTATGCACTTTCAGATGGTTTACTGGTTTTCGGACCCACTCCACACCCTCCAATACAATTAAACTGCACATTTTAGAGTGGCCTTTTATTGTGGCCAGCCTGAGGCACACCTGTGCAATAATCATGTTGTCTAATTAGCATCTTGATATGACACCTGTGAGGTGGATGGATTACCTCGGGAAAGGAGAAGTGCTCACTAACACAGATTTAGACAGACTTGTAAACAATATTTGAGAAAATAGGAAAGGTCTTAGATCTTTGAGTTCAGCTCATGAAAAATGGGGGCAAAAACAAAAGTGTTGTGTTTATAATTTTGTTTAGGATAGATAGATAGATAGATAGATAGATAGATAGATAGATAGATAGATAGATAGATAGATAGATAGATAGATAGATAGACAGACAGACAGACAGACAGACAGACAGACAGACAGATAGATAGCAAAACTGGGAGGCCTGGCCATTAGCTCTGCTACATGGTGTGTTTCAGAGCACGGCCCCCCTTCAGCGGGTGTCTCCCTCCACTTTCTCGAAGAAGATCACTGCGGATGGAGGAGATCCGCCGCCTCTCAGGAGGCTTCAAGGGCTGCAGGGCAATGCTCCAGCCGCTCTGGGAGGGTCGGAGGCCAGCCTTGGTTCTCTTAAGAGACGTTCTGACATCTTGGGGAAGGCTGCCAGACGTGTCTCAGTGAGTCCTGCATACTATAGAGAGGGGCTACTCGATTAACTCTCAAAGAGGTTGTGCCTCAGATCAAGTCCGAGGACTGTTTTGTCATGATAGATCTGAAGGACGCATACTTCCACATAGCCGTCCTTCCCGCACACAGGAGTTTCCTAAGGTTTGCTTTCGGGGGCGAAGCTTACCAACACCGTGTCCTCCCGTTTGGCCTGGCACTCCCACCCCGCACCTTCATGAAAAGATCCCGCTGCTACTTCGGGGCATCCGCATTCTGAACTATATCGATGACTGGTTGATATTATCTCGATTCAAGCTTCAGGCGGTCCGGCATTGAGATGTCGTTCTCGCCTCTATGAAGGAAATGGGGTTAGGACTGAACGCTGGGAAGAGTGTGCTTTCTCCATGGCAGAGAACCACCTTCTGAGCGTGGTGTGGTACTCGACCAGGTTGCGGGCATGGTTGTCCCTCTAATAAACTCATTTCTAATCTTGTCCATCCTCGTCACTCCCAACGAAAACCTTAACATCTTCATCTCGGCTACCTCCAGCTCCATCTCCTGTCTTTTACTCAATGCCACTGTCTCTAATCCATACAACATTGCAGGTCTCACCACAGTCCTATAAACTTTCCCTTTCATTCTTGCAGATACCCTACTATCACAAATCACTCTTGTCACTCTTCTCCACCCACTCCACCCTGCCTGCACTCTTTTCTTCACTTCTCTAACACACTCTCCATCACTTTGCACTGTTGACCCCAGGTACCTGAACTCCTCCACCTTTTCCAGCTCTTCTCCCTGCAACCGCACCACTCCACTGCCCTCCCTCTCATTCACACACATGTACTCTGTCATACTCCTACTGACTTTCATTCCCCTTCTCTTCAACGCATATCTCCACCCCTTCAGGCTCTTCTCAACCTGCTCCCTACTCTCACCACAAATCACAATATCATCCGCAAACATCATAGTCCAGGGAGACTCCTGTCTGACCTCGTCCGTCAACCTGTCCATCACCACTGCAAACAGGAAAGGGCTCAGGGCCGATCCTTGATGCAGTCCAACCTTCACCCTGAACCAGTCTGTCGTACCTACTGCACACTTCACTGCCATCACACTGTCCTCATACATGTCCTGCACCACCCTCACATACTTCTCTGACACACCTGACTTCCTCATACAATACCACAACTCTTCTCTTGGCACTCTGTCGTACGCTTTCTCTAAATCCACAAATACACAATGCAATTCCTTCTGTCCTTCTCTATACTTCTCCATCAACATCCTCAATGCAAATAAGGCATCTGTGGTGCTCTTGTTCGGCATGAAACCATACTGTTGCTCACAGATGGTCACCTCTTCTCTCAGCCTGGCTTCCACTACTCTTTCCCATAACTTCATAGTGAGACTGATCAACTTAATTCCCCTGTAGTTACTGCAATGCTATATCAAATTAAGCTCATCCGCAAAACGGCTTACATTTCACAAAAGTATTTATGTAGTTTGACATAGAATTTCAGTTGTATCAATCCTAATCATACCCTATCCTGTCCTGCTGGGGGGCCGGCACCAGCAAAGGTGTCAACAACAGAGACCTCCGCCTCGATCACCCAGCCAGTTGTTTCCTCATGCATGTCCTATGTCTAATTTACATTTAAAGGATACTCTGGTCTATACTTCAAAGGGAAGAACAATATAAAATATCTGGGCAGAGTTTGCTCGGGGTTCTTTCTGACTCCGATGAACCCAAAGTGCTTCGTGTATTTTGTCACTGCTACGCTGTTATAAACTTCTTTATTACGATCTTCATTGTCCTCTTCATTTTTTTCTTACACTGCACATCTCCTTTATGCTTAAAGATCGGTACCAGCACACTTCTTCTCCATTCCTCAGGCATCTTCTCACCTTCCAAAATCCTGTTAAACAACCTGGTCAAAAACTCCACTGCCATCTTTCCTAAACATCTCCACACTTCTACCGGTATGTCATCTGGTCCAACCGACTTTCCACTCTTCATCCTTTTAATCGCTGCTCTTACTTCCTCCTTACTAATCCTATCTACATCCTGCTTCACCAACTCCACATCGTCCAACCTTCTCTCTCTCTGATTTTCCTCATTCATCAGCTGCTCAAAATACTCCCTCCACCTTCTCAACACACTCTCCTCACTAGTCAACACATTTCCCTTTCCATCCTTTATTGCTCTAACTTGCAGGACATCCTTCCCAGCTCGGTCCCTCTGCCTGGTCAATTGGTATAAATCCTTTTCTCCTTCCTTAGTGTCCTCTCATACAGCTCCTTGGCTTTCGCCACATCCCGCTTTACCTGCTGCCGCATCTCCTTGTACTCCTGCCTACTTTTCTCATCACTCTGTCTATCCCACATCTGTTTTGCCTATTCTTTTCTAGCAGCCTCCCTCATCACTCCTGCAGTAGTTGCCCAATCATCCAACACCTCTTCAACACCACTGAGCCCCTGTCTGACCTCTTCCCTGAACCTTACACTACACTCTTCCTCCTTCAGTTTCCACCATCTTATTCTTCTTTCAGTCCTCACTCTCCTTCTATTCTTCGCCTCCAAAACCATCCTACAGACCACCATCCGATGCTGTCTAGCTACACTGTCCCCTGCCAACACCTTACAGTCTCCAATCTCCTTCAGGTTGCATCTCCTGCATAGCACATAGTCCACCTGTGTGCACCTTCCTCCACTTTTATACGTCACCCTATGATCCTCCTTCTTCTTAAAATAAGTGTTCACCACTGCCATTTCCATCCTTTTAGCAAAATCTACCACCATTTGCCCTTCCACATTCCTCTCCTTAAAACCATACCTACCCATCACCTCCTCATCACCTCTGTTCCCTTCACCTACATGCCCATTAAAGTCTGCCCCAATCACCAATCGTTCTTTCCTAGGTACACCATCTACCACTTCATCTAATTCACTCCAGAATTTTTCCTTCTCCTCCATCTCACAGCCAACTTGTGGAGCATAGGCACTGATGACATTTATCATCATCCTTCAACTTCCACCTTCACGATCATCACCCTATCAGAAACTCTCTTCACCTCCACTACACTCTTACTGTACTCTTCCTTCAGAATCACCCCTACACCATTTCTTTTTCCATCCACACCATGATAAAACAGTTTAAATCCACCTCCAATGTTCCTGGCCTTACTCCCTTTCCACTTGGTCTCCTGAACACACAGCATATCTACCTTTCTTCTCTCCATCATATCAGCTACCTCTCTCCCTTTACCCGTCATAGTACCAACATTTAAAGTACCAACCCGAACCTCTACTCTCCTCCACTTCTCCTTTCCCTGCCGTCTCTGTAGACGTCTTCCTCCTCTCCTTCTCCTCCTTCGGCCAACAGTAGCCCAATTTCCACCGGTACCCTGTCGGCTAACGATACCTGTGGCGGTCGTTGTTAACCCGGGCCTCGACCGATCCGGTATGAAATTCTCATTTGTGATCCGCATATTTGATTTGGCACATGTTTTACACTGGATGCCCTTCCTAACGCAAACCTCCCCATTTACCCAGGCTTGGGACCGGCACTAAGAGTGCACTGGCTTGTGCATCCATAATGGCTGGGTTTTATAATTATATACAACTATTTGTCCTGTTTGTATTTTGGCTTTAACCTGGTGCTTGACAACTGAATCATGACTGGATAAATAATATTGACTATATAGTAATAAAATACATTTAGCTGATTCATTTTACACTACTACTATTACATATATATCCAATCAGAATAGATTTTTTCTGGGGTTTTTTTGTGTTTTAGCAGGAAAAGGACTAGAGGATTTCTCTACCATCTAAGGGAGTTTTTCCTTGCCACAGGCTTGCTCATAAGGGGTAAATTAAGCGAGGCGGCATTATGGCTAAGGCTAAATCCACATCAACAATCTCTCCCAAGCATATTCCTTGCTAATGCATGGTCTCTGGTGAACAAAATGGATGAACTGCTGCTCCGGAAAACATTACACAAGCGGATTAAGGAATGTAACATCATGATTTTTACAGATTTTCGGGGGTCAGTGTTTACCGTGCGGACAGGACGGCAGGGGTGGAGGTCTGTGTATTTATGTTAACAAATCACAAAAAATGATGCCAGGGCTCTTTTCGAAAATGCTGTCAGTGTTTCCCTATCCACTATATCATAAAAAAACCCTTGGCGTTTATCCTGAATATTTGCGTGAAATATGAGTGAAATATCGATCATTTGAAAAAATGTATGAGGCCCATAAATGAAATCAGTTAATTTGTCGACTGTAACATCAAATTCTCATTGCTGTACTGCTTCTCTGTTGTAGCAAATAGTAAAAATGAAATCCTATTTAATGCACCCAGATTAAAGTTAGTTTACACCTAGGTGACTGAATCATCTCAAAGGTGACTGTTTCCTGCAGAGATTCGTCGTCGTGGGTCCAAGGACCTTCTGAAGGTGTGCGTGGTGTTGACCGGAGGAGAAGAAGAAGGCTCTGGATCCACACAGATCTATGACGTGCCGTATGAGGAAGTTCTAGAAGGCATCCCCCTGACCCGGCCCAAGTCTGACCCCCGACCACCTGCAGAGTACGAGCTTCCCTGGGAGTGGAAGAAGGAGCAGATTGTTCGAGTGCTTTCAGGTAAGTACAGCAGTTTTGCTCTGGTCCAGAATTTTACCAAACATGATTTATAACATGATTGCAAGAAAATTATAATAGTCCTGTCACATGACCTCCAGAAGATTCCCAAATCAAGTAAAAGGATTCTGAGTGTCTATTTTTTTAAATACCGGTAGATTGTATTCATAATTAATTAATATAATCAAGGAACAACTTAAGGGTTTAATTCTTAGCTCAGGATTCTGCCCCTAAGAACTTTCTATGCATGTTCCCCCTGTCTACCTGGGTCTCCTTTATGTTTTTGGGTTGCACTGGAAAGTTTAAATTTCCTCATTTTATGTAAAAAGTGACAATACGAGTGACAGTGATCTGACTGATGCATGAGTGAGTGAGATGAAGCTATAAACATCAATTCTGAACCAGTATTTACTATTAAATTGAGATTACATAACCCACATCAAATCTTTTTTTAAAGAGGAACCTTCCTTTTTACAATAAGTATCTGGCCAACAGCTGAGTACTAAACAGAACATGAAGATGAATTAAGGTACCTTTTGTAGATAAAATTCGATTCAGGTGGTCATTCTTAATAAATATGAAAGAATAAAATGTAACAGGGATAAACGTATAGGGACACATCTATGACTTTATATTGCAAAGCTATTTATTGTTGTGAAGCTGCTTTGTGACAATGTCCATGGTATAAAACGGGCTATACATAAAAAAAAGAATTAAAATAAAATTGGATTGAAATATACTTTGTTTCATGTTTTTGCATCACAATATAAGATACCATGTTATGATATTAAATCTATATAAAGTACTTAAAATGAATAATAAGCAAAAATATATCAGGCTAGCAAGATGACTTGCCTGTAACTATGACACTGAGAATATACTCTTTCTCTAAGTCATTATCATTCACAAATTAGCAGTAGGTACAGAACCCAGAGGATCCTGACAGTAGGATTAACTCAGTGGTTATGAAATCATATTGTATCATATTTAATCAGATTCAGTGGCATCGTTGCCTTAAGAAATTAAACCCCTAGTGTACACATCCAAAAAGTAATAGCATTTTATAAAAAAAAAAGTCGAAATGAATTAGTTCTGTAAGACAGGTTGTTCAAATTAAGAGCGAATTATGAGTTTGAGAGCAATGCAATCATTAATAAATTTTGCTGACACCCCGATTACAATCGAATGAATCCTGCTAGCAGACTGCTGACTCCGTCATTTTGTATGTGGATCAATCTTTCTTCATCATTATATTCTTGATGAGCGAAGAGAGGCATATTTGTGGCAAGAGCACTGCAGCCAATATTATGCAGTTTATCATGTCAGCTGTCTGAGAGAAATCACTTAAATGATAATAGATATCTGATGTTTGCAACGAATATTATGTTTTGGGATTAAATCTTAAAAACGTAGTTGTAGAGTAGGGCTGAATGTTTGAAATAATGATTGCTCTATTCTGGTAAATTTGTTTGCTCTCTTCTCATTTCTTTATGGTAGAGAGATTCAGTATGGGTTTAGGTTTAAAACTCTCTCTCTCTCTCGCTCTCACACACTTTCTCAAGCTGGTATCATGGCAGCGTCAGTCGTCAAGAGGCTGAGGCTCAGCTTTCTGGTGCGTGACAGCGAATCAGCCACCAGCAAATACTCTATTGCTCTCAAGTAAGCCTCTCTTTATATATATATATATATATATATATATATATATATATATATATATATAATATTTTAGAAACAATTGTTTGACCTTTAATTTGTTTCCTGTGTGTGTATATATATATATATATATATATATATATATACACAGAAAACAAATTAAAGGTCAAGGCAATTTGACTTACAAAGGTGTTATGCCAACACAATGCACAAAAGATTTTTCTTGGTATATATTCTTTAATTCAGTCTGTGGAACTGTCCTGAAGAAATGAACATGATGATTGCAGAGAGCCTGGTCCAACACTTTGTCTTAAAAGAAATTCCTATAGGTGTTCAATTGGGTTGGTTGTGATCTTGTGAAAAAACAATCCTATGAAGCCATTCAGCCGCACTGTGGATGAAGAGGCTCACGACAGGATAGAAACACTTCACCATAGCAGCAGTCAGATGAAAAAGAACATTCTATCGATTTGCAGTGATGACTCCTTTTAAAAAGACAAAGTGGAACCAAACCACACTTATGAAATGCACTCTGGAGTATAACAAAGCCATTGTTTGTTTTTTCCTTTCATTTATATGTTTGTGGGGTTGTTAGATGTTAAAAGTGACCTGACTAAGCATTTTTAAATAAGCTGATCTAAATGATATAAAGTCCTCCTTCTTCATCCCCCTCTCTTTCATTACTTCTCTATCTTCAGGACCAGCCAGGGTTGTGTGCACATTATTGTAGCCCAGACCAAAGAGTGTGGTTACACACTGGACCAGAGCAGCTGTGTGTTTCCCAGCATCCCTGAAGTGGTGCACCACTACTGCACCCAGCGTCTGCCCTTCACCGGAGCTGAGCACATGACCCTCCAACACCCTGTACCCCGTACACACTGATAATCTCCTAACACAAACACACATCTTTCTGCAGACACACAATGGAAAACTATACACTGCAGCTACTCCACCATAAATGACTCCACATAAATGTGCTCCAGCGGTCCTCTGCATGGAATCCATTACCATAATCCCAACCTAATACTCATCTTTCCTCCCTGTATGCATGTGTCTGTGTTTTAATTTAAAGAGAACGAGACTTCCAGTACTCTGTACTGTGTTCCCAAACCCTTATAGTAAGTCCTGTACTAAATTTTAATGATCCAAAAATGATTTTTTTCCCATATTGCTTAAATTTGGACACTCCATTATAGTTTAGTTTCTAATTTGTTTGGGAATGTTTCCTCCACATTCTTTTTATCTCCTCTTTATCCAGTGCCTTCTGGGCCCTGCAACTGTGTTAGGCTTCTAATCATCTCTCTACTTATAGTGTCTCTATTCTAATGACACTCCCGAGGCAGCAGAGGCACTTAAACTCATTAGCTGCAACAAGATGGACTCCGTAATTACGATGACTACAGAATTACCTGTTAAAATACTTACCTTGATGACTGTGCGTATATAAGAGCCAAATCTTCTGTTGCTCATTTGTCGAGTCATTCTTTTATTTGATGTCTCATTATTATAAGAAATCCTCAAGTATTGACAGCAGGACAATCGAGTTGGCTAATGTCAGCTGTTTGCTCAGTAAACTGGCTCAAATGATTGGCCCATTTGCTTGTATGCCCTTTTCTGCTGATTGAGCAGTCATGTTTGTGTTGTTAAGGTTTTGTGTTGCGTATGCACTCAAGGTCATCTAGTGCCAGAGGATGTGGCTGCTGCTGGGGAGTGCACCCCTCTAATTGATTTTACACATTAAATATACTTTCGATATGACATTTTTTTCCCCCCCAAACATGTTATGTTGAAATTTTAAAAAGGGAACATGCCCATGACATAATGATGCAATTGCAAGTTTAGAAAATTGTTACCTTTGTACAATTTAAGATCATGCAAACCCTTAAATAAAGATTTAATGAATAAAGTTTAAAAATAAAGATTGAAAATATGACTTTTATATATGACGTATAAGGCTAAATAATAATCTCTCTTTCTCACACACTACACTGTCAACCAACCTGAAATGCCTCACATACAGAATTGGTTGTGTGCATCCCCTAGAACTGTAAAAATCAATGATACCGAAACAGGCCGTCTCCATCTTATACGTGTGTACAAGATCACACACACAAGCTATGTTCACAGATGTCCAGAATGCATGAGATGAGAGCCTAATTGAAATAGTGCGTGTGTGTGTTTGTGTGTGTGAGAAAAAGAGCCTGCACATGTCAGATTTTTGCTTCATTAGAGATGACAAGTTTGCAATGCTGAAAAAGTGAATGAAAGCTGTTACTACACTGTAGTAGTAAATAAGAGGAACAGATATATGAAATACACTAAACAACTCCCCCTTTCTATTTTACATCTGTAAGTTACAATATATCTCCCTTTACAGAGAATAGAGTATGGCCAGGTAGCCAGACAAGCTATTGTTTTACAGTCATGGCCATTTATATTGATAAACAGGTAGTTCAGTTCAGAACTGGAACATTGGATTGGGTTGGAACATTGGATTGGGAGGCAGTGGATTCCCCACCCAGTGAAACCCTTCACAGAAGTCCACCATGTGACTGCATCAGGCCAAACCTTCTAAGGCCAAAATCTCTATTCCTCCATTCCTGACTGGGAAATGCAATGAAGTACTGCTGCCTCTTTTACATCCCTGAATGCATTGTTGCTGATCATTTTATAGAAATGTAGGAAGTAAGAAGTGACATAATATTACTAAATAGATTTGGGAAATGACTGCTGATAAAAACACAAATACTTAACTTTAAACAATTTATTTACAAAAAACATTTAATTTAGGGAAAAATATAAATTAATTAAAAAAAATAAATAAATAAACACCCCACACCACAGCAAATGTGTGTTGGGAATTTGATGACGACATCCCCCTAAAAACCAAATACAAAAAGAAAAGACATTTAAATATACTAATAAAACATTTTCCCTCAGTATGTGGACAGCAGCAGAGTCACTGCACAACAACATACATTTCTGTAGGTTAGTTTTCAGAAATAGCCATTCTTTTTACGAAATCTGTTATTTTCTATATAAGAAAACACACATTACATAAGAAACCATACTGATAGCAAATATAGAATTTTACTACTTTTTACACAGGTTTAAACAAGTGAAAGTTCCAATTTGTGTGTGCATGTAGTTATACATACAGTGCATTTATATATATATATATATATATTTTTTTTTTTTTCTTTTTTTTCTCCCCCACATTAATGTTCATATACTATTATCCAATTATGGAACGGAATATGATGCAAAACGAGTATGACATTTGATCCAGAAATGTAAAAATAGCCACTTCAGAAGATTAAGAGCTTTAATTATATGCAGAAAATTAACAGTTTCATTCTGTTGTACTAAACCTGGTTTTTTTTCCCCCCTTAATATGTACAATATCCCACGATCATTAGAATAGTGCTTACAGTTAGTTTTTATTTTATTTTTGGTGAAGCCACAAATAAATGTATTACCTCTGGTTCGCCCCTCAGCAACTCCAGAACGAAATGGACGCAGTTGTATTTGAGGAGATCATACTTTGGATTTCTCCTCAGTGCTGCACTCACTCTTTCAAATAAGTCATGGGGAATCCCCGCTTCTTGTCCATACACAATGTATCTGTTGCCTTGACAGAACACGTTTATTGGCTCTGTTCCCACTTCTTTACCTGAAAGGGAGCAGAAGTATGTGTTTTGCTGTAAAAAAAAAAAAATATGTATGGTATTTAACGTTATATAGTATTAAATAGTTGTTTGTTTTTTCATGTTTATTGTGATGCTACAGGAATGAAGGGGGCTGAGATAGACAGAAGCAGTTAAGTGTTAAATGGCCACATAAACATGGAATTCAGTACAAGGGCAATAATCTCTACATTGTGATTTAATGATTAGACTTTAGGTGTTTAATGTTTTTTTTTTTATTAAAAGCCTGAGATGCTCTAATGTATACACCAATATATTAAGTTAAATAAACATTAAATTGTTGTGTCATTTATATTGAACATTACATGGAGATTTACTTGTAAAATGGATGATGTTCTGGTCCACATCAGAGAAACAAACACCAGCGTGATAATCCCTCGCTGATCCCCCGCTGATGTGTGCATGTATATATATATATATATATATATATGTATGTGTGTATGCATGCGTGTGTATGTCTGTGTATATATGCGTGTGTGTGTGTGTGTATGTATGTATGTATGTATGTATGAGGGCGTGCGCGAGTGTGCGTGCGTGCGCATGTATGTGTGCGTGCGTGCGTGTATGTATGTGTGCGTGCGCTTGTGTATGTATGCGTGCGTGTATATTCGTGTGTGTATATGCGTGCGTGCGTGTGTGTATGTATGTATGTATGAGGGCGTGCGCGAGTGTGCGTGCGTGCGTGTATGTATGTGTGCGTGCGTGCGTGTATGTATGTGCGTGCGTGCGTGCGTGTATGTGTGTGCGTGCGCTTGTGTATGTATGCGTGCGTGTATATGCGTGTGTGCGTGTATATTCGTGTGTGCGTGTGTATGTATATGCCCTCTGTCAAATTTTAATGCCCATTGTGGCCCGTGAGTCAAGTTTGCCCATCCCTGGCGAGATCTTGGGACCAGATGTTCTGGTCCACATCAGAAAAATAAACACCAGCGTGATAATCCTCGCTGATCCCCGCTGATGTGTGCATGTATATATATATATATATATATATGTATGTGTGTATGCATGCGTGTGTATGTCTGTGTATATATGCGTGTGTGTGTGTGTGTATGTATGTATGTATGAGGGCGTGCGCGAGTGTGCGTGCGTGCGCATGTATGTGTGCGTGCGCGTGCGTGTATGTGTGTGCGTGCGCTTGTGTATGTATGCGTGCGTGTATATTCGTGTGTGTATATGCGTGCGTGCGTGTATGTATGTATGTATGAGGGCGTGCGCGAGTGTGCGTGCGTGCGTGTATGTATGTGTGCGTGCGTGCGTATGTATGTGTGCGTGCGTGCGTGCGTGCGTGTATGTATGTGTGCGTGCGCTTGTGTATGTATGCGTGCGTGTATATGCGTGTGTGCGTGTATATTCGTGTGTGCGTGTGTATGTATGTATGAGGGCGTGCGCGAGTGTGCGTGCGTGCGTGTATGTATGTGTGCGTGCGTGCGTGCGTGTATGTATGTGTGCGTGCGTGCGTGCGTGTATGTATGTGTGCGTGCGCTTGTGTATGTATGCGTGCGTGTATATGCGTGTGTGCGTGTATATTCGTGTGTGTGTATGTATGTATGTATGAGGGCGTGCGCGAGTGTGCGTGCGTGCGCATGTATGTGTGCGTGCGCGTGCGTGTATGTATGTGCGTGCGCTTGTGTATGTATGCGTGCGTGTATATGCGTGTGCGTGTATATTCGTGTGTGTATATGCGTGCGTGCGTGTATGTATGTGCGTGCGCTTGTGTATGTATGCGTGCGTGTATATTCGTGTGTGTATATGCGTGCGTGCGTGTATGTATGTGCGTGCGCTTGTGTATGTATGCGTGCGTGTATATGCGTGTGCGTGTATATTCGTGTGTGCGTGTGTATGTATGTATGAGGGCGTGCGCGAGTGTGCGTGCGTGCGCATGTATGTGTGCGTGCGCGTGCGTGTATGTATGTGCGTGCGCTTGTGTATGTATGCGTGCGTGTATATGCGTGTGCGTGTATATTCGTGTGTGTATATGCGTGCGTGCGTGTATGTATGTGCGTGCGCTTGTGTATGTATGCGTGCGTGTATATTCGTGTGTGTATATGCGTGCGTGCGTGTATGTATGTGTGCGTGCGTGCGCATGTATGTGTGCGTGCGTGCGCATGTATGTGCGTGCGTGCGTGTATGTATGTATGAGGGCGTGCGCGAGTGTGCGTGCGTGCGCATGTATGTGCGTGCGTGCGTGTATGTATGTGCGTGCGCTTGTGTATGTATGCGTGCGTGTATATTCGTGTGTGTATATGCGTGCGTGCGTGTATGTATGTATGAGGGCGTGCGCGAGTGTGCGTGCGTGCGTGTATGTATGTGCGTGCGTGCGTGCGTGTATGTATGTGCGTGCGTGCGTGCGTGCGTGCGTGCGTGTATGTATGTGCGTGCGCTTGTGTATGTATGCGTGCGTGTATATGCGTGTGTGCGTGTATATTCGTGTGTGTGTATATGCGTGCGTGCGTGTGTGTATGTATGTATGTATGAGGGCGTGCGCGAGTGTGCGTGCGTGCGTGTATGTATGTGTGCGTGCGTGCGTGTATGTATGTGCGTGCGTGCGTGCGTGCGTGTATGTATGTGTGCGTGCGCTTGTGTATGTATGCGTGCGTGTATATGCGTGTGTGCGTGTATATTCGTGTGTGCGTGTGTATGTATATGCCCCTCTGTCAAATTTTAATGCCCATTGTGGCCCGTGAGTCAAGTTTGCCCATCCCTGGGCGAGATCTTGGGACCAGATGTTCTGGTCCACATCAGAAAAATAAACACCAGCGTGATAATAGCCAGTGGCTGACACCACGCATTGGCTGTGTCTTGGGACCAGGATCAGGTCTCCAATTTTAAGTTGTTCTTCCAGTTCCTGATCCTCCTGTTTGATGATTTTAAACACTTCAGGTGTGTTTCCAAGGCCGATCCTAATCGTGCTCTACAAAAGAATTTATCCAACACAGAATATTGTCAGCTAAAAGTGTAAAACTGTGACTAAGGATTGTGCATTAACACAAACATTCATAATGTCTAATCATGTCTATTTTTTTTTTATGAATTTTATTTTAATTCATATTCATTTTACTTAATAAAATGTTAAACATCTATAATGTAGCATTTTGTACTACACTAAAAATGTTCGTAAATTTAACAGTAACAGTATAAATGCTACAGGATAAAACCAGATTTCAAAAAACTTGCAATAACAGTAGTATTTACAGTGAAAACTGTAATTAGACTTACAGAGTAAAGCCCTATTCGGACGGGACTAGTTTTACAGGGGGTCGTTAGAGAAATTTCTGTTTCACAGAGGTACTTTGTGATTTTAATCCCGTCCGAATCTGCCATGTCTGTCTTTTTCCTCACACGACCTCTGTAAAAATTCCAGAGCAAATTACCTACTGTTTTTCCAGCAAACTCGGCGCTCATCTGAGAAATCTAATCCCGTCCGAATGCGAATGTCTGCTTGGCGAAAAGGTTTTTTTCCAAAACGCGTTTACTTGTGTTTTGGTCAACGTGAACTACCGTACTAACCCTAGCGTGCCGGTATTCAAATTTCTGCGCACCAATAATGGATGTAGAGGTCTTGTGCCACGCCCACATGTAAAACACAGACACTCCTACCTCCGTAATAAACACGGAGATGTTAGTCCCGTCCGAATCCATACATGAAATGACAGAATTTGTTTCAGCCGACGGAAAACTAGTCCCGTCCAAATAGGGCTTTATTTTAAGAAGAAAAAAAAAAAAAGTTTGCTTAAATTGTCTGCCTAAAACACTTAAATGTCCACCTTGACATTTGATTTTGAGGAACTGAAATATTGTTCTGCTAAAATTAACATTGATTTTAAAATGTTTAGGATGTGAAACGATATTTCTGAAATTCAGTTCCGTTTTGTCTCTGTCCTCAGGAGTTTGTTTCAAAAAAAAAAAAAAAAAAAAAAAAAAATAATTCAACAAGCATTTGAAAAGGTAACCGTTAAGCATCATCTAATCATGATACACGTTGCACCTTGGCGCCAGTGGGTAAAGAATTTGATTGGCTGAATACTGTTTGCTTTCTCGCATTTCAGCGGTTTTAAACCGTAAAAAAAAATAAAAATCAGAAAAATATACAGTACAATGTGTGCAATCCTGTACTACCAATAACGTTCTTAGCGTATTTTTCACTGTAAAGTTCTGGCAACCACAGCCCTTATCACACCTGCTCAAATCATTACAATTGCCCATTTCACAACAAAATGTTTACTTACGGTCAGAAACTCTTGGGACACGGTGCACGGCCAGATTATCAAGGCAAAAACAATACCGAAAAAAAAACAGTAAAAAAAAAATATCTTAGCCAGCAAACTGACAAATACAGCGAGGGCAGAAACACAAACAAAAAACAAAATAAAAAATATTATTATTATTAAGAAGAAGAAGAAGAAGAAGAAGAAGAAGAAGAAGAAGAAGAAGAAGAAGAAGAAGAAGAAAGTCCAGCGTTGAAACCGGGTAACGGAAAGGCAGAATGGTGCCGGAGCGCCAAGTTAACGTCTTTGGTGTCCTTAAATACCGGGAGGCGCGGGAAAAACGCCAAGATGGCCGCCGACCCGGAAATGCGCGTCGCGGAACCGGAAGTGCGCGCTGTCTGCCCTGAAGATCCTGACACTTAATATATCCCACCCACGACAAAGAGATAATAACTGCTGTTATAATGTCATAATTTTAATAACTTGTCGGTGTACACGCCGATGCTGTGTTCTGTGATACTAGGTCAAATTCTCCTAAATAAAATCTCTAAATAGCTTGTGCAGTCATGTGAAAAATAAACATAAAAAAAATCAAAATATATAAAAATAAAATACAGTTTGTACATACAGTATGAATAATCAGGACAGTTTGCCAAGTGCCGAAAACCACTCGGGCAGAACTTCAGGAAGACCTTGCATCAGCAGGTACTGTTGTTTCAAAGAAAACTATAAGCAATGCACTGAACTGCCATGGCATCCATGCACGCTCTTTATGCAAGACTCCATTGCTGAACAAAAAGCATGTTGAGGCTCGGTTAAAGTTTGCGAAAAAGCATTTGGAGAAGCCTGTAGATTATTGGGAGACTATAGTATGGTCAGATGAAAGCAAAATTGAACTTTTTGACAGTCATTCTACACACCATGTTTTGAGAAGAAATGGCACTGCCCACCACCCCAAGAACACCATACCAACAGTTAAGTTTGGGGGTGGAAGCATCATGGTTTGGGGCTGCTTTTCAGCAAGGGGTACTGGCAGACTTCATATTATTGAGGGCAGGATGATATTTATATATAAAAAAATATATGATTTAAGTTTGACAAATCAGTTTAACAACTACAATGAATGAAATTAAATTGTATTATTATAATTATTAAAGGTCAAAAAGGGTGTAACAATGTTTATAATCTGCTAAAACTACAACCATGTAAATGTGTGTTGTGTGGAAACTCACAAAGCCCTGACTTTATAGTTACAGCAGCCCCTGAAACCTCAAACTCACACAAATAGACTGGCAGTAACTAGTAATTCAGACACAATTCAAATTCAGTATGAAAATATACTTTGTTTTATTGATGTTAAGAAGATACTACAGAATGCTACATTATAGATTTTATTAACATTTTATTTTTGTAGTTTATGTATCTAAAGCAGGATTTGTTTAAATAAATATGTATTAAAATGAAGTACATTTAAAAAATAAGTAGACATGATTAGACATATTATGAATGTTTGTGTTAATGCACAATCCTTAGACACAGTTTTACACTTTTAGCTGAAAATATTCCCTGTGTTGGATAATTTATTTTGTAGGACAAGTTTTTGATTGCCCTTGGATGTGCACTGGAAGGGTTCGCAATAATCAAATGGCAGGATCAGGAATTGACGTTAGACCTAAAGCTTGGAGACCTGTTCCTGGTCAAAAGAGCGAGCGGTTGCGGGGGATCAAGCCTAGGATACCATCATGCTGGCGTTTACTGCTGTGAAGTGGTCAAGGAGATCATTCATTTTCAATCATTCATTAAAAGTGTGTATAGCAAAGAAAAGAAGACCTGTATACAATGTCCTGGAATACAACTGTGTCCATTTCGCTGCTGGAGGTCGAACCAGAGGTAATACATTTATTTGTAGCTTCACCAAAAAAAAGTAATTTTATAAAAAATAACTGTAAGCACTATTCTAATGATCGTGGGACATTGTACATATTAAGAAAAAAAAGCAGGTTCAGTACAACAGAATGAAACTGTTAATTGTCTGCATATCATATAATTAAAGCTCCTAATCTTCTGAAGTGTCTATTTTTACATTTTTGGATCATAATTGGATAATAGTATATGAACATTAATGTGAAAAAAATATATATATGCACTGTGTGTATAAATTCACGCACACACAAATTGTAACTTTCACGTGTTTAAACCTGTGTAAAAAGTAGTCAATTTTATATATTCATGTTTGTTATCAGTATGGTTTCTTATGTAATGTGTGTTTTCTTATATAGAAAATAACAGATTTTGTAAAAAGAATGGATATTTATGAAAACTAACCTACAGAAATGTATGTTGTAGTGCAGTGACTCTGCTGCTGTCCACATACTGAGGGAAATGTTTTATTACTATATTGAAATGTTTTTTCTTTATTTTTGTATTTGTTTTTAGGGGGATGTCGTCATTAAATTCTAAACGCACATTTGCTGGAGGTTTTTTTTTGTTTTTTGTGTGTGTTTTTTTTTTTTTTTTGTTAAATTTTTCCTAAATTAAATGTTCTTTGTTTTTTGTAAATAAATCATTTAAAGTTCATTATTTGTGTTTTTATCAGCAGTCATTGCACAAATCTATTTAGTAATATTATGTCACTTCTTACTCCATTTCTACAAAATGATCAGCAACAATGCATTCAGGGATGTAAAAGAGGCAGCAGTACTTCATTGCATTTTTCAGTCAGGAATGGAGGAATAGAGATTTTGGCCTGATGCAGTCACATGGTGGACTTTTGTGAAGGGTTTCCACTGGGTGGGGAATCCACTGCCTTTCATGTCAACCCAATCCAATGTTCCAGTTCACAAGTTCTTTGCACATAATAGAGTTCACCATGAGCTGAAATGGGTTCCACCAATCATTTCAGTAAAACCTGCAGCATGCTTTTAATTTGAAAACCAAACACAATTTATGCACATGTACAAAATGTTAATCTGAAAATGTGCTTGTCCTCAATTAGATTAAAACTTGATTTAAGATATGGGATCTTAAATCCACCTGCCTCACACAAATGTTTATCATCCAGAAATACACCCCATGTTTGCATGCTTGTTTGTTTTTGTGTGAACTCAGCCAGTTCTGTCTCTACAGTTACAACAATCACCAAAGAACTACTGCTTGATTTAGAATGAACTGAACTACCTGTTTATCAATATGAATGGCCATGACTGTAAAACAATAGCTTGTCTGGCTACCTGGCCATACTCTATTCTCTGTAAAGGGAGATATATTGTGACTTGCAGATGTAAAATAGGCTCATATTTTCCATCTGCATGGAGAGGGGGGTTCTTCAGTGTATTTCTCATATCTGTTCTTATTTACTACTACAGTGTAGTAACAGCTTTCATTTACTTTTTCAGCATTGCAAACTCGTCATCTGTAATGGAGCAAAAAAATCTGACATGTGCAAGCTCTTTTTTTCTCACACACACACACACACACACACACACACACACACACACACACTCACTTCGCTTTTGTGCAAACACTGTTTTTCAATTAGGCTTTCATCTCATGCATTCTGGACATCTGTGAACATAGCTTGTGTGTATGATCTTGTACACACGTACAGTATGAGATGGAGACGGCCTGTTTCAGTGTCATCGATTTCACAGTTCTAGGGGATGCACACAACCAATTCTGCATGTCAGGTTGGGTGACAGTGTGTGACAAAGAGATATTAATATTCAGCCTTATACGTCACATTATATATAAAATAGTCATATTTTCAATCACAATCTTTATTTAAGGCTTTGCATGATCTTAAATTGTACAAAGGTAACAATTTTCTAAACTTGCAATTGCATCATTACGTCATGGGCATGTTCCCTTTTTAAAATTTCAACATAACATGCTTGAAAAAAATTTCATATCGAAAGTATATTTAATGTGTAAAATCAATTAGAGGGGTGCACTCCCCAGCAGCAGCCACATCCTCTGACACTAGTCGACCTTGAGTGCATACGCAACAAAACCTTAACACCACAAACATGACTGCTCAATCAGCAGAAAAGGGCATACAAGCAAATGGGCCAATCACTTGAGCTAGTTTACTGAGCAAGCAGCTGACATTAGCCAACACGATTGTCCTGCTGTCAATTCTTGAGGATTTCTTATAATAACGAGACATCAAATAAAAGAATGACTCGACAAATGAGCAACAGAAACAAGATTTGGCTCTTATATACGCACAGTCATCAAGGTAAGTATTTTAACAGGTAATTCTGTAGTCATCGTAATTACGGAGTCCATTTTGTTGCAGTGTGTGGTTGCAGTCATTGGGGGGAGCTAATGAGTTTCATAGTGCCTCTGCTGCCTCGGGAGTGTCATTAGAATAGAGACACTATAAGTAGAGAGATGATTAGAACCATAACGCAGTTGCAGGGTCCAGAAGGCACCGGATAAAGAGGAGATAAAAAGAATGTGGAGGAAACATTCCCAAACAAATTAGAAACTAAACTATAATGGTGTCTAAATTTAAGCAATATGGGAAAAAATTTTTTTTGGATCATTAAAAGTTAGTAGAGGACTTACTATAAGGGTTTGGGAACACAGTACAGAGTACTGGAAGTCTCGTTCTCTTTAATTTAAAACAGACACATGCATACAGGGAGGAAAGATGAGTATTAGGTTGGGATTATGGTAATGGATTCCATGCAGAGGACCGCTGGAGCACATTTATGTGGAGTCATTTATGGTGGAGTAGCTGCAGTGTATAGTTTTCCATCGTGTGTCTGCAGAAAGATGTGTGTTTGTGTTAGGAGATGATCAGTGTGTACGGGGTACAGGGTGTTGGAGGGTCATGTGCTCAGCTCCGGTGAAGGGCAGACGCTGGGTGCAGTAGTGGTGCACCACTTCAGGGATGCTGGGAAACACACAGCTGCTCTGGTCCAGTGTGTAACCACACTCTTTGGTCTGGGCTACAATAATGTGCACACAACCCTGGCTGGTCCTGAAGATAGAGAAGTAATGAAAGAGAGGGGTAGGAAGAAGGAGGACTTTATATCATTTAGATCAGCTTATTAAAAAATGCTTAGTCAGGTCACTTTTAACATCTTACAACCCCACAAACATATAAATGAAAGGAAAAAACAAACAAACAATGGCTTTGTTATACTCCAGAGTGCATTTCATAAGTGTGGTTTGGCTCCACTTTGTCTTTTTAAAAGGAGTCATCACTGCAAATCGATAGAATGTTCTTCTTCATCTGACTGATGCTATGGTGAAGTGTGGCTGAATGGCTTCATAAGATAGTTTTTTCACAAGATCACAACCAACCCAATTGAACACCTATAGGAATTTCTTTTAAGACAAAGTGTTGGACCAGGCTCTCTGCAATCATCATGTTCATTTCTTTAGGACAGTTCCACAGACTGAATTAAAGAATATATACCAAGAAAAATCTTTTGTGCATTGTGTTGGCATAACACCTTTGTAAGTCAAATTGCCTTGACCTTTAATTTGTTTCCTGTGTGTATATAAATATATATATATATATATATATATATATATATATATATATATATATATATATATATATATATATATATATATATAAAGAGAGGCTTACTTGAGAGCAATAGAGTATTTGCTGGTGGCTGATTCGCTGTCACGCACCAGAAAGCTGGCTTCCTTGCAGTTCTGCAGCTGAGCCTCAGCCTCTTGACGACTGACGCTGCCATGATACCAGCTAGAGAAAGTGTGTGAGAGCAAGAGAGAGAGAGAGAGAGAGAGAGAGAGAGAGAGAGAGAGAGAGAGAGAGTTGTAAACCTAAACCCATACTAAATCTCTCTACCATAAAGAAATGAGAAGAGAGCAAAAAAATTAACCAGAATAGAGCAATCATTATTTCAAACATTCAGCCCTACTCTACAACTATGTTTTTAAGATTTAATCCCAAAACATAATATTAGTTGCGAGCATCTGATAGCTATTATCATTTAAGTGATTCCTCTCAGACAGCTGACATGATAAACTGCATAATATTGGCTGCAGTGCTCTTGCCACAAATATGCCTCTTTTCACTCATCAAGAATATGATGATGAAGAAAGATTGATCCACATACAAAATGACGGAGTCAGCAGTCTACTAGCAGGATTCATTTGATTGTAATCGGGGTGTAAGCACAATTTATTAATGATTGCATTGCTCTCAAACTCATAATTCGCTCTTAATTTGAACAACCTGTCTTACAAAACTAATTCATTTCGACTTTTTTTTTTTTTTTTTTATAAAATCCTATTACTTTTTGGATGTGTACACTAGGGGTTTAATTTCTTAAGGCAACGATGCCACTGAATCTGATTAAATATGATACAATATGATTTCATAACCACTGAGTTAATCCTACTGTCAGGATCCTCTGGGTTCTGTACCTACTGCTAAATAATGAATGATAATGACTTAGAGAAAGAGTATATTCTTAGTATCAGAGTTACAGGCAAGTCATCTTGCTAGCCTGATATACTTTTGATTATTATTTATTTTTACACACTGTTTGTCTGTGCTTTTTTGAAAACGATTTATTTATGATCGTTGCCTCAATTCATTTCAATTGCTGCTTTTAAAATGTATACATCACTGTAATCTGAGTAAACCATTTGTTTCTTTACAGACATCCCATAGCATCATTAGTTGATATACAATATACTGTACAACACATGGACAAAAGTATTGGTACACCAGATCTTTGCAGTTATATGTAGTGTTTTCCATCCACATCGCCAGTTCGAAGCACACAGTTGTATGGCATGCCTTTGAATGCTGTAAAATAAAACCTTTCCTTCACTTAAAAAACCCAAACCTGTTGCAGCATGACAATGCCCCTGTGCACAGCCACTTCCATAAACATAACGTATGGTTTGCATGGGTTGGAGTGAAAGATCTTGAGTGGCCTGACCTCAGCCCTATTGAACAGCTTTGAAATGAATGTGAATGCTGACTGCAGCCCAGGCCTCCTCACCTCACCTAGATCAGTACCTCACTTTACTAATGCCTTTCTGGATAAATGAGCGCAAATCTCCAAAATCTAGTGGAACATCTTCCCAGGAGAGTGGAGGTTTTTAGAACTAAACTAAATGTGGAATGTATTTTTCAAAAAGCACATACAAATCCTATGGTCAGGTGTCCACAAATATTTGCCCACAGAGTATATGTTGTTAGGGGGAATGCTTTACAAATGCACTAATGAAAATTAAAACCATTAAACAACACTGATTCTGGTGTTCATATAATAATATCAAAGGCGTGTAAAAGATGTTTCACTTTGTGCTATTTTACACATTTAAAACATACACCCACCTCTGTAACTCAAGGGGAACGGTGGGGTCAACTTTATGGCTCTCAGAGTCCGGGTTGGCTTTCGGGGAGGATGGAGGGGACAGACGCAGAGATTTGGGTGTCCAGCTTTTCACCGAGCGCAGAGTCTGCTGTTTAACACCGATGGGGGCAATGTCCTCTTTACACGGTCTCTCCACACCATCAAACTGAGCTAATGTGTAAAGATGCATTGGAGCAATGAGGCTTTTCATTCATCTTTCAAGAGAATAGTACTTTATATAGATTTTATATCAGAACATGGTATCTTATATTATGATCCAAAAACATGAAACAAAGTATATTTCAATCTAATTCTATTTTAATCCTTTTTTTTTTTTTTATAGCACTTTTTATAACATGGACATTGTCACAAAGCAGCTTCACAGAAATAAAAAGCTTTGCAATATAAAGTCATAGATGTGTCCCTATACGTTTATCCCTGTTACATTTTATTCTTTCATATTTATTAAGAATGACCACCTGAATTTAATTATCTACAAAAGGTATCTTCATGTTCTGTTTGGTACTCAGCTGTTGGCCAGATACTGCTTTTGATTAGCAATGTGATTGTAAAAAGGAAGGTTCCTCTTTAAAAAAAAGATTTGACGTGGGTTATGTAATCTCAATTTAATAGTAAATACTGGTTCAGAATTGATGTTTATAGCTTCATCTCACTCACTAATTCATGCATCATTCAGTCAGTTCATCCAGATCACTGTTACTCCTATTGTCACTTTTTACACAAAATGAGGAAATTCAGACTTTCCAGTGCAATCCAAAAACATGAAGACCCATGTAGACAGGGGGAACATGCATAGAAAGTTCTTAAAGGCAAAATCCTGAGCTAAGAATTGAACCCTTAAGTTGTTCACTGATTATATTCATTGATTATGAATACAATCTATTTAAAGAAATAGACACTCAAAATCCTTTTACTTGATTTGGGAATCTTCTGAAGGTCATGTGACAGGACTATTATAATTTTTTTGCAATCATGTTATAAATCATGTTTGGTAAAATTCCGGACCAGAGCAAAACTGCTGTACTTACCTGAAAGCACTCGAACAATCTGCTCCTTCTTCCACTCCCAGGGAAGCTCGTACTCTGCAGGTGGTCGGGGGTCAGACTCGGGCCGGGTCAGGGGGATGCCTTCCAGAACTTCCTCATACGGCACGTCATAGATCTGTGTGGATCCAGAGCCTTCTCCTTCTCCTCCGTTCAACACCACGCACACCTTCAGAAGATCCTTGGACCCACGACGACGAATCTCTGCAGGAAACAGTCACCTTTGAGATGATTCAGTCACCTAGGTGTAAACTAACTTTAATCTGGGTGCATTAAATAGGATTTCATTTTTACTATTTGCTGCAGCAATGAGAATTTGATGTTACAATTGACAAATTAACTGATTTCATTTATGAGCCGCATAATTGACAAATCAATCTTTTTTCAAATGATCGATATTTCACTCATATTTCACGCAAATATTCAGGATAAACGCCAAGAGTTTCTTTATGATAAAGTGGATAGGGAATCACTGAAAGCATTGTCAAAAAGAGCCCTGGCATCATTTTTTATCTATAAAGTTATACAGGGTGAAATTTCAGTCTATCTTTTTCCCCTTCTTTGTTTCAGCCCTAGTAGTTAGGAGCTGCATTCTGCCTAATGGTTTCTTTTAATGTATTCCAGGTTTTGACAGATCTAGACAAAGCTGCATTTTCCTATTAGGCACATTGTTGATAGAATAATTCGAAGGAAAAAAAAGTTTAAAAAAATGTTCAATTTATTGTTAATGTGTTGAAGGCTATTATTAAGAATTTGGTGAAAGTCATATGTTTTTTTTTAGTTAGTTAAATAAACAAATAAGGCTCATTATTTTATGTGCACAGTAATATTTTGGTTCATTGTAGACTAAAAACTTTTTCCTTGACAAAATGTGTTTGGTCTCAAGAGATGGCTTATCATTTTTTTTTAGTTATCAAGGTTTGCATTAAACAACAATTCAACAGGCAATAATAACTATATGAACTCTATAACTCAATCTTAAACCAAAACTTAATATAACAGCTTTGACAATGGCAGGGTGTCATTTCTAATGCTGTAAAGCCATTTAAAACAAAAACGTATACCCTTACCACAGCCTTTGTGTGTAGATCATGATTGTGTGCTTTTACTGAAAGTATTGCCATTCATAATCAGTTATCACACCACTAAGAGTCATTTTTAAATGTCTGCACTTAATTCATCACTTTAGTTGATAAAGTCTCTTGAATGAGTAAGGAAACATTATGGTTTTTTTTTTTTTGTTGTTTTTTGTTTTTTTTGTAGCACACAATGTACATATTGTGGGTTTAATAGGGGAACAGTAACAAATGCACAGTGCTCCATCTTTCAAGCTGTGTTAGTCTGCTGTCACTTTGTGTCTGCTCTATTGTATGAGAAAACAATGGCAGTACCAGGGGAAGGACGGCCCCGGCTTGCGATTGGCTCGGTTAGCAGACCTACTTCCTGAGTTCTAGGAAGTCACTGTTGGGAGAGGAGGGGGCTTTCTCACACAGTCTAACAAACTGAGGAGGGAGGGGGGGCAGCAGGGGTCAACTTCCTGCCCAGAGAATGGGGCAAAGGAAACACAGACAGGAAACGGGAAGCAGAAAGAGGAAACTGCACCCATTGTCCCTGCACAACACCATCACCGTAGCAACCACCCGAGAGAGAGGGGAGACCGACATTTACAAGAGGGTGCTGTGATTTTAAATCCCTGAAAGTCTGCCTTCATTCGTTCGGTTGTCAAAAAGGGGTAAGAAGGTGAAAATGGGGAAAATAGTGTAGCAAGAGAACAGAAAATTGCGAGCAAATGAAAAGACAGAGAACCTGTGATAATGAGTTGGGCATCATAAGGCTCCATGTATCCATCATTCTCTCCTTCTCTTTCAGCTTCTCTCTGCTCTTTTGTTTTCTCAGCATCAAACGGGTCAGCGTAGTCCTCCAAGATAATCAGCTGTTTTGACCGGAAGAAAGATGTTGACATGAGTTACTTCTGTATTGTACTATATTACATTTTTTTCACAGTAAATTGGCTGTTGTTTGGAAATATACACTTGAAATCTTGAATATTTGGATCCATGGAAGCAATACTAGAACTGGATTGTATTGGATATTACTGGATAATATTGATTGCAGTTCTCTCTTTTGTCCAAAGTGTAATACTGTTGCTTAATCGCTTGGTTTAAAAAAAAAAAAAAAGGTTTTTAAGATTAAACAAATGTGTTACATTTTTTTCTCCTAATTCACACAGAATGAACACTTGTAGACAGACACATTGCTGTGTAATATGCACCACATTGTCACTCATTGAAGCATATTTAAAGGCAGCTTTGAAGATATTTCTCTTGTCCAGTCCTGCACCCCACCCCACCCCCTGTATCCAAAGATACACACTCCACCAACCACCAACGCCCCTGGACTTTTTTATCCTGACTTCATGAGAGTCTCATTTCTGTGGTATTATGTTCAAAGAGTAGCCGGAGGGCCAGTCCATCTATGGGAGAAGTTACTGCCTGTGTGTCAAGTGACATAATTCATCAAACACTGACTTCACTGGGGATGGAAAGAAAAGATACATTGTATTGTGTGTGCATTCTATTCTTCCTCTATTTGCGTTTGTGGAGGTGTGTGTAGGTGTGTGTGCACCTGGGCATATCTGTGTTTGAAAATGACATTGGACAGAAAAAGAAAGAAAGGTGGCAAGGCCTGATCTCTTTGTGTGTGTGTGTGTGTGTGTGTGTGTGTGTGTGTGTGTGTGTGTGTGTGTGTGTTTGTGTCTGTGAGTGTGCAGGATGACTGAATAGAGACAGGAAGAGTGGCACGAAAAGGTTTCTGCTCATTGTGATTGCTCTCCTGCTACTCTACTTGAGCTGACCGTAATGCAAGCACATAGTGACTAGGGAATGGGAAAGGGGTGGGGGTGTTTTAAATTGTGTGCGTGTAGTGGTGGTGGTGGTGGGGGGTGTATGGGGTGTTGGAGGGGATATGGTTAAAAACAAAGGAAGCTGGAAGGGAGATATCAATCTTGGTTTTCATAACAAAACCAATTTCTTTTTGGTTCCCACAGACATTTCGCAATGAAGTACAGGAGTTGAAAAAGAAAATTAGAGAAACCACACTTTAAAAAACGATGCCTCAGAGGGAACAAAGGCTTTTATCTTCCGTACGAGATCAAGCTCATATGAATAATTTGAGCTCACATGTTAAATGGGCGCTTTTCCGAGACAAAGACCAAATGCACAATGCAAAATCTCTGCATGTTTTTTCTTTTTCAGACTTCAACACCAACACAATAACCACAATGAGCACCTTTTGGAGATTATTTTGCAGTATAAATTCCTACTTTTTCCAGTACTCATATCCATGAAGTCTTACTTCTAAGAATGAACACTTTCTTGGTGGATTAGAACAGAAATAGTGTCTGGCTGATAAGGCTAACATATAAAGTTCAATCACTCTTGAGGTTTTGTAGTATAGTATTAGTAAGACAGACAGACAGACAGACAGACAGACAGACAGACAGACAGACAGACAGACAGACAGACAGACAGACAGACAGACAGATAGATAGATAGATAGATAGACAACAGAAGTCTTTGTTTATCTAAAACATTAAAATGCCCACTGTATATGTATGATGGTATATTCACAGACAGACAGACAGACAGACCTACAGACAGACAGACAGACAGACAGACAGACAGACAGACAGACAGACAGACAGATAGATAGATAGATAGATAGATAGATAGATAGATAGATAGATAGATAGATAGATAGATGGATGGATGGATGGATGGATGGATAGTGTTTGCTGACCGTCTCGGTTTTAACAGGTGTTTTTCCGCGCTCCACGTCGCTCCCGGTGCCTTCTGAAGCCGCGCTGTTGTATTTCTTCTCCTGCCACTTGTCCTGCTTGTCCACTTTGATCATGCGGCTCATGTACGCGTCGGCGATGGTGCTCGTCCTCAGCGTGCGGTGGTCCTCAAAGCCCTCCATCTTCACGTTCTTCTTACTTTTGCCAGGTATCAGAATCTCCCATATCTTGGTTTCCTTCCCCGAGCCGGGACTCGAATGGTTTCGGCCCAACTCGACGGCAGAGTTTTTTCGGTTCCTGCCGGACAGGAGTGAACCCACCCCCCCTGTGTGCTCCGAGTTCTTCCGCGGACTCGGTTTGGGTCCAGTTCCGCCGCTCAGCGCCACTCTGGGTCGCGTCTGCGCTCCGGATTCAGACGCCGATCGGAGCCTGTCCGAGCCCGTTTTCAAAGTTGGGAAATCTTTAAACCACTTGGCCATGATAAACAGCTTCATGCACAATGGCTGTCTCCATAAAACAAAAACCCACAGCAACTTTCAGGAAACTTTTCTCTATTTCTGCGCTTTAAACCTGCGTGTTACTTTCTAATCACTATTTATACCTAATGTCTACAAATGATTCTTGGTGAAAACAAAAGTGGAAAAAATTTTTTTTTCAATGTTTGATATCAGGGGTGATGTTTAAAGTCTTTTACATAATCCCAATTGCACTTATTATCCCATTCGTTCTCTTTTCTTTTTTTCTTTTTCTTTTTTACATTTTATCACATGTCCCCCCCCATCACATTTGAGTATAATGTCTTACCCGAAATTATTCCCGCAAAATAAAAAGGAGCCTCTGGAGGGCATAAACGCGGAAAAATTGGAAGCTTTTCTTCGCCAAAGATCCCATTCCCGGTGTGTCCGACCTGAGCGCCAGTCAACGCAGTGTGAGAGTTGAGTGGAAGAAGGGTGTGTGTGTGTGTGTGTGTGTGTGTGTGTGTGTGATGCAGGGTGTATAGGGGGTGGGAGCTACACAATAGAGGTGGGATGTAATGGAGTACAAATTCATCGTTAGTGTACTTAAGTACATTTCACTACATTACTTCACTATTTATTTATTTTTTACTTTGGCTCATTACATTTTTGACACAAATATCTGTACTTTTTTACTTCTTACATTTTCAAACCAGACTTTAGTTTGAATCTATTTGGTGACATGAGCTAACAATGAGCAAGTCAGAAGGCAACAAGAAGTATGGCGGACATGGATGAGACAGGGGAGTCAGTGGTGTGAACATGACTGAGAACATTCTTGATCATCATCATCTTTTCTCTACACGTTTTAAATTGTGGTTGTTAAGCTGAGATATATTCAATAGACAACAAAATTTGTAATACATTTGTATTAAAATATTAATATGATGTGAGGTTCATTTACCAGCATGACACTAAAATGTGTAGCAGTAATGGCTACTTATTACTTAAGTATGTCAGAGCCCAAACTTCTTTTATTAACTTGGGTAAATAATTGTAGTCAGTACTTCAACTTTAACTAGAGTGTAGAGTGCACTTCAAGCCTTGTACTGGCTTCCTCAACTTTACATGATTATTAAAGTCCAGGCCTACAGTATATAAGCTAAAATGTCTGTGTACACCTGTGTGTTTACTGAATATCCAATTTTAGATTTGAGTCTTTCTTCCCTATTATAATAAGCTCCATAACATAGCTTGGTGGACTTGTCCATTGAGCAATGAGAACATTATTGCAGCCATCAATCAGTTTCACCCTTAAGGTTTTTGTGTACACCTAACCTCAGCATAGGTGAGTCTCCTTGGAAGACCTTCCACTAGATCCTTCGAACATGGCTTGGTGGATTTGTCAATTGAGCAACCAATATTAGTAGAAGTGGCCTGGGAACTGTGCAGCCATCAATCAATTTCATCCTGAAGGTGTCCAACAGCTTGTTAACACCTGACTACAGCATAAGTGTTTCCTGAATATGCTATTCCAGATTTAAAGCTTCCTTCGTCATAATAAGCTCTATTCTTCTGGAAGACTTTTAATTAAATCCTTCAGAAATGGTGGGTAAATTTTTCCACTGAGCAACAACAACATTATTGAGGACCACCATTGATGGTTCATCACTTTAGATACCATTCAGTTTAACCTGAAGCTGTCTAACAATTTATAAATAATATTTATATATAATATAATAATAAAATAAAATTGTGTACAAATCTCATAAACTTATATTTTCTTCACAATAGATTATAGATAACATATCAAATGTTGAAAGTGAGACATTTTGAAATGTCATGCCAAATATTGGCTCATTTTGGATTTCATGAGAACTACACGTTCCAAAAAAGTTGGGACAGGTATCAATAAGAGGCCGGAAAAGTTAAATGTACATATAAGGAACAGCTGGAGGACCAATTTGCAACTTATTAAGTCAATTGGCAACATGACTGGGTATAAAAAAAGCCTCTCAGAGTGGCAGTGTCTCTCAGAAGTCAAGATGGGCAGAGGATCACCAATTCCCCCAATGCTGCTGTGAAAAATAGTGGAGCAATATCAGAAAGGAGTTTCTCAGAGGAAAATTGCAAAAAGTTTGAAGTTATCATCATTTACAGTGCATAATATCATCCAGAGATTCAGAGAATCTGGAACAATCTCTGTGCGTAAGGGTCAAGGCCAGAAAACCATACGGGATGCTCGTGATCTTCGGGCCCTTAGACGGCACTGCATCACATTCAGGAATGCTACTGTAATGGAGATCACAACATGGGCTCAGGAATACTTCCAGAAAACAATGACAGTGAATACGATCCACCATGCCATACGCCGTTGCCGGCTAAAACTATATAGATCAAAAAAGAAGCCATATCTAAACATGATCCAGAAGCGCAGGGTTTTTTTTGGGCCAAGGCTCATTTAAAATGGACTGTGGCAAAGTGGAAAACTGTTCTGTGGTCAAACGAATCAAAATTTAAAGTTCTTTTTGGGAAACTGGGACGCCATGTCATCAGGACTAAAGAGGAAAAGAACAACCCAAGTTGTTATCAGTGCTCAGTTCAGATGCCTGCATTTCTGATGGTATGGGGTTGCATGAGTGCATGTGGCATGGGCAGCTTACACATCTGGAAAGGAAACATCAATGCTGAAAGGTACATCTAAGTTCTGGAACAACATATGCTCCCATCCAGATGTCGTCTCTTTCAGGGAAGACCTTGCATTTTCCAACATGACAATGCCAGACCACATACTGCATCACTTACAACATCATGGCTGCGTAGAAGAAGGATCCGGGTACTGAAATGGCCAGCCTGCAGTCCAGATCATTCACCCATAGAAAACATTTGGCACAAGAGGATGAAGACCTCAGACAGTTGAGCAACTAGAAGCCTGTATTAGACAAGAATGGGACAACATTCCTATTCCTAAATTCGAGCAACTTGTCTCCTCAGTCCCCAGACATTTGCAGACTGGTATAAAAAGAAGAGGAGAAGCCACAAACATGGCCTTGTCCCAACTTTTTTGAGATGTGTTGATGCCATGAAATTTTAAATCAACTTATTTTTCCCTTAAAATGATAAATTTTCTCAGTTTAAACATTTGATATGTCATATATGTTGTATTCTGAATAAAATATTAAAATTTGAAACTTCCACATCATTGCATTTTGTTTTTATTCACAATTTGACCAAAAAAGTGTCCCAACTTTTTTGGAATGGGGTTTGTAGAATATAATATTATTATTTATATATATTATATAATATATAATAATATTATAAATACTTTTTACTTAACTTTTTGGACATGGCTTTGGATATTTGTCCATTTAACCACCAAGCACTATTAAGGAATACGCACTGATGTCACAAGAAAAGGCTTGGGGGTGCAGCCTCCATTCAGTTTTACATCAAAGTTGTTCAGTGGTGCTGAGGTCAGGGCTCTATGCAGACCAGTGGAATTCCCCTTGGCAAAGCATATTTTAATGGTGCGTTCTTTGTGAACAGGGCATTGTCATCCTCTAACAGGTTTAGGTTTCTTACCTCAAGTGAAGATTAATTGTAATGCTACAGCATGCAAATAAATGGTATAGAATAGTGTTTACTGTGAATTGTGGTTACTGTTTGGTTAAGACCTACATATGGTTCTAATCGTCAGGTGCCCACATACTGTAGTTTAGTTGTAGCTTCTTTATTTATCAATCTTGGGAATAAAAACACACATGCAGTGCTGGTTCAGGACCCAGAACACAAAAGAATCAAACTATTACATTTTATTACATTTGCCATCATTTGTTTTTAAATATCACACCACCACTGGCTTCAACGTTCTTTAAAAAAACACTGACACTCTTTTTTACAGTCTAATGATTGCACTCACCTGGGCACCTGGGAGTATGTAATCACTTTCTTACTTCAGGTTGGAAGGTAATGTAAACACTCAGTTCATTTTTTTCCAGTCATTAACAAGCCATTGTATTTAGTAGGTAGAAGGTCAAATGATCCAGCATTTGTACTGTAAGAGACTCACAGAGCTCACATACCATGATGATCAGGTGTCTCTAAATGCATCAACATATTATCTATATGTTTTGTTTAGAGACAGAAGGACCACACACACAGGAACATCCCTCCCATTCCTGCACACAAGACATCTGAGTATAGCTGTATGCCAAAGTTAAATAAGGTGGATTGACACAAATAGTGTCAAGACAGTTTGTATTTCTTTCTGTGCAATCACCTTTCACACCTCATTTCAATGTGGTTAGTTGTTCTTGTTTTCTGTCTCAGCCAAATTCTGTGCTTTCCATCTAGTTAATACGCTCAGGGAATGTCTCTGGTGCTGCTGGAAGCTTCATTGCCTGCACCCACACAGAAAAAATTCCAACTGCCTTTACAACCACTACAACACCTCTTTAAACTAAAAATCTTGGGTGAAGGACCCAATGGATGGAGTTTCATAAAACATTTGACTGAGCCCATTACACACCAGGTCAGCACTATGCACCATCACTCTCCTTGTTATCAACATAATGAAATGTATACAAAGGTCAGTTATTGGGTGTTCATGTTAAAAGATTTACACCATTTACTGCACTTATGGAGGAACTAATCTGAGTTCAATCCAGACAAACCAAAAGTTTCACAAAAACCAATTAGCACAGCTGAAAATGGGATGAAGCCTTTGGTAAATATAAAGTGAAGCCATTACTAGTGCAATCACTCCTTACCAATAAGGATTATATTTGTATATTGTTGTTTACCATACAGTATACAATCTATCTACATTGAGTGTCCTGGAGAACACCATTTGATATTAAAGTAAGTGATACACACCTCAGAAAGCAGATCGATTGAATCCACCTTGAGAGCTGTTTTTGTCCCGGGCTCACAAAAACCACCCGAGTCAGAGTTGGCATGCAAAGACAAAACAATTCCCCCTAACATTGTTATATTGCTAACCATTGATACTGACAGTCTCGTTTAAACTAGGTACCCCAGAACTAGCACCTGTATACCAGACACAGAACTGACTAGAGACTAGAGGCTAAGGCAGAGATTAACAGATACTTTGAGATATAAATAAATAAATAAATAAATAAATAAATAAAACCGAAAGGGACCCAGTCACTAGTTTTTTTCTGTATTGTGAAGAAAAGGGATATTTGAAAGATATATGACCTCTGACCCTCATTGCAATTAAGGTATGCACATCTGTTTATGAACAACCTTTTATCAAGACTCAAGCAATGAAAAAATATGTATAAGGTAACATTTGCCTGTACTTTTGCAGGATTTTTCCATCAGGATGATTTTTTTGTGGCAAGAAAGAACAGTACATGAACCCCTTCACATATCATAAAGGCAAAATTAAGTGTTATTCTTTGCACTGGTTAACCTTATTGAGCACACACTTCTATTATAGGACAAATCAAAAACTGAATTGCCCACAAAGCTCTGTTTCACTTTTGCTAGACTTCTGCTAGAACCCTTTCTAGGGTTTTTCTACAGTGGATTCATAAGAGGTTTCAGCTAACAAAGGAAAACAGAGAATGCTGAAATGTAATGATCCAGTTTCAGGGACTCTTTAGAACAATGCCCCAATGCTATGCTGATCCTGCATTTCTGTTGTTATACTTGCACTTCATTTTAATAAGCTAAGCAGCATAAAACTATTATGTGATAAACTGTAAACTGTTGCCATTCAAAGTAATACTGGAAATTGGAGACATTGGTTTGGGGGAGTAGTGCACTCTTTTCTGATCCTTACTGGATCATATTGACAGCCAAAGAAAAGACTCAATTCCCACAAAGCTCTGTTCTTCAGGATTCAATTTCATGTTTCCAACCAGACCAGGATCAAAGAACACAAATGCCAACACCCTCTTAAAAGTCATGAATCGTGTATTGTAGCTCCCATCTATTGCCAAAAAATGGATACCACTGATTAAGCACAAAAAGGCAAATCACATAGCTTGATTATCCCTGAAATTCCTTATTGAAAAATGCAAGAATTACAAACACAATGGGTCCAAACATTACTTAGGTCTACACATTTAAGCATACTGTACTACAACCTTAAATTGTACCAGGTTCTGGTGGTTTACTTTAAGTCATGATGTAAGATATTTTGTCCAACCAAATGCCAGATCTATGCACAATCTAATACCCACAGACACCATCCCCCTCCCCGATTTATTGCAAGCTCAGCAAATTTTATTCGGAAAAGATTTCTTCAGTATAAACAAGTCAGCTAAGTCCACCATCATAAGATCTGTCATCTGCTTCACCTCCTCTTCCTAGTTGTCATAGTTAACATGACCTTTACATCAGCGGTGTAACCTAATCACGTCATGGCACAATATAAATGGCGGTGCTTTTTTATAATCCCTGATTTAGGTTTATTGGCTCACCAGCCTGACCTGGTGCAAGCAGTAAGAGTGCAAAGGAAGGCGAAAGTTTCTACTACACCCCTGTGCCAAAAACTGAGTTATGCAGCAGAATTTCTCTCACCAAAGGTGGTAGGTCAAAGCATCCATGTTTCCAGAGAATTTGATTCCAGGATAAGCCCCTGGATGGGCATCATATCATCTAACTCCTCATTGTTCCATGCCACCAGCAGCTTCATCTTATACATTTCCTAAATGCCATTGTTTTTGTGAAGACAGACAGTTTCTATAGCCCCAGTGTTGTTTTTAAGGTCATAGATAAGTACTGTGCAGCTAATATTCTGCTTTTTATTTTGATCGCTGACTTAGTCAGTTATTCTCAAATTTATAAAGCTCTACACATAAATACTTTATCGAAGACAAAAAAAAAAAAAACAGTTTGGCATGCAGTCAGGGTTCCACTTCATTCAAAAAGTGTTTACTGGGATTGAATTCAGGGTTCTGTACATGCAAGATTATACAAACTGTAGCATACTATGTGTTAAGGTTCTCTTTCAGCACAGGGGCATACAGGAACATGCACCTATGTTCCAGTTAGGTGAAATTGTAATCACAAAAAACATTCTAGACAATTGTGTGCTTCCATCCTTGTGCCAGGAACCACACATAAGTGCGATGGTCAGGTGGTCACATACATTTGGTCATATAAAAATGTATGCGTTATTAGACACTGTAAACATATAATGAGTTATAAAAGACTATATCTATGTTTGTAATAAATCTATAATTGCAATGCATGACTCATTAATAAAAGCAATACTTAACATACACTATATAAACAAAAGTTTGTGGACACCTAAGATTCATGTGTGCTTTTTGATCGTCCCATTCCACATTAAGTCCCCATTTGGTATTAAAATGAGCTGTACTCTTCTGGGCAGATGTTCCACTAGATTCTGGATGGTGCATATGGAAATTTGTGCATTCATTAGTAAAGTCAGGTACTGATGTAGGGTGAGGACACCTGGGGTGCAGTCAGCGTTCACATTCATCCCAAAAATTTTCAATAGGGTGGAGTTCTAGAGCAACTTAAAGTCTCCCAACCTTTTTTGCACCACGGACCAGTTTAATGTCAGACAATATTTTCACGGACCGGTCTTTAAGGTGTGGTGGATAAAATATGGTATTTTTTAAATATAATAATAAATGTAAATCCACTTTGTTGGGTTTTGTTAATTTTGCTCGCTTGGGGGTTTGAATTTAGCGGTAATGTATTATGTGTTAGCGGCCGGAGCAGCACCTTAAAGAAGGTAGCGGATTTAGGTAAAACTTGTGACCGAGGCAAGCATCTTGACATGCATCAAAAGTGAGTCATAGACAGATGTGGTGGAGAAAATCCAGTAATTTTCCAAAATAAAACATTGTTTCAGAATTAGATAATTAATAAAACGGAAATAATGTAAGTTATGTATTCTTTCTGTGCGGCCCGGTACCAATTGACCCGTTGCCCGGGGGTTGGGGACAACTGATGTAAAGCATAACTTCATGGAGCTTGATTTGTGCACAGGGGCATGTTTTGCTGGACTAGGTCTGGATTTTTTAGTTTAATTGAGAAAAACATTTGATTGAAGCAGATTGAGAAGAGCCTGGAGAGGTGGAGGAACACGCTGGGGAGAAGGGAAATGAAAGTCAGTAGGAGTAAGACAGAGTACATGTGTGTAAATGAGAGGGAGGGCAGTGGAGTGGTGCGGTTGCAGGGAGAAGAGGTGGAGAAGGTGGAGGAGTTCAGGTACCTGGGATCAACAGTGCAAAGTAATGGAGAGTGTGTTAGAGAAGTAAAGAAAAGAGTGCAGGCAGGGTGGAGTGGGTGGGGAAGAGTGACAGGAGTGATTTGTGATAGAAGAGTATCTGCATGAGTGAAAGGGGAAAGTTTATAGTTATAGTTCCACAAGGATCTTTCTTAGGCCCTCTGCTTTTCTCTTTATATATGCTGCCTCTTGGTGAAATTATTCATAAACATGGGATTCGCTTCCATTGCTATGTTGATGATACACAGCTGTATATTTCAGCAAAGCCAGATGAGAGAGATCATCTTAACAATGCAAGGACATTAGACAGTGGATGCTTGATAACTTTCTTCTGCTCAACTCAGATAAGACGGAAGTACAGTACAGACCAAAAGTTTGGACACACCTTCTCATTCAAGGAGTTTTCTTTATTTTCATGACTATGAAAATTGTAGATTCACACTGAAGGCATCAAAACTATGAATTAACACATGTGGAATTATATATGGAATTATATACATAACAAAAAAGTGTGAAACAACTGAAAAATGTCATATTGTAGGTTCTACAAAGTAGCCACCTTTTGCTTTGATTACTGCTTTGCACACTCTTGGCATTCTCTTGATGAGCTTCAAGAGGTAGTCACCTGAAATGGTCTTCCAACAGTCTTGAAGGAGTTCCCCGAGAGATGCTTGGCACTTGTTGGCCCTTTTGCCTTCACTCTGCGGTCCAGCTCACCCCTAAACCATCTTGATTGGGTTCAGGTCCGGTGACTGTGGAGGCCAGGTCCGCAGTATCTGAGTGAACTTCTGTACCAATATGACCCTCTACGCCTACTTAGATCCGAAGGTGCAGACTATTTGTTGGTACCTCAAACAATGAAGACTACAGCAGGGGGCAGATGTTTCTCTTATAAACCCCACAGTTATTTAACAGCCTCCAAATCAGTGTTCAGGACTCAGACACAGTCTCAGTGTTCGAGGGTAAACCTATTTATTTAGTCAGGACTTTTATCAGTAGATTCTTTTTAGGTAAAGGCTCAGATCTGGAGGGATCATGAATATAGAGTGTTTCGTGAACTGGGATATTTGGATGCTGTTGTCCCCTCACCCTCACACGTTCACTCAGGTTTGTTGACAGTGGTGTGGTGGGTCGTCTCTTATCCCAGAGATCCCTCATGTCGGTGTTAAGTTGATGTCTAATGACTAATGGTGTCTAGGAAAACCAAAAGCCTTTAATTTTTAAGAAGTACATCATTTCTTATTTCACAACCTGAAGAAGAGACTCCTGACTCCAACCCAAGTGACAGAAATTACACAATCTTTGACACACAATGCCTCCCTCTAGTGGTTGACAACAGTAACACAATACGGATAAAAATCCAGTTCTCTATAGATAAAAATACTTAGTTCTTCAGAGGGTTTTTTATGTGAGGGATTTTTAGTTAAGTCTAAAATACACATGCATTTTGCCTTCTATAATGAAAAACTATAACTTGTTGACCAGTCATTGATCAATATTCGAAGAACTGTAGTGTTGGCTTATTATTTGCCGGAGGGTCCATTTTTCTTATACATTATTAGTCTTGGTTTGTAATTTAACTTAAATAAAAAAAAATCTTAAAACTATTATAAATAGGTGTGTGTCTAAGAAGGACTTTGGATCTCAAGGTTGTGAGTTCAAATCCCAGCATCACCAAGCTGCCATTGTTGGGACCTTGAGCAAAACAGCTCATTTGGACAGCTCATCAAATCTCATGTAAGTTAGATGTAAATATGATGTTTATAATTGTGGATCTTTGATGGACTCTCAGGAACTCTTCTCAGCATGGAGCACTTTGGAAGCAGCCTGGATGTGAGGATTTGTATTACTAATATAAAAACGCGCTCTCTTGTAGCTCCACCCACCACCCACATTTGATCCAATCAGACCATCGCTTTCGGCGTCTACGGGCGGGGCTAAGCGCATGAGCCGGTTAAAAGGTAACAGGTTGCCCTCGGAGGTCAGTTTGCTCAGTCATGGAAGTTGGTACTTAATGAAGGAAAGGTACAGAAGCGGATAGAAAGCGCACCACTGAAATATTCACGCACTTCACACCGCCTGTTCTGTAGGTAGGTTACCGCGTTAAAGGTTAACCTTCTCTTTAATGTTTATTCACTAACCCGTTAGCTTGTTAGCTCAGCGGCTACTTTAGTATAAGGTATTAAACGAAAAGGTGTTTCATTCACTATAATAAACCGTCAATGAACTTTGGTCTTTGCCGCCGCGCTGCCCGGGTGTCTTTATTTTCATCATTTGGGTGTTGAACTTCGTACTTCACTCATAAACAGGGGCAATTGTGGGGTTTAAACCTCTAGAAAGAGGGCCAGGGGTGTTATTTTTGTGTTAAAAAGCACTCTGAGAGGAGAGAAGATCTAGTTAGCAAGGCGCAGGTGAACATCTCCAGGTGCACCTGCGCCTCTGGTGCCTGTACATCGCGCTCTGAGACGAGTCCTGACGTGGCTCCCATTCGGTTACACACCGGCCGAATCCCAAATCACCTGCTTGGTTTATACTGTGTAAGTGCACTAGGTACGCTAGAGGAACCATTATTTTCCAGCCTGTATAGTGCACCTAGATAATGTAGTTAGCGGGATTTGGGCGAGGCCAACCTGTTGAGCAGAGGGGCAATTTCTACAGTGAAGGTTAAAAGTTTGTGCCCCCCTCGCCTTTTTGTTTCTTCTTTTGAGGGGCAGGGGGACATTTTTAAGTAATACAGCAAAGGGTAAAAGTTTGTACCCCACACCCTTAATTGTTTTCTCTTGAGGGGGAATTTGAAATAATGCAGCTGAATTAAAAATTCTGCTCCCCTTTTTTGTTTTTATTTTTGATCAATGGGGCAATTTTAAACAAAATACAGCAGAATGTCAAAGTTTGTACTCCCTATTGGTTTCTGTTGGGGGTATTAAAAACAAAGTAGTAAATAGTACAGAATTGGCAGTCATGTTGTTATCGTCCTCAAATATCAGTGTTGATATGCCATCGTTAAGTTATTTTTAATGCTGTTCGTTAGTGTCGTGACTTGGAAGCGTCAACATATTTTCTACAAATTGCTTTCGCTCCGTAGCTAAAATTGTGATGACAAATAAATCACACAAGGGACCATTATAAGTAGTAAAAACAACTCCTGTTAAAACACACACACTGGCAGATTACTCAATAGTGGAGGAAAAACAAGTACAAGGTAAAAAAAAAAAAAAGTCAAACATTTTGAAATGGCAGACTGTGAAGGTAAAGGGAACAAAATACTATATCAATTTACATTTTTACTTGCGATAATGGTGCGTCAGGTTTCTTCGTTTTATTGAGAGTATGCAAACATCTGCAATCGACTGTGAAAACAGATAGCGAGAGCCGTGTGAGGCTCCACAGCCATTGATTTTTCTATAAAGGTTTCGCTTGAAGAGTGAAACCGGTGACTCATTTCACAAGTATTTGGGAGTTTGTGCTCCGACTAAACTCCAGGTCTGATAACTCGAGCTGTAATCCACAGGATAGTCTTTGTTGTAGATGCAGTGGATTACATTCGCTGTGGATTTATATACTCATGACCTCTGAGCTCCGGTGCTCGCATGTGAAGCGTTTAGTGTTGCAATCAGGCCATCGTGGTTATTGACCTGGAAATGTATGACGGCGTCGATAAGCCTCGAGTACATCCAATAAATAATCATATCTCTGTCAGGAAGGTACAACACAACTTCCCTTACCTGTGAATGTATTGTTTTCAGAGAACTCGAAGATGGCAACTTTTCCAGGTATGTCTTAGGGAAGGTGTGGGTCTGTGTTGTGTGAGCAACACAAGCATGAAGGCTACAGAGAGAATGGTTATCATTGTCAGTTCAAGCATATAGGTTGTGCTATATGGCTGCACTATGTTTGTCTCATGAGAGAGAGAGAGAGAGAGAGAGAGAGAGAGAGAGAGAGAAATGCTGGTTTGTTTAAGACTGAAAGGAGGACAGAAGCTCAGGTGACTGAGAAGGAGTTTGGAAAGAAGCAAAGAATGTTGAGGGAGTTAAGCCCTTGCCTAAGGGACATGTGATGAAGCAATAAACATACACCTGCTAATCCTTAACTGACAGAACTGTAGCCAGTCACTAAACTGTTGTACGTGTTTTTTAATTGCCTTATAGGCAGCGAGCTACACATTCTCGGACCACCCTCTTTGATAGACGGTGGATAGATCTGTATTTCTTTATCCTGAACCCTGATTTTTGTGTATGTGGTTCTCGTGAATAAATAGTCCTCCTTCTTTCTGCATCTTCTTCCTACAACTTCACATTCTGACTGAGCTGAATGTCATTTTGGTCAAATACAGCAAAGCTTAGCCATCCCATCCCTACACTTTCAAGACCATGGCGATGAATAGAAATCGAACAAGTTACGAATATTTGGGGATGCGAATTAAAACAAAGTTCCCATGTTGACACTTTTTTTGCCGCCATTTAGATTTTAAGTCCGTTTCCTCTCGAGGGTTCTTCCTCATGTTATCCGAAGGGGTCCGTGTGGCCTGCAGAGAGACATGGCTGATGTTGAAAAGAACACGCGTGTCAAGAATGTATATGTCCTGATTGACAGCAGCTTAAAGGGCAAGGCAGGAATGAAAGATGAAAATGTTTAGTGGTTTAAGGGCTCGTGTTTGTCTGCTCATGCTGTGATCCTACTCTAACGATGACACTTTCAAGGTGGTGCATTCAAGCATGCAGTGTGAGTGTTCACACCAGCGCTGTGCAGTCGGTGGGGTAGCGCGTGTTTATCCCCGAAGCTCATGTTGTGGTGATGATGATGAATCTGATTAATTGTGCAGCCCATCATAACTTTCATTTCCATAGTCGGGTTTAAATTTGCATTCATTTGCATTTAAGCACACCACAGTCTACCTTCTTATGGAAGCAAATTAGTACAGAGTGATTCATGAGTATTTTTTATAATCAGTTCCACATTCAGGCCATATTTGTAGGTATAATCTCTTCCACTCTTCTGGGAAGATGTTGGACTAGATTTTCGGAGTGCGGTTGTGGAGATTTGTGCTTATTCAGCCACAAGGGCGATACTGATGATGGAAACCTGGGATGCAGTCAGCGTTCCAAATCATCCTGAAGGCGTTCTGTAAGATCGAGGTCAGAGCTCTATAGAAGGCCACCGTAAACCCATGTAAACCGTATCATCATGGCGCTTTCTTTTTGTGCGCAGGGGCAATATCATGCTGGAACAGGTTTAGGTCTCCTAATTGAAGTGAAGGAAAATGTAGTCATCCTGTACAGTTGCCTCTGACTTTGTGGTAAATTTTGGGGGATGCGCTGTATATAACTGGAAAAGACTGGTGTCCCCTAATGCATTTGTCTAATTGCTGTGCATGAAGGTGCTTATGCTTAGGATATAATATTCCAATTAAAAGGTTGCCTAACATTTGTTTTTGAAGGAGAGGACACCCATGTGTGAATAGGGGGGAAAGTTGCATAAAAGAAAATCACCTTCTATAGAGAAGATCGAAGCTGAATTAAATAGTGAACACGCGTGATGCAACATTTAAATGTCATATTGTAGTATTCTGCTCTTATGTAAACTTCTACATTTCAGCATAGGTAGTTCCCTATTCCCTTTCCACTCCAGAAAGCGGTTTCCCATGAGGTAAAGGTTTACTTCTGTTATGTAGATAAGGGACAGAGCAGTAGCAGAGCAGACAGAGCAGTCAGTGTTCTTGGGCTGTCCATCAGGTTTTCTGCCCCACTTCACTATAATAAATATATGAGCTGGTGCTTTTGCCCGCCCCCGTTACCCCACACTCTTCCCCACTGGGATCATCTATTCACTGTAAGTGCTGAATACTGCCACTGTTTGCTCATGGGCTGAGACAGCGAGGAAGTGAACAGACCATGAATGAGTTTCGGTCGCCGGTATTTTTGACCAGTTTCTGGTTTGTTGCATGGAGAAATGCCCCGTCATGTTTAGGATGCTTCAATCTCCCAGCGCTACACAAGTGTTTACACATTCATAGCAAACAGTGATAACATTCTCTATTGGTGCATAAATTCTTTTACATCGTTTTTTTTTTTTTTTTTAACCAGGGATGCATCACTGGCAATTTCAGAGTACTTGTTTTTGTATTAAGCGCTCGAAGGGGCATCATTGAGCTTGGTATTTAGCTCTGCTTGTTATTTGCTGACCAATCAACTCCTTGTACTATTTCCATTCAAGTTGTTATTCCATTTTAACAGTAATACTACAACATATAAGCCCCAGATCCCAGATGATTTTGCGTTAACTAGCGAACAACATGGTGAAAAGGTGGAAACAAGAATTTTAACAGTGCAGTAATGTGTACATGACCATTAAATGCATCTTTTTGTTTGCAAAAATTGATTAAATTCATTATTTTCCTCCTTTGTTAAATCACCTTTGGCACCAATTACAGTCTCTGATTCTACAAGCTTGGCACCTATTCTTGGGCAGTTTCTCCGATTCTTCTTTGCAGAACCTCTCGAGCTCCATCAAGTTGGATGGGGAGTGTCAGTGCTCAGCCATTTTCAGATCTCTCCAGAGATGCTCATCAGGTTCAAGTCTGGGTTCTGACTGGGCCACTCAAGGACATTCACAGAGTCGTACTAATCCTTTATCATCTTGCCTGTGTGCTTAGGGTAGTTGTCTTGTTGGAAAATGAACCGTTGCCCCAGTCTGCAGTCCAGAGTGCTCTGGAGCAGGTTTTCATCAAGGATTTCTCTGTACATTGCTTCATTCATCTTTCCCTCGATCCTGACTAGTCTCCCAATCCCTGCCTCTGAAAAACATCCCTGCAGCATGATTCTGCCACCACCATGCTTCACTGTAGGGATGGTATTGGCCAGATGTGCATTTTCTCTTTTTGTTTTGTTTATAAACTTTTTATTTTCAATTATGAATTGGAGACAAAGCTGCTATAATTTTTTTGTCTGATTTTCACCATGCTCTCAGACCTGTGGATCCCACTATGCATTCTGCTTCTTAGTATCATTGAGGTGACATATACACTATCACATAATGTCCCCTGATGTCTAATGAGGAAGCAATGCAAAAAGCAATGCAATGTCTGTTGAATTTAAGTTCAGAGTGTTAAAATATTAATGACACTCAGGCAAGACTTTCTTTCTCTCGTTCACTGGCAGCCACCAGCGCCCTGGAATAAGAATTTTTTTTTTTTTTTTTTTCGTTTTTGGATTTACAGATTTCCCTAAGTAGTAAATTTTTTTTTTAGGTGGAGAAATGCATTTGCACTTCGTCCTGAATGGATTTTGTGCATCTGATTTTTTTTTTCTTCACCAGCCAAGGTCCTAGAGGACACACTGTGGCCATGGTACAGAGTCTTCAGAAACCTTTGTGTAATTGTGTGCCAGAACAAACTTTCCACTTCATGCATCTGCAGGGATTAGTACAGATAGCAGTTTTAACAATGTCTATCAGTTGTTTATGATTCTTTGTGCAGTACGGTGGTGTTTAAAGTTCACCGTGCGCAGGCAAATATAAAAATAGACCATGGTCACTTTGTAGCAGATTTACAGTGTTTGCTTTGCTTCTTTTTTTTTTTCTCTCTCTCTCTTCTGCAGTATTTCTTGTCTAAAGAATTTCAACACTACAGCGTTTTCATTATCATTTTATTTTAAGTCCATCCTCTAAATGAGTATTTACCTGAAGATGTACCTTGACAGGGTTTCCCATCTGACTGTAATTTTGTCTATGGAACATTGTCATATTGTACAAAACAGATTTGATATTTGGTATACATTTTATAGATGTCATAATCACATATCCGCGATGTATGCGAATACAGTGTTGTACAAGCTCAGGCGTCCTTGGTATCTCACGTCTGGCTTAAACCTTTTTCTCATTTTCTGTGTCGCTACATTTAATTATAATGGCATTCCCAGTGCTAAAGCCACCATTATTCTGTAACTGTTGTTACGCCGTGCTAGGTAAACACGTTTTTTTCCCCCCCAAGGTGACGTGTTCGTTCGCAAAAAGGTTTTCGCTACATGGCTCAGGTCCAACTTATTCTGGGGCCACTGGGGAATTCTGATATGCTCAACACCTGCCCTTGATAGCGTCTGCAGCAAAACAAATCTACACCCACGCTAGGCTTTTGTGCGCACTAATGAAAGGCGGCCTTTTAATACACAGGTATGTGGAAACTGACTAAAGCGAGCAAAATGAAGTTCAGTGCAAATTGTCATGTACAACTTGAATATTCAGCCCAAAAATAAACACAAGGTATTGAAAGGCAGTCGCAGGTTGGATAGACATCAGTGGCATGTCAATTCCAGCATGGATTTCCTGTGAAATTTTTACCAGTCACTGTTTATATCCACTGTTCCCTGGCACCTGGTTGAAAGATGTTAGGGTGAGCAACTTGACCTCCCTATGTGAAGCTCAGTTGCAGTTCCCAGGTAGTGCTATAACCAATAGTAGCCTTGTGGTCAAACTAAAGTAAAATAAACACTAGTTTAACTCGTTTACATGTAACCGCTAGTGTCCTTAGCTTTATTTCGAGCCATTTCTGGGGCATGATTACACACTAAACAGACAAAAGTTTGTGGACACTTGACCAGTTAGAAGCACACAGACATCCTGTACAACCATGTTCACTGTAGCATTCATTTCTCTCTAATGAAACCACCATTAATCACCAAAACCCGTTCCAGCATAATGTTCCTGTGTACAAAGCAAGCTCCATGGGCATGTGGCGTGTTCTAGTTGGAGTGGAAGACCTCCAGACCTCCTCAACACAGCTGAACACCTTTTGGATAAACTGGAACAACGAGTGCACCCCAGAGTTCCTTCACAACATCGGTACCGGAGTTCGATTAAAGCTCTTGTGGCTAAATGATCACAAGTTTTCACAGCCACAATGACAAGCCTATCAAAGACTTTGCAGGAGAGTAGAGGTTAATAGAACAGTAAACTTTTGTGTGTTTGGCAACAAAAACAGGGGACTACCTGCATACTGGTGTTTTTACCTATTCAGTGTACTGCCTAATAATGTTTGTTTCGCTACATGTTGGCTAAAGCTTTCTGTTCCTGTGGGCTGAAGTAGTAGTTGAGCTTTTGATGTTGTTTGGAATTTCTTTACAATAACAATAAAACATGGATGGCAAAATTCCTACAAATATGTATAGTGTTTTTCCTTATATTTAGTCTGAGGTTGTGTGCTTTAGACCTTTTGGTGACCCAGAATAAAGAGTGAGACTTTTCACTACACTGTACTACTGTACTTAGCTGTTATTCTCCTGCTGAATGGTCACATGAGACTGAGACCTTTTAACCGCACTGGCTGCCAACTCCACTGCTCCACTTTCTTTTACTTGATTCAGCGCACTCTCTCTCTCTCACACACACACACACACACACACACACACACACACACACACACACACACACACACACACACACACATTCTCATTCTCTCTGAATCCAGTAGGGAACAGATGCAGATAAGAGATGTTTGTATGAAGGCATTAGAGGACACTGTGTGTGATTTGCTGCAGAGGAAGTAATTTGAAAGTGTCAATGGAAGAGTGAGAGGAACAAGGGAAGGTGCGTCTCTGAAAATAAACGTGTTTTATTTTTTTTTTCTTCCCTTCTCACTACAATGAACAATCAGACAGAAAGCTATTTGAATTCTTTCTCATTCTTTTTAAGGTTGTTCACTTATTATTATTATTATTATTATTATTATTATTATTTTTTGTATCTTTTTGAACAAAAGAATGTGTTTATAATGATTAAATGACTAATAAGATGCTGTTCAGATGACTAGACACAAAGTAAAACCGTTTCCGTTTTAAAACGCCTCTCCTGTTCTGCTGGAATGTGACCAGTCACATCCAGTCTGAAGTAAACTCAAGCAGAGGGATGGCATGGCGTGTTAAAACCCACGGATCCAGTCGGCATAAAGACACACACACACACACACACACACACACACACACACACACACACACACACACACCTGTGCCACAGTCTCGACAACGTGCTGATGGATTACAATGGCAGAGACAGACACACCCTTTGTACTTTAATGTCCCCACCTTTACTGAGCGGAGTATGGGACGTAGAAGGGAGTGCTATATTTGTAATATCCTGCAATATACACCGATCAGCTTTAACGCCCATACCATCTGTCTGATCTTGTGTAGTTTCACTTGTTCCACAAAATCAAAAAATCTCAATCTGCAGATTCCAATCTGCTGGTAAAAAAAATAATAAATAGATAATAATAACTCTCATCTCTACATGCTGCTCGAGCTGGTCAGGTTCCCAATTGTCCAAGATCCAACTCTTTAAATGTAATGTTAATACTGCATTGGCCATTGACCTTGATTTTTAGCCCATTGCTCACTATCTGAGAATCTGTGGTAATTTTGTGCAAGAACGTGATATACCCTAGAACGCCTAAAGTTAAGGAATGCCTGATTAGCACACACCAAGTGCTTTTTAAATGTTCCCTTCCACATTTAGTCTCCCTTTGGTCTAATAATAATCTCCACTTTTATGGGAAGGTCTTCCACCTAATTTTGCCTTGTGGAACAGGAGATTTAGCCTCTTCCAACACCAACTTTGGCACATAATGTCATCATGGAGCTAACTTTGTGCAAGGGCAAGAACAGTAGGGAACAGGCTTTTGGCCCCTTAGTTCCAGTGAATGAAAATTTGTAATGCTGCAGCACACAAAGGGATTCCTAACAATTGTGCGTTTCCAACTTTGTGGCATCAGTTGGGTAAAGAACCACATATGGGTGTGATGGTCGGTGGTCCACAAACTTTTTAGTGGAGCAGATTCGCGTTCTGGAAGCCGACGTTTAGTCTTTTCTCCTATTAAATGCCATTGAAACCCTGGAAAAGTCGCTTCTAAACAAGTGTGTGGTTTCGAACAGGAATAATAAAAAGCACCAACCTAAAAAAAATGCGGCGGGGAGGAGCGTCTCTTCAGGGAACAATGGCCTTGTTCTCATAGTTTAATGTATAATTTGAGAAGTGTGTTTAAGCACCCGTGTCTAGTTTCCTCACAAGTATTGTTCCGTCTGTTTGAGTGATGAACGCAGTCTGTACAGGTACTCATTTAGACCTGTTTTAATGAACGGTCCACGTTTAATATGCAGGTTAGGGTTTATGGTTTAGACATGTTTATGTTGGACACTGGTTACACTCACTTGTGCTGCAGGACTATATCTCTTTTCAAATCATTGATTTGTTTCGTTTGTCCTGTAACCCGTATGCACACTTGATTGTTCTGTGGCTAACCTTCATGTGTGTACAGTACTCTAGTAACACAGAGTGAATGTGAAAAACCATCATAGTCCACTTTAAAGCTTCCCCAATTGTTAAACCTTTTTTATTTCTTCATTTATTTATTTATTTTTTAAATTCAAATCATAAAGTAAATGTTCAGTACAAAAGTCCAGTGTGATTTAGGCAGTTTGAACCCTTGATTAGACCTCAGTGCGTTTGTACAGACTGTAATATTACTGGAATGAGGCTTCTGTCTATCGTACATGATTCGTAGGTGACTCGCATGCAGTTCTTTTTATATATAAATAATTATAGTCTATGCTTTAAGTAGTAATTACTACAGCTCAGCACATTTACTCGTTCCAGTTTTCACAGCGCGAACGTCGGAAAGATTGCCAGCACAACTTAATCTTTTGTATGACAAATTTGGTCATGGATCAGCTTTTGGTGTAAGTTGTGGTTGAGGACACACACAAAGGAAAAAGTGCAGCACATTCTTTTTTCTATTATGGCCTTGTCAAATTTACATTGTGTTTTGATTATTTCGATTCAAATGGCATTAGTTTCATATTTCGTGACTCCTAGTTTACAGGTAGCATTTCCCTAGTTCAACTCTGAATCCTTGTATTCTTGTGGGTTTCCTCTGAAAAATATGGTCATGGACGGGCAAATCGACTGCTGATAAATTAAACTTGCTTCCCGCCCCCCCCCACCCCCTGTCTGTTCCAGCATGTCCGCATCAGCCTCGGGTCGAAAAACCCCAGTGGATTACGGGGTTCAGATCCGCTTCATAAATGACCTGCATGATACAGGAGGTGGTGGTGGTGGTGGACGCCGAGACGGCTCGGGGAAATCCTCGTCCCGCTATGGCGTGGCCGTCAGGGTGCAGGGCATCGCAGGCCAGCCATATGTAATGCTTAAGGATGGGAGGAAAGGAGACTCCTACGGAGTGCAGCTTCGCACTCCAAATTATAGCAGCTTGCCCAGGTAATACACACTTACAGGGTACATTGTCTTCATATTCATACTTCACCGTTCCTGCCTGCTTATTTACAACCTCCAAGTTATATGCATTTTAGACGTCTACATCAAATAGATGTCCATTGAGAAGTAGCGGTCAACTGATTTTACCGATAGCTAGGTTGGGTCGTACTTGCCGATAACCGATTAATCAACCGATCGATTTTAAAATGGATACTGGATAAAGAAAAAAACTTGCAGAACACTTGTAAATGTTGTAAAATAACATTGGACTTTATTGCAAAAATAAAAATGCAGTCCTGAATGATGAAAATGTGCTAAATGAATATGAATGAGTTATTTTAATAAATAGAGAAAAATAAGACCTGCATTCGAACTGAAACAAAAAGTAACACTTAGAATAAATAAAAACATCCCAAATTAATTTTGTTAAAGAAACTTCAAATAAACAGCACATGGTGTCAGTGATTCGCCTTTAGAGGCTGCGCTTGTACTGTTTTACACAACCCGGAAAAACTATCAGGAGGATTTTTTTTAATGCTGATAGAGCCAGCAATCACCTGTCGGTGCCAATTAATTGGCAAAACCGATGAATTGATCAACCTTTGTTCAGAACACAGTGTTAACTTTTATAAAGTTAATATTTAATAAAAATTTCGTTGTAATTTAGGACAGAAGGTGTTAATTTTCTGTGACTGTACTGACCGACTCAAGTGGAGTAGAAGCAAGTGTTGTACATAACTAAAGAAGAAACCATTAATAAACAAAGGTGTATAGCTTTTACAAATGACATAAATAATCGGAGCTTACTTCTACAACAAATAACTATAAGCTGAATGAAGCGTTGTCCTATTATTAGGATTATAGTATATATTATACAGATGTGTTGTAACGTGCTTTGATGTTTATCTGTTCGATTAGGAGGCGGGAAGATGTAACAGAGGACAGTCAGCTTCTTTCCACCACAGACGGCAGCGTGTTGCGCCGGGCTCAGTCTCACGGCTCTCTGCTGGACCGAGAGAGTGACTACAACGACTCCGTCGACGAGTTCAGGCGCCCGAATGGAGACGGGCGCTCTGGCAGCTACGGCAACTTGGACAGCGGGATCGGCGGAGGGATGGAGAGGAACCGCTGGGGAGGCTCCCAGCAAGCAGCGCTGAACGGGAAGGAAGATCTACGAGGACTAAACAGCTGCTACGGATCTTCTTCCGGCGCTCCGTACGACAGACGCACCAACAGCGTAAAAAGCAGTTCTGCAGGACAAACCGGCAGCGTCAAAGGATCCTCCAGGGGTCGCACTACTGGCGGCAGTACAGGAAACGGTGCCAATGCTGTAACTAACGCTGCAACCGTCCTTACTTCTGCACAGTTGGTGTCTCCAAATGAATACATTTCTCCTCCATCGTCCTCACCTGCTTCAGTTTACAACAAACCGAGCCGAACCTCTGGATCAGTGGCCAAGACTGCAGCCGTGCCTTCGTCCGGTTTAAATAACAATCGGTCAGCAGTAGATGCGCATGTAAGTGGAGCATCTAACACGATTGATCATAAATCGATTTCTTTTAGATTATTTGACACGTCCTAAACAGAGCATTAATATGAGCTGGGATTTTTGACTAAAATCTGCCAAATATGAGTATATTAACGTAATAAACATAGCAATGTGGCCAATGAAAAGTACACCAGGGGCTAGTGCTTGCAATGTGAATCACGCCCAGTATTCAGCCTTTCTGCAAAACATAAACAAACATACACTTCCTATTCTTTACATAGACCTTGGAAGCAGGAGGCGCAAATACAAAAGGACCGGTGTCCAGCTCCCTTCTTTGGCCTCCATAGCTCAGAGGTTTCTCTCAGTGCCAGGTAGCAGTGTTGACAGCGAACAACTGTTTATCAGACTAATGGATTGGAAACCGAAATGCTTCTCTCACTCTTCTCTTCTCTCGTTCTCACACACAAAAACTACATTCCCCAGCCAAAGTAGAGCAATTGGATTCACAAGTCAGTGACTCGCTCACTCAATATCGCTACTCAGTTTTGAATTAGGCAATAAGCCACGTTCCTTTTAAACATGCATAGCCAAGTAGTTTTGTTCAAGGCTTAAACTTTATTCCTATCCCAGTTTATTTATTATAGCTTCTGTGAATAAGCCTTTAATAATCTAGTCAAGAATTATGCTAATGCAATGTTTAAAAACACTAAAATGCATTTACGGATTTTGTCAGACGCCTTTTAATAAAAAGCGACTTACATTCATGTCCTTTTATCGTGAGCAGTTAAGGTTTAAGGGCCTTGCACAAGGGCCCAATAGTGGCAGCATGGTTAGACAGAAATTTTTACTTTTGACCATCCCTCCCTATATCTGTAACTCTATTAAATCTATATTCTACTTCTCTATAGGTCCTAATCTAAATGCAATGCCTGTCTTATTGCAATCTCTTGCTAGAGCCTCTCCCGAACGTAACTGGAGCAGGTTAGCTGATCCAGCAGACATGCCCTGTGCTCTCGAGTAAACTTGGCTTGGCTTCCTGCAGTGGTGTCTGCTGAAATGATAGACCCTTTATTCCAATTGCAAGGTGGATTTACACGGCTTGTGTTTTTTTTTTTTTTTTTTTTAAGGAGGCGACTGCATGTGTCCGCATTGAGCGTGTTTTTAAAACGCGAATACGAATAAACAATCATGCGTCTTGCCGTTAGATAAATTGTATAACTAAAGACTTGGCAATCATTTTAAGCGAAGTGGCTGCAGGAATGAAGGAATGAGATTACGCATTGTAGGTGTGTGCGCGCTCTCGCGTGTCGAATCTCGTGTAACAGATGTAGTGTCCTCTTTCTCCCTCTCCAGGTGACTCCTGATCTTTTGTTAGATCAAAGCCAGAGCTCGGGGTCGGAGTTCAGCAGCGAGGAGGATCAGATCCAGCAGATAATCTACAGCGTTCTGCGGCAGGGGTAAACGTGCATCGTTTCTGTGGTTGCAGAACGAGAAGTCGTACATGTTCAAAAACCTCATGTCTCTGTCTAGAAAACAAATACGTACCAAACTGACATTTTGCAGCATTAACTTTTCTTTTTCATCAACCTTGAATGTTTTTATGGTTCAGTTGTTGCATTGAAAAGCAGTTAGAAGTTTGTTTGTGAAACTTAAAACCGAACTCCATTCTGCCTGTCGCCTTTAGGAGCAGCGATAGCGACGCTACAATCAAGCGCAGAGTCCGAGTTATCTGTGATAAGATCCAGGGGCTGAAGGTATGGCCCAGGCTTCACTTTACACTCTGTAACTTTACCTTCAGTTAGAGGATGTTTGGCGTATGCCATTAATCTCCTAGCACAAAAGCACAAAATGGCGTCTCCTGCCTTTTATTTGTTCCTTATTGTGTAACTAGTCCTTGTTATGTTAATGTTATCAGCACACCTCCAGCATGATAAGACAAAGCATGATTTTGACAAACCAGAGAAAGCGGACTCATGTATAGTAATGGGTCACTTACAGATATTAAATTCAAAGTCACGAATACATCCATGATTGTTTAGTAAGCAAGGTGTAAGTTAACGTAGGGTGAGCTTTCATCCCAAAGGTGTTCACTTGGTCTGAGGTGAGAGCTCTATAGCATACGTGTTTATATCAATATGCCAGTGCATACACGATGAACCAGTGAATAAGACGTAAATAAATTCTCCATTTATGTGCGGCAGCCGATGCAAAAAGGGAAGTGTTGAACCTCGAAGCAGGTCTGTAGCTCCTGAGAATTATTTGAATGTTAACGCCTAAAACGGTTGAATAGCAGTGCACATTCTGAGTTATGATTTATGACTTGCACCCTGCTCTCTCAAGTCTCTTTGTTGCCAAGTTGGCGCAGAGCACGCCTCAGAAACTAGCAGTGTTATAATGGACATTACAGTAATGGCAATCTGAGAGTTGGCATCTCTCCCTAGAATAAATTGGCTGCGGATCAGACAGCTGAGCCCTGTTTAGTGCGAGTGCTGCCTGGAACATATCCACTTCAAAACACATACCTCCCTTGATAACCCATATCCACTTAGGGATTATTTCTTTCGTTTTTTTTCCTCCTCTTTAACACGGTCCTCTTAACGCAGACCACTTATCTTCACTGGAAACTGCACAGTATGTCACATGTTCTCACATTGGAGTAGTAAATCAGCTGTGCAGTGAAGTAATTGGCTGTGTCACATTAAATCAATGGCCTTCTTAGTACATTGTAATTACACAGTGATTGATATGCAGCACTACATCCCTGTTTTTTTTTGTTTTTTTTTATAGCCAACGCCGACAATTTACACGTATGACCTTTTTAAGGACCTTATTGTTGGTGCTAAACAAAATGTTTATGTAACGTTTCATAGACCAGATTATTTTGGCATACTGTCAAACTGTCTGTTCCGAAATCTGTGTTTTTGTAGATGAACAGCTCAGACCCTGCACTTAAGGAAGAGCTGGAACAGTGTCTGGATGAAAATATTAATCTGCAGGAACAGCTGAGCAGGAAGACAGCCGAGTTGGATCAGACGCATTCTGAGTAAGCCCGACCTCATGCTTGGACAGTCTGTCTTTTATAGCATTTTGGGTGTCGTGCTCTGATTATAGTGTCTGAGCGACACGTTCGCTGGTTGTTGTGTCCGTCTGTGTCTCAGGATAATTCAGTTACGTATGGAACGAGAGAATGCAGAGTCTCATGTCAGACAGCTAGAGGACCATCTGACAGGGCTGCAAGAGGAGCTGAGGAGAGACACGGACAACAGGGTCGAGACCGACGCCATGCAATCTGTACGCGTATGCTTTTATTGTCTGGTATATTCGCACGGGGAAGAATAAAAATCAAACGAGGACCACATTGTGTTTAAAATATCACTGCAGTCGTAGCTGGCTGCGACGAAGTTGAACCTATTCTGACTAGTAAACCTGACACTGTTGTTTATTCAGCTGCGAAAATAATGAAATGTGCCAAAACTAGAACTATACAGTGGGAAGAACTGCTATTTATTTTAACCTCACATACATTACAATGGGAATCATGAAATCATGAAGAAATGTTTGGGTGCATAAAAATGAAATGAGTGCCACTTGCCAGGGTGGATGTTACTTGGTGTTCGCTGATACGAGTGATTCTGAATATTATGGATGGTCATAAAAGTTTACTATGTGATGCATCCATTTAAAGTGTGCAACGGATACAAGTCGATCCGGTTTTGAACACATTTGCGTCGGTACAAATCGATTTATTTCTATATAATTATTAGCAGATGCACTATTTTTATTCTTTAGAAAGTGACCTATAATTTGTGACCGATATTTTATAAGTAGATTGATTTCTCCTCACCAAACTGTTTCTCGGACGCGTTCTCTCGGCACCGAGACTCAGAATACAGGTTAACATGGCAGCGGTAGAGCTGCATCTTTCTGGAAACAGAACAGGAAATTAATGTCTGGGTTTATTTGAGCTTTTCCATTTTTTTTTTTTTTTTTTTTTCTTATTGTGCTACAAAGGCCTGTTTGTGAAAGGGCTATGCATTAGAAGTTAGAAGGCACTTAAGTAAATTTATGATTTGCTGTCTGTCTGAACCAAAGAAATGAAAGCAAGCTATCTGTACCATTATTGAATTGCGTAGCCTCCTATTTTTTGTGTTAAATCAAATCAAAATCGGATAGGGCTGTTTCATACGCATCTTTAAAGTATTGTCAGCTTTGCATCGAGATGCAAATCGCATTGGCCTCAGTTATGAAGCTGCACATCCCTAATGAATATAGAAATGCTTATAGAATGGTCTTGTCTTTCCTTGCTTTTGTTCTAATATTCATAAAAACATATAGGAAGATATATAGACACTGTGTCCCATGATTATATTACCCAAGTGTATATATGTAAATCACCCACATCAGTGGTCCCCAACCCCCGGGCCACGGACCGGCACTGGTCCGTGGGTCAATTGGCACCTGGCCACACAGAAGGAATACATAACTTACATTATTTCCATTTTATTTCCATATTTTATTGCTACCTTCTTAAAGGGGCTGCTCCGGCCGCTAACACACAATACACACAGTGGATTCACGTTTGTTATTATATTTAGAAAATACCAATTTTTTATGGCGGTCGTATCATTTTATTTTGTTGTATTTATCGCCACACCTTAAAGGCCGGTCCGTGAAAATATTGTCTGATATTAATCCGGTCCGTGGCGCAAAAAAGGTTGGGGACCGCTGACCTACATGATCTAAGGAAGTGGCATTAAATGTTATTGCTTTTGTTTGTTTGTTTTTTCTTCAATATGTTGCACTGGTGTGTAGGAGCTGCTGGCGTTGCGCAACGAGCTGGTTGAAATGGCAGCACGGCATCAGAGACAGGAGGACACGCTGCGGCAGAGAGAGCGAGAGCTGACCGCACTAAAAGGCGCCCTAAAGGAGGAGGTGTCCACTCATGACCGGGATATGGAGACTCTTCGACAACAGTACAACCAAGACATGGAGAAACTAAGAACAAACATGGCACAGGTTTCACAGGTATACACACTTGGACACAACCGCATGCGAGAAAGTCGAAGACCTGAAGTCTGAATCTTCTATAACTTCAGCAATATATAGTATAGTGAGCAAATGATGGAGCCTTGCATTTACATTTCACTCAGGTGGAGGTATAGACTAAATATTCTAAACTGTTTCTTATATTTTCTAAATAATTATTTTTTACATTTTCTTGCTAGTCTCAGGCAAGCATTGAAGCGGAGCGCCAGCGTGTGAACTCTACAGTCCGGAACCTACAGCAGCAGTTGGAGGAGAGCAAAGAGGAAGCCGGCCACTGGAGAGAGCAGTTCCAGAGCACCAGGGATGAGCTTCGCAACACCAAACAAGAGTAATTGTATTTAAAAATCTATTATATATGTAGATCAGAAGGTTACACGTTTTGGACATGACAAAATTGCCTCAATTAAACCTTCGGTTAATACATGGCTGACCCTTGACTTCTTTACATGTTTGGATATACAGTGGAACCTCGGTTTTACGAGCACAATTCGTTCCAGGAAAACCGTGCTCGCAAACCAATTTACTCGTATAATGATCCAAGTTTTTCTATAAGAAATGTCAATTTAGATAATGTGTTTCAGACACCCAAAATGATTCATATAAAAATACTGTATAATACATTTATATATTTTATATATATATCAGAATCAGAATCAGGTTTATTGACCAAGTGTGTTGACACACACAAGGAATTTGGTTCCAGCTGTTTGTTACTCTCAAATCTCTATCTGAATCTCTATCTCAATCTCTATCTATATTGATAGTATTACATGTAATTGCATTACTGTGTACTGTAACAATAATAATTTTAAATAAAAACAAACATGTTTACTGCACCTTTGAGAAGAGTCAAGGCTGGTATGAAGATGAGGAGGAGGAGCTCCTTCCAAGCAAGGGTTATTGCTTGGAAGGAAAATCTCCTAACATTATGACTTTGGGAAGACCCGAATGACTGGCTTCAATTAATTTACGCTTTTATGTCTTATTTTTATCTTTTGACTCACTTGAACACTCTTTCTTTTCTCTCACTTTTAATCACGAATCTCCTTCTTCTTAGCTTCTTCCATTTCAGGGTTCTTCTTCATGGGAGGCATTGCTTCATTATTACTGTAATCACTACACAATACGCACAACACACTGCTTCACGCACACACGTGGTCGCAGTGGGAATACAGTACATATGGTAAAAAGATCTCTACTTCGGTTGCTTACGATACGGTACTGTAGCCCCACAAAGACTGAGGGCAGGGGTTTCAGGTTGCTTTTCGTCTGAAACACGTTCTCCCTCGACGCTCGTATATCGGATTTTTTGCTTGTATTACAAAATGCTCATAAACCACTTTACTCGCAAACCGAGCTTCTACTGTATTAGAGAAATATAGTACCGGATGAGATTATAAATTGTAGCATAGTATAAGGAACCAAATTCCTTGTGCCTGTCCACACATGTCACCAAAAAACCTGGTTTTGATTGGTTTTGCAGTGAAATATTTTTACATATTAAGGATTAATGACAATCGATCAGCTTGCCAACATCAAGAAGTGTACACTTGCATGATCTGTTTTAAAAACTTCTGAGATTAAACCGTGTACTTTCTGCTGCATGATAATATTTTGGTGTGTATGATGTGCCAGGCTTCTTCAGGCTCGTTTAGATAAAGAAGAGTTTGAAGAGGAGCTAAAGGAGCTGCAGGAGAGACTGAACACGATGAAACGGCAGATTCCCGATGTCAAACAAAATGAAACCTTCAACCAGGTGCCAACTTTTGATGATTTTATTTGCATTTCAGAGACATTAGCAATTCGAAATTTAAATATTTAAAGAAGGCATGTGCAGATACCGTAGTATTGAGAAATTGCGTACTGAAGTGTAGCACTGTAACTGTCCCTCTACTGCCACTTACTGGACATTTTTTGTTTTGCACGTTGTTTTATTATCTCCAAAAAACCGATTACATAGAACTGTTGAACTCTTTACAGGAGTTAGAACGCTGCCGTGCATCCCTGAAGCAAGCAGTAGCCGAGGTCGAGAAACTAAAGCGGGACCTCGACAAGAAAACTATGGAAATCATTTCCCTGAAAAAGGGCAATCAGGAGCTTGATGCCGAGCAAAAGTACGAGATCAACAGGCTAAAGGAGCAAGCACGGAAAGATAAAGAGGAGCTGGCTAAAGTTCATGAGAAAACCAAGCAGGTATACGACTAAATCATAAATAAACCCATGAAATGCCATGTTTAATATGCCACTTCTGATGCCCTAACTGTCGCCTCGCCTCTCCGGTAGCTTGCTGATCCTGCATTAGTGGAGTCTCTGCGTGAGGAAATGCGTGTGGTTCGCAGCGAGTCGGAGCGTCTGCGCAGTCACCTGCTTTTGGCTGAGGAGGATCTGAAGAAGGAGAAGGAGCGATTTACCTCATCGCAAACAGAAATGAACACTGTCTCTGGTGAACGAGAGGCGCTGGAGGAGGCTCAAACACGCCTCAAAGACAAACTTGCACGTCTGGAGGTGAGTGAAAGTGGTGTGAGATGAAGTAGTTCTGGAGTCTCTGTAAGGACACACACACACACACACACACACACACACACACACACACACACATGCTCACACTGTATGCTCAACAGATTCTTTCTCTGTGTCCAGTCCATGCTGCAGGAACAAGCTTCGCAGAACCTTGAGGCAGAGCAGGAGCTGCAGCTGGAGAACAGGAAGCTGAGGCAACAGCTGGATGAGGGCAAACGCAGCAACACCAAACTGAGCCAGGAAAGAGACGAACTGTCCCAAGCACTGGAGGAGCGAGACAGGGAGAGGGATGCTCTCCGCAAAGACAGCGCACAGCTTGACGAACAAAAGAAACGGCACGAGAAAATAGTGGACAAGCTCAACAAAGAGGTATTTACTAATGAGACGAATGGAGAAAAAATCTAGATGGATCATATTGTGCCCATCTATATAAACCATCTATGATATAGTTTAATGTTAATGGTATATGATAATAAATATATTATCTTTTTTCCACTATATTCTTATAAACCTGATATGTGATTTATGGTTGATTATTATTTTTTTTTCTTCTTACTCGCTCAGATCGAGCGCTTGGCTGCTGATTCGAATGTGTCTGTGCGGCTGGTTCAGTCTCAATTCGATGAGCAGAAAGAAAAGTGGAAGAAGGAGCAGCAGGATCTGCAGAAGCTCAACAAGGAGAAAATCAGTGAGCTGGAAAAAACCCAGATAATTGTTCGTTCTCTCCAGGAGGAGGTGAGGAAGGGCAAGCGAGACTGTTTACTTTTTTTTTTTTTTTTTTTTTTTTTTTGCAT